>NC_140532.1:33728453-34325953 GCF_057382185.1 Mchenga conophoros | reverse complement strand
AGAAAAGGTTTTACAGGTACATTTAGGCTAGATTGTTGGCGCTGAGGATTTTTATGGTGGACTGTAATTCTGGTTTCAACAGGTGACCGCCATTTTGAAAGAAGCCGGGGTGAACAATTTGTCAGTGCAGGTGGAGAAGGAGGCATACTTCCAGCACATGTCAGGACTCAGCACCGGGTTTCACGAAGTTCTGGCGATGACGCAGCAGATGGAGTCCATGAAGTACCTGAACGACGGGACATGCATCATGTAGACCAAAAGAAACGCTAACAAGTCTGTTTTCATTGATATGTACAGTGTACGTATGTGGTTTAAATAAATCTGAATATATTGGTTTTATTTTGCAGTCGTCTTTATTTACCCAATGTCACAATTCAGGTTTCTTGTACTAAAGACTCACAGCACACCAGAGAGGCTATGGGATTAGTTTATCATGTCAAACCACAATTATAACCATATGAATGATGGCAGACACTCTGTCTTCAAGTAAACTGACATGTTAGCTTTATTCTAAAAGGAAAAAAATGAAACCCAATCAGACTCTAAAGCTAATCTAGGTTTGTTAGTCCGATTGGCTTGAAAGTGATGTAGGCTTTTGTATTCATACCCTAGATGCAGCTAATAAAAGTCTCAGACAAATTAGAATTTCCGTGACCTTGAAGTCAAGGTCAGAGGTCAAGTTTTCTAACTATCTTCTGAATCGATAACTCAAGAAGGAAAAATTGATACCATAGATGTTTGGCTCGATTCAGCTTTGAAAAGACTAAAAAACTGGAATTTTGGGAAGGATTCTTGCAGGATTGGGTGAACATTATGTGCACACGTCAGGTTAACATGGAAAAACTAGGGAACATTGTCTCGATCTTATCAAAAACAATAACAAACGTAAAACCAGAGTTATGATAAAAAAATATCTGCAATGTTTGGTTTTCTTTCCGAATACTATCGTTGTTTATATTTACTGCGGGAAGAAACGGTAAAAACAGCGTTTTATAAGGAAAACGCTCGAAAGCACTCTCCACCCGTGAGCAAAACCAAAACACCCCACCCTTTCCTATTGGTCGAAAAATGTACCATGTCAACCAATCGAAAAATGATATGGCAACAGTTGTTTAGGAAGGAGGAAGTTTTAGGAGTGTTTTGAGATGTGAGAGATTTGCGACGTTTATGGGAAATCTTGTGTAGTTAGTGTGTAGTGTAGTCAATAGTTTTGTTGTGTGTGTCAGAACAATGAGGCGACTGCTGAATGTTACAGGTGTTACAGGAGTGATACATCTCCTGTTGTCAGGCCTGCAGGTATCAGGCTGTTGTTCTCCTTTATCTCATAGTGGAGAGAAATTATTTTTTTGGAGTGGCACAAATAATTTGTGTGGCATCAAATTTGATGCAGAACAGCTGATTATTCTGTAAATAGTTTGAAATGTTTATTTAAAAAACGTCTTGGCTGCATTTTTAGGTAAATAGCAGCAAAAACCTTTGCTGTTTGCAAAACTCAGTAATTTTTTTGAAGAAGTAACTATATAATTAATTGCCCAACATTGGTCATTATATACTGTATTTTGCAGACTGTATTATTATTACTTCCTGTGTTAACATACTACACAGGTCATGAACAAGAATTTTTGTTTAAAATTTTCATTGTAAGTGGGCTAAAGCAGTTAATTAAAAGTAGTCAAACATAAATGCTGTAATTTGATTATTTTAATAAACTATGTAACTTGGATGCTGGCGTGACCACAGTGCACACATCTGCTGATGCTCACAGTGGTCCAAGGGACCGCTCAGGGAGTTTGTGTGTTCGCTCAGACACATGAAAAATTAGAGGGAACATTGCTCTGGAGAGGTGTATGAACAAGATAAATCTTCCCTTTGTTTCCATTTTTTTGTTACAGTTACCGATGCGTAAACATGACATCTTGTGTTATTTTTAATTTACTCGCAGGTTACTCTGACAATTCCAGGCTTAAAGCTGGAGCGATCCAAGATTAGCGAAGAACCAGACCTCTGTTACCATGACATCAGGTGGGCGACTTCATACAAGTACAGGATCCATGTAAGGGCGCTTACCTACGCATGCATGTGACCGGTGTGTGTATGAGAATACATCAGCATATCTGGAGTCAGGAATATTCTGGCAGTGCTAATATAATGTCCATGTTCCACTGTAGAATCACCAGTTAATCTGGTTAAAACTGGGGGAAATGGTCATGAGAACAGCCACACTTAAATCCAAAAAACATTTCTATGAAGTCCACTGTTTGGACCACAGGATTTTAGCTGATTTGCTTTCAGACCCTTCATAAGAATATCTGTGGTAACCATTCATCTGTTCCTCTGTCAGTTAAGGTGATTAATGAACAGGTTGTGTAGGAAAAACAGAAGTGTGGAGCCTCTGATGTAACTTCTTTTTTTTTTTTTTTCTTTTTTTTAATTTATGAGGTTGGTTCTTACTGCAGACTTAAGGGTTTAAGTTGAAGGCAGCTAAACTTCAGAGCTAATGGGGAGTCTCAGGTATTTAACCTGTAGTGTGGTTGTCACCTTGGAAGAGGTCCGTAGAGTCATTTACCCACCATAAGAATTATTCAGGCGACATGGTTCAAGGTGTGACTGCAGGTTGAATCGCCTGAGAAGGAATCTCAATTCCCTCACACTGTTCCTTTATAAATGACCCTGTATGCTATGCTGTATTCCCACTAGGTGACAGTAAAATACAATATTTCTTGTATCCAATTCCAGGCATCAACAGAGAGAACCAAAAGCAACTCATGTTAAAGAACGTCCTCGCTTTATTTGAGCAATGAGCATTAATCTAATGCAATACAAATGTGAAGAAAAACACATGCTCACTGCTGCTACAGTGCAGAGAAACGCTGACTGTGAAATGACTGATATGTGTCGCTCCAAGAAGAGAGAAACTACATGAGAAGTTTCCTTTGTCCACATGTTGAGACTGACATGCAGGAGTCAGGACTCAACAACATTTTGAGTTGTCTGTAATGTGCAAAAAACAGGAAGGGGGGGGGGGGTAAGCATTATACGCCGTTTTCACTCCTTGCACTTTACTCGATCTCATTGGAGGTTCCCACAGTGGTGCTGATCCCCATTTCTGAAGGAAAAAATTAAGTAAGCAGGAAGTTGTGACAAATCTGAAATCCTTTATTGCATGTTTTCTTTTTTTGTAGGATGTTTCAGTTTGTTTACCTGGGCAAGGTCCACCTTCCAAAATAACATCATCAATGGCAATGTCACTCCTTATTGAAGAACCCCTGATCGCTTCAAACACAATCTGGGACAAAAGGACAAATAAAGTGTTTAGATTAAGAAAGTTCAGGTCAGCAGTGGACACCCCCCCCCCCCCTCAGTTTTATTTATGCCGTGCTAAATGACAACAACAGCTGCCTCAAGGTGCTTCAAATTGTAAAGTAAAGACCCAAGAATAATAATACAGAGAGCTATCCATCCATGTTTCAAAATTCAAGAAACTTTCTGTAAGAAAAAATACTTTTTGTGTCATTAGTGTTATTAATAATTTATTAATGTTTTTTTGTTTGTTTTTTTTATGCTGTGTGTTATTTATTTTGAAACACCTGCAGAAATAGCTCTTCAGTTTCACTGTATTTTACAATGCACTGACAATAACAGGCACTCTGACTCTGATTCAAATCATGAACGAGTCATTATAATAAATAATTGCAAATTAACTAAAGTCACCTGCTCTGTTTTTACCTCCAAGTTAGACTGAATTATCCTATAAATAAGCTCTAATACCGCTGCAGCACAGACCTGCACGGATGACGATCATGCAGGTCTGTGCTACATTAACAGCTCAGCGAGCAAGGCTGAGCTTAAAGTCAGAGTTTTCTGAATCATGATAGTGGCCCTTTTTTAACTTTGCTAAATCACCATGGTAACCTATGTTGAACAAATGGCCAGGTTGGGAGTACCACGTTTTCACTGATTCTTTTATTTACAGCATGTTTATGCAAGTTTCAGATTATCTGCAGAGGGAATACATTTTATATGTGCTAGGTTAAGCTCTACGTTACTAAAACCACTGAATAAAGCCAAAACTGTGGGAATGTGCATGTATTAATTTGGTGACACATGAATGTATTAGACTTATACTGATCTGCTGTTGAGTCTCTTTTACACTGTGGAACTGCAGCTAATAAAACAAATAGACTCAGGCGGTTTAAAGCTTCAGTACTTACTTTAGTAGCTAAATCACCAGGTTAACAATTTTCTGCAGCACTAATCTCTTGTCTTATTAACAGCAGTATTGAATTTTACTGTTACTATTTTTAATGTTCTTTATAGATTTTTAATCACAATTCCTACTCCACTGAATATTTTCATATCTAACCTATGAGAATGAGTTTATTTTTTTGTTTTTTTTTTAGCTCCTCGTCTCAATGTGTTTATATTGTAAGATAAAGACCTTACAATATTAGAGTGAGACCTGCAACACCGAGTAAGCGCTTGGTGAATGTGGGGAGGAAGAAATCCCTTTTAAGATGAAGGGAAGTCCAACAGAGGCTGGCTCATGAAGGAGCAGTCATCTGCCTCAACTGGGTGGGGGAGTGGTGGGGAGAAAGAAGAGAGAGCAAAGGGGAGCGAAATTTAAAAATGATCCTTTAATTATTGAAACTTTCATTTAGCCAAATAAAAACAGCCGAGATGTTGAAATACCCAGAACAGAGGATAAATGAGATCAAATGTGCTAAAGTTTGTTTGCAGATAAGATCCATTCACCTCGAGAGTCTTTCACTCAACGTTGTAATTTCTTGATTTTAGGTACTCAGTATATTCTGGCACACCCACGTGTGCATGCAGTCTGCACAGTGATGCGTCCAGGCAGGACCAATTATACTGAACCTGCAGGCTGACAGGGGCAAAGCTGATGCTGAAGGCAGAATAGTTCAAGAGAGGATGTCGAACTGAGTTCATCTTACCGAGACTAAAGCGAGGCCCATGTTTCCATGACACAGTCTCCTATAGGCTACTTTGTTTCCTGGGCAATGACTCTGTACCACTGGTTGTGTGTGGTTTCAAAATGACAGTCTTCAGAAAGCCGTCGAACTGAAAAGAAGCCTGAAGCTATGTAAAAAAAACAAAAGCATCTTCTTCTGTGCCAAATCTCAAAGACATCGAGCTGTGGAGACGAGTTTCATCACAGTGGAGTCAGAAAGACCACACTGGGGTGATTTTCTTTCCAAAAGAAAATCCCTTTTGTTATCAAAAGGAAAATATATGTTCTGCTTTTGCCTTTTTAAATTTCTCGCAGAACCACTGAGCTGTTATTTTCATGCCTGTCAGATACTGAAAATAATGTTAAAGAATAAAATTAAAGACGCATCATTTCACTTTTACATCAGGAATTAGTTTGTTATGCTGCTTAACAGCTTATGAAACATGTTATTGATTTAAGTGGTATAATGAAGAGGTAACTTAAAGTTGTTTTGTTAGCACGTTGAGCCTACTTTGATCTTTCTATCAGTGTAAATATGTTTAACTACACATTTAATCCCTGAGATATCTCAATATAAGAGAAAGAAGAGCAGTTTCAACAGCATCGGTTCTTCAGTTTTTCTACATGGTAAATATGTAAAATTACAGAAAACGTTCTTGTAGCTCATTGCGCAGACTGTCCTGGATTTATTAAGCGGTCACTTTTCTGTCATGTAATTGTTTATCTATTACTTAACTACTTTAGTTAAAATTCTAGAAATGCATAACCTCCTTCATTTTTTCTGAAGCAGTCTAGTGGGCCACACTGGAGTCTTTGCAGGGCCAATTCTGGCCTTGTATTTTTGAGGGCTAAATGAAAGCACTAAAGCATCTCAGTGACATTAAAGTGATCCTCATTTCTCAGCACGGCTTCTTAGAGAAACTGAGATCATCGCCCCTCCTCTACAGTTCTGTCCTCACGTGTTCCACAAGTGAGTTGTTTGCCAGTCAACATCCACCACCATCTTCATCTAAACTGTTTAAAATAAATTTTTCTGCATTAAGGAGAAAGTTATTTCCACTCTTGCCTGATGCTGGCTGTGACACTGGTACTCGACTTGGGCCTTCAGCCACGCGATGCTCTGCTCGCCGCTCCTCTGCCACAGCAGCTCTTCCTTTCCATATTTGTTGATGCGAACGTTAAGCTGGCCTGTGCCCGACCCATACATGTGGTAGAAAAAGCTAACACAGTGCCGTCCCCTGGTTCCTCTCACAGTGCGGGACATCAGCCGGGCGTTCTGGCCGGGCAGCATCGGCGACGCCTCCAGGTGGAGGTAGTATCCTGCGGAGCACACAGTGTAGGTCAGGGGCTTATAATGACTGAAAGGATCAATTTATACAAAAGGAGAGGTGACTCACCAAGTCCCGCCGTGTGGTCCCCTCTGGGTCCGGTGTATGAGGTCGGTGTGGCCCCTCGCCTCCTCTCCCAGTCAGCAGCGTCGCTCTTCTTGTCCTGAGTGTAACCACACAACCCTGCTTCAAAATCACAGCGTCCAGGGAGAAGAGACGACAGCAGGCCTACAAGAGGAAAATCAATATGCAGAATAAGAGAAGAAGTTTTTAGGCTAGTAGGGTTTTTTCTTTGAAAGCAGGGTTATAAAATAAAAACATCTCTTTCTCTCTCTGTGCTTTTTTGTAGCTGTTACCCGCCACCAGCTCGCAGTCTCCAAGGCTCACGCTGATGTCATCCAAAGCCACAGAGCCACAGTCCCAGAAACTCCTGCAGGTGCTCACGAAGACCACCTGAACAACACAGGACAAACCGGTGAGTCACGAGGTGTTTACAGATTTAAAGATCGATCCCAACCAAAGACACTTTAACCATAACCCTTTGTTTGGGTTGGTGCTGGTGTGTGCGCGAGCCTCAGTTAGTCAGTCAGTTAGGACAGGAATGAATCATGAGTGAAATACTGAGCCAGTGTAGAGAAATCCTTTGAGCACCTTGCCATCTGAATGACTTTATTTTCATCACGCAGCACATGTGATGATGATGTCCTACAGCAGCAGTAAATTAAAAAAAAAACAATTTCTCCTTTTTATCTTTCCCTCTCTGAAGCATTGTCTTCATTTCTCAGTGTATTTCTTATCTATTTCTCACAGTCTTTACTCTGTCGTTCATTTTTCTTTCTTCCCCCGTATTTACTCCCATTTTCCATCATAATTAATGAATCAATTCCTTGTTTCTTGTTCCCACTTTTTCTTTTCAGTTCTGTCAGTTGCACATTTTCCCTCTTTCTCCCTCTTGTACTGATGCTTGTGCATTACAATTCTCACTTCCTTTCATTTCTTTCTTTTCCTTTTTCCCATTTTTCTATTGGTTCTTTCCTTCTTCTCTCCTTCCTGTCTTGTTCACTGCTTTCTAATCTTCAGCCCTCCATTTTTTTCTTTTCCTCCAGGAAAACGGTCAACCAGGACACACATACATACACACACACACACATATATATATATATATATATATATATATATATATATATATATATATAGCTCATCACTGGACCCACTTCAGTTTGCCTACCAGCCTGGCATTGGAGCGGATGATGCCGTCATTCACCTCCTACATCGTTCCCTCGCTCACCTGGAGACCGCTGGAAGCACTGTGAGAATCATGTTCTTTGATTTCTCCAGTGCCTTCAACACTATTCTTCCCTCGGTTCTGAAGGACAAGCTGGAGAACTCTGGAGAGGACCATCACCTCACTACCTGGATTTTGGACTACCTCACCGACCGACCACAGTATGTGAGGACTCAGGGCTGTGTGTCGGACAGGGTCGTCTGCAGTACGGGGGCCCCACAGGGAACGGTTCTGGCTCCGTTCCTCTTCACCATCTACACTGCAGACTTCTCCCACAATTCCACCCAGTGCTTCCTGCAGAAGTTCTCTGATGACTCTGCAATAGTCGGCCTCATCACTGATGGGGACGACAAGGAGTACAGAGGACTGACTCAAGACTTTGTGGACTGGTGCCAGCTGAACTACCTCCAGATCAACGCCAGTAAAACCAAGGAGCTGGTGGTAGACTTCCGCAGGCACAAACATCCTCCACTGCAACCACTGAACATCCAGGGTATGGACATTGAGGCTGTGGACAGCTACAGGTACCTTGGTGTTCATCTGAACAACAGACTGGACTGGACTCATAACTCAGACGCCCTCTACAGGAAAGGGCAGAGCAGGCTGTACCTGCTGCGGAGACTCAGGTCGTTTGGAGTGGAGGGCCCACTCCTGAAGACCTTCTATGACTCTGTGGTGGCTTCTGCTATCTTTTATGGTGTGGTCTGCTGGGGCGGCAGCATCTCTGCTGGGGACAGGAAGAGACTGAACAGGGTGATCCGAAGGGCCAGCTCTGTTCTAGGATGCCCTCTGGACCCAGTGGAGGTGGTGAGTGACAGGAGAATGGCGGCTAAGCTGTCATCCCTGTTGGACAACGTCTCCCACCCCATGCAGCAGACTGTGACAGCACTGAGCAGCTCCTTCAGTGGGAGACTGCGGCACCCACGGTGTGGGACGGAGAGATTTCGCAGGTCTTTCCTCCCCACTGCTGTCAGACTCCACAACAAAGACTTTAACTGAACAAACACACACATCCACACATGTGCAATAACACTAAGTGCAATAATCCTTTCTGGCATCGTTGTATTTTTACTCAGTTGTATATAGCATTCGTATTCTATTTTTATCTTATTGTATATTTTTATTCTATTTTATTCTACTGTATATAGTATATTATTTTATTCTATTCTGTACAGCTGTGTACTGTATTTATTCTTATTGTATTCTAATTTTTGCGTCATAACTTTTGCACTGTCCACTTCCTGCTGTGACAAAACAAATTTCCCACGTGTGGGACTAATAAAGGTTATCTTATCTTATCTTTTATATATATATATATATATAAAAGAATAAACAAGGAGGTGGATATATATTTATCCAACTCCTTGTTTATTCTTTCACACATGTGTGCTTTCCCCCCACTTCCTCATAGCTGACCTTGGCAGACTGTGACGTCTGGAAGGTGACATCCGCTGCGATCCAGATTCCCCTCGACCTCTCTGCCTGAGTCCAGATTTTCTCCTGGCTGCCGTTCGCATGCAGCAGATAAACAGCCAGAGCCTGGTCCGTCTGATTGAAACCTGCATTTGCCAGAGTTATTTCTGGTTGGTGAATCATTCAGATCAGCTCCAGCAGAAGATTCACACATTTCAAATAAATGCCAACATGCAGGGAAAATATATGAATCTGTCGAGTTTCAGGGTGCAGCTCACCCCTCAAAGAGAAGTAAAATGTCAGACAGTACTTCATGTTCCCGGCTAGAGTTGGACCGATGAGGCGGCTAACGTAGCCGGAGCGTGGGCCCAGTCGGGAGTGAGCCAACAGGAAAGATCCTGGAGGGAGAAGACAGCATTTTATTTTCTTGCTAACTCTCTCTTCCTCGGAATCTGCTTGCTGTGATCGTTCCCATCACCGCTCACACCTGGTAATGATCTGCTGCTCAACTGTTTTTCAGTGGAAAACTGTGCTTTGTTTGCATGCATGGATGCTGTCGCCACGTGAAGGCAAAGAAATGTCTAAAAAGCCGACAGACCACCAAAACGCTGGCCTAAATTTCACAGCTTTGATGTTTGTTCACATCCACCGTCTAATGAGAACAATACCAGGCTGTTAATGCTCTGTGGTTCACTTGGTTTACCAGCTACAGTTCTGTGTAAAAGCCTTCATTTCTTTATGAAGGAGCCAGACTTTTTTGTATTTTTAAAAGTGGTCTTGAACAGCTTTCTGGGGGTATTTCAAAGTTTTTCTTTGACCATTGGCTGCTTTTTCACGCAGTTTTTAGTCCAATCTTTGTACCTGACAAAAGGAATATTTTGTTTGTTTTTTTTGTTTAAGCCACTTAACACTGAGATGAACCAGTGCTGTGTCTAAACATAACGAACAACTTTGCCAGTTTTAAACTCTTTAATCTTCTGGCACTTTGTTACTCGACAGGCATACAATAATATTTTTCAGACCAAAAGTGGAGAAAAGTGGAGGAAACTATCTACAGGTGATAAACAGCTAAAAGTCATGTCCTAGGAAATACAAAAAACAAATCCCCCAAACACCTGACATGGCACCTAAGAAATTCATCTGGCCTTTCACTTGATCTACACTGTTCTGTTAAGACTTATGAGTAATGGTTTCAGTGGAAGTGCCAGTCTTAAGAAAGGGAAATGAAAAACACACAATGGAGCAGAGCACTATAGACCATGGATTGGCCTTCCCAGGACCTCAGCATTATTGTAGCAATGGGGGATCATCTTTGCAGATAATGAAACAAAAGCCAACATCCAAAGGAAAACTCTCAATGCCCTCGATGTCACAAAGCTTGGAGAACTATTATCAAAGACTACTTAAAGAAATTTCAAGAAAACTCAACTACCCAGCAAACGTGCCCTCTTGGGGCCTGTATGAGGCCGCTGTGGGCAAACCCACAGTACTGGCATGAAATGTAGAGCACATCTGGGCCCACTGCGAGTAGGTGTGGATAAACCGTGGAACTAGGCAAGGCAAACCCACATTTTTCCACATGTGTGTACCCATCCAGGGCACATACCAGTTTTGCTCTTTGGGGCCTCTATGTGGGTTTTCTATGGTCAAGCCAATTATGTGTTGCCCATAGGAAACCTGGGTGATATGGTAGAATAAAAGATGTTTTACGAGTACTGGTCTGCTAGATGTTTTTGCTAACAAAAAGGATTCTTTGGTGGTGGAAAAAATCAGGACTTTCTCTCTGAGGCAGCCTCACAGTTGACCTATTCTGCTTGTATTGTTATTCTCGGACTCTAAATGCGTTTCATGATTCATGCATAATTACGTGCACATCAGCTTACCCTATTATTTGAAACTTGGGCCATTTTTAACAGTATTGTCACATTTTATATATGATAGGAAATACAGAAAAGTGTAATAAGTCCACTTTAAACAGTGGAAGTCCACGGTCAGATGTTGTTTCTCCACCTGCTCCTGTGGTGTGGTCTCCATTCCTGAATATGTTGGGCTTCACGGAGACTCTTCTCCACGGTGACTCCTTCGCCTGCTCCTGGGTGTAGAGGCAGAAACCAGACTCAAAATCACAGTTGGCGATAGAGGGGTCAAAAGTTGGCTCTGTAGAATAAATGCACAGAAACCGCAGGTTAATGTAGGATAAACACTTTTGTGGCTCCTGTTCAGTCCTTTAAACATTTGTATTCGATTTCATGTTAACATCTGTAGACCCTGTAGGATTAATCCTATATTAATCATGGTTATTTTCATCTTCTTAATCTACATGCAAACTCCCAAATTTTGATATATGAAAGACTTTATGACTTTACTGCTACTTGGATTTGGTGCTTTAAGATATTAATTAATTTAAATTCTTAAAATTTGGAGGCTTAAGATTGACCAAGTTTGACTATTTTACTGGTGACATTAGCGGTGAAAGAATAAGGGGCTTTATCTGCAGCTCACCAGTGTCTGTGGTGCAGAACTGCGAAGAAAAGGAAATATCATCAAGTGCAACACGTCCGCCACGTGGACTGTTAAACGCCACTTCAAAGACCACCTAAAGGGACATAAACAAAGTTGTAGGTCGTTATGTGTTCACACAGATGTGTTCATATTTACCTGTTAATGCACAGTAGTCGTAGTAGTTTAGTAGCAGTTTTAAGTCAAACCCCAAAAACTTTTTAAAACCAAATAAAGAACAAAAACATTTGTCAGACGAATGATGGAAGCACAAGAAGTTAAAGATAACCTAACATAGAGTCACTGCATTTAACCCTGCCCAGTTTACTGCCTACCAGAACATCTGTGTTATAGGTCATCATGTATACCTATGAGACCGCAAGCAGTTTATCAATTAATCTATCAATTAAGACTACCTTAACATAGATTACTCGTATTACTCCCTTTGTAGATACACTGGCGACTATATTACGTACACACGGAAAGAAATCCAAGTCACAGTTTAAAACAGTCACTCATTGATTGGTTTTTGTTTTTGTTTTTTTTACATTGTCAGAAACTTGTACTTTCAATTAATACTACACGACTAAAGCTACGGAACAATTAAAGATTTTAAAAGTTAAAATCCTGACTATTATGTGAATAACAGAGACGTTCAGTGAAATCCAACTCAATCATCTCTTGCATGTGGCCATAGAGACAGAGAAATATACATAAAAGATATGTAACATTTGTCAAACAATAACACAATTGATAGCACAATTAATGTTTTTTATATTTCCCCAATGACACTAGAGATGTGCTCTCCAATGTATTTTTGTTTGGATGGATGGATAGAAAAAGTGCAATCCAAATTACAAATGGAGGACTTTCACCTTCAAAGTAAAGTCAGTAAAGCACTAGGGTTTGCTTTGTGAATGTCCATGTGCCTGCCTTTTTTGTGACTGCATATACTTGTCTGCTGAGAATTAACATTTCAATGCGCCAGCTACACATGTGCTCCCGGCAGCGAACTTCAAGGGGTCTTCAAATAAGTATAAGAGCAATGACTGCTCAACCAGGTCTCCAGCTGTCTGCATTTGCAATGGACCATATCAAGGCATAAAAGTTGGGCCTCACCACTGCAACCAACACGTTTTAAAATGTGCAACTTTCCCTTTGAAGGGAAAGGTTCTCTGTTTTTTGGTTTGCAAGTTCACAATTTCTCTTCTGCTCAGTGTTTACAGGCAAGTTGTTTTCTTCCGTGCAAAGTATGGGTGACCATGGCAGTCTGCTAAAGTTCAAAGAGGTTTTTGTTATATACCTCAATAGCAAACTTTAAAAAAAAAAAAAAATTCAATCAGTTTTATTTATCTTGTAAAAAACCCACAACAACAGTTGTCTCCAGGCACTTTATACTGTAAGTCACATATATTACGTATATTGTTAGAGAGAGCATCTGGTGATTGTGGGGTCTCTTTTAACAGGAAGAGACTTTTGTTTTGGGGTTTGGGGAAAGACAAGACAGAAATAGGAGCACAGCACATAAGATAAGATAATTTTGAGCTCAAGAAATACGTCATTGGAATTTATCTAAAAGAATCCAGCTTTAAAATTAGGTTCACAGCAGCAAAAGTATATCTTTAACTACCACTTAATTTATTTTTGCTTTTATAAGAAAAAAGCTGCCTCCTTTAAAAGTAGCGGTCTTGCTTTGTTCATTAAGTCATCACATAAGACTTCATAAGAGGTCTTGAACTGACCTGTACCGAGTAGGGTGCCTTCAGGTCCACCTGCACAGGTATCCACTCTCCAGGAATTTCTGTCCAGTCGTTTTGATTCTCCAACCCTGCCCTCCACAACTCCTGGTACTGACCCAGCTGGTCCCGGGTGAAAACAGAGAAGAGGTTTCCTATCTCACTGCGCTGGTACTGAAAACTCAGACAGCCGGACATCGGCACCTGCGTCATTGGAGACACCAGTTTGGCCACTTCTTTAAACGTCTTGCCGTAGATGGAGTCGACATACATGAAGTGACCTGAAAGGAATTCAGTGGGAGAGTTCTCTGGGTTTATTTAGGCCACGTAACCACTGATTTGGTGATTTCTAGATGTCTAAACACCTACGTCAAAGTCTTTAAAGCTTTAACAACTTTAAAACTTACAGTAATGTGTTGCTTTGACGCTGTCAGTCTGAAAGATAGGACCATTCTGGGTACATTTTGAATTATGTTTACCACTCTTGTCAAGTTAGAGCCATAGGACAAGTCATTACAGACCTTTGTTATGTTTGTAAAAGGTGAGCTGAGTCCAACTGGTGACCGTTCTACAGACCATTGAGGAAAAACGAAATGGTCTGTACCAGGATCAGGGGTATCAAATGCGAAGCCTGGGGCCCAGAATTAACCCTCCTAAGGATCCAGTCTGAATTGACTGAATTGCTTTGCAATTGAAGGCATAGTTCGGCGCTCTGCAATGGACTATGGGTCGGTCCATCTGTTAGGATAGGCTCCAGACCCACCATGACACTGAACTTGGTAAGCAGTTAAGAAAATGGATTAATACGTTTTGGGGCTTTTCTTGTTTTTCCCTTTTATTGGATGAACAAAGTGGAAACAGACTGGAAGGATAGACAGAGTTCCTGTAGAGAACTGGTTCCCAGTAGTTAAATTCCTTGGAGTTGTTAGTTTCCTTGCTTATTGATCCCACTTGTGGGTTCCACTTGAACTTGCACTCAACTGACTTCAGTTCGGAGGAAAATAGTGGCGCGGTCTTTAGAGTGCATATAAACATTACTTTTATTTTAATTGCACAAGAAGACAAGAGTGTAATTGTCTACTCTACTGCTAACACAAGTTTGACTCTTTGCAAGCATCTGCACAGACAAGCTAAGCCAAGAACCCTGAGTGACGTTAAAGCTGACCCCAGCCCTGCAGCCAGACCCTGAACCTCAATGGATAACAAACTGATGAGCAGTCAGGCTGCAGCCTCCGTTTCTACCTGTTCATGTTTCTAAAGTAGAATCACTGTAGCGATCGCTTTAAACTCTCTTTGTGCTGGTTTTGATCCTTGCTTCGTGTTGCTGGTTTTGTGTTCATTCCTAAATACTAAGGGAAAGATCATATGTGTATTCTCATTAGCCCAGGGATAGGTGTTGGTGTATGGGGCTGTAGCGATTAGTGATTAAGCAACGTACTACCTTATTATTAAGAACAGTGTTCTGTGTAATATGTGTAATAATTACTACCCAACATATATCACAATAGAGAAGGGAAATACTGACGACATTTGCATGAATGTAATGTCTTTCATATCCTGCTTAGTGATGGTGGTTAGTCCCAAAGCAGAGCCAGTGAGAAATCGAATCATAAGTGATATCGATAATGGAATCAGAATTGTTAAATAATTCGTACATACCATCCCTAGAGGTCATTACAAAGAATGCAGATTTGAAGCACTACCTAAAAACCTAGAAACTACATCCCATATGTTAAACTGTCTGATATATAATGATGAAATTTCACTTTTTAAAGTATCCCAGTGTACCTGTACTTTGACCCATTGTAGCCCTCGTTAACTTTGTGGTAGTTAGCTTATGAACTAAAACCAGTTTGACCCTTCACGAGTCATTAATAGTACACCCAGTAATTATATGTACAAATCACTCTTGCTCACCTGACCCGTTGTTGTATGTGTGATCATTTGGCATAGCATTGTGGAGAACCTGGACCCCGCCTCCTCCCACATACCAGTTTACATTGGCATTCCACTGGTTATTGTATCCACACAGGTGAGACTCCTCAAAATCACATTCTAGAGGCAGACAAATGAACAACAGACCCGCTGTTATGGGTGCGCACGTGAAAGCGTTTTCATGCTGTCGGAGCTTTGTAATGTGTGAGGATCAGGGTGCAGATGGTCTTCATCAAGGCGTACATATGTGGGTCATGTTTTTCTTTCAGTTTAAAGTAAGATGTGTGAGTGACATAAGTGTGAAGTCACCGACCCAGGCAGTATCCAGGGCTGATGTGGATCTCAAAGATGGCCACACTGCTCCCTTTGCTCGACCCAGGTTTACCTTCGATGACGACCTAATCAACGACACATGGTCAGTAATCCCCCGAAGTGAGGTCTGACATCACAAAGGCATCACATGAGGTTAAAAACAGTTCATTCGTGAACTATGCTGATAGCTAGTCTAGTTTTCCTAACTCTGATTTGCTTTAAAGTGGCGTGCAGATGAGGGAATGACACACAGGTCGATGGATAAGATATGTCATGCCTTTTAAGGTGTTAAGGTGGTTTTGGGGGAAAACGCTGAGACTGTTTTGCAGCAAGTGTGCAATAAAGCCAAAACTACAAGCTAAAAGTGGCTAAAAACCTCCAAAGTGAAAACAGCTTGATAATACTTTGTGGGTTTATTGGAGCATGCTCAAAAAGCGTTAATGTCAAGCATCCTCTTTAAGTAAATCATCATGTTCCTGTGGTGAACTACTATTTTCTTCTGCCTGCTGTGCTGCCCTGTCTCTGTCATCACCTTTACCGATGGCCTTCATCACTTAATCTTAGTTATTTCCTGTTTTACTCTGAGATTTTCTTTTCTCGCGTATCTTGTTTTTGTGTCCTATCTTTGTCTTCTCCCGTTTGAGATCGTCTGCCCTGCCCTCATTATTTGAACCTGCTTTTGATAGTTTCCACTTGTTCCCTGATATTCATTCATTTTTCTGTCTAGTACATTCCTTGTTTCCTGAAATCTTTTGTCTTTCCCTCTGTAACCTACACTTGGGTCCTCTCATCATATCCTGACATAAATGGAATATGTCCATTTGACAAGCAGATCAGTATAGTATGACCCCTATGAGCAAGCGCTTTGGCAACAGTGTGAAGGAAAAAACTCAGTTTTACAGGAAGAACGAGACCAGACCCAGGCTCAGGGAGGGCCGGCCATCTTCCGTGAGTGGTTGGGGGTGAAGGAAGGAAAACAGCAATAATCAGAAATACAAAAACGTGCTCATCTAGTGAACTGCCGTGGCAATATAGATTAGTAAAACAATGCATCTTTCACCTTTTCAATTAAAACGTATTTAAATTTTTACTGGTTATTTTCTCAACCTCTGAGAAAGAAATATACACTCTATTACAGTTTACATGAAAAATCTGTTTTATTCCTGCCTATAATCTTAAAGAGGTTATAAAGGAGTTTGTTTATTTCATTCATGGATTGATCTGTCTGCTATTTTATTACTATGATGACGTTTTTCTGACTTGTGAAGTGATAAAGAGAGATATCAAAAAACAACATTTGATAGGGTTGTATTGTTGATTGTCATTTATGCTTAGAAATATTTACTCATATATGCTTAGAAGTATATAATCATTGGTGGATTGAAAGAATGCTTCATCCTAAAGAGGTCTGTATTAACTTTGTGTAGCTGTAGAAGGGAGTGCATACATTCCCCAGAGTGTCCTGGCATAGATCACACTCCCTAGGAGAGTTTATCTTTTCTTGTTGATTTATGGTATAGCAAGCACACGCATATCTGTTTAAGTATAAGAGCCTTTTGTTAGATGGAGTTAGACATCCTGGCACTAGCCTTGGGGAGTCTTCACAGGGTCACATCTTGACCTCACACAGATCACACACACACACACACACACACACACACACACACACACACACAGGCAAGGTACTCTTTGTGTGTATGTAGACGTCACATGTTAGTGAACTTATGCATATTCATGTAACCTCAATAAAAGGGCAGTGTACGGGAGAACGGACGAGAGCAACTGGGGCCAAGCGAAGGAACGGCGTTTGTCCGGTTCTCTCCCGTGCACGAGTACCATGAAGAAGTTTGCCTACTTGCAGTGTAATTATATTGTCTTAACGTTCCAGCGGATGGGTTCAAGATACAAACCCATCATTAATTGGTCCTTCGATGCCGGCTCCCTGGGATCGCATTCACCGAGGGGGGGGAGAGGCACGCTGAAAGACTGACGTCAGCCAGGAAGTTCCTGTGGATTCGCTGTCTGTCCTTCTCCTCGATGAATGGCGATCGGCGGGATTCAGGCTGATATTACACGCTAAGCAACGCCAAGTAAGTTTAAAGAGGCCGACTCTATAACCGTGTCGTTGTGCAGTCTCCGCCATTTTGTGAGGCGTTGAGAAGTTCGCTGCTTTGTGGAGCGATAACTGGGTTAGTGTCCCGAAAAAGAAGTTTTGGTTAAATCGCCCAAGGGTCCCAAGCGTCCGGTGTGTGTCCGGTTTTGAAATCGCCCTGGGTGTGTGTCCCGAGCATCCCTTCATTGGGTTTTGTCGCGCGAGTGGGTGAGCGTCCCACAGCTGGGTCAGGGTCCCGAGCGGTCCGGTGTGAGTCCGGAGTAGGCCTATTTTGTGTTATTGTCATTTTCGTCGTCGTTGTTGTTGTTGTGTGTGAGTGTGTGCGGAGCAGACCGCGTGGTGTGTGACGTCAGCAGCTGTTGTTGTTATCATGGGTTTCCTAAGCAGCCAGGAGTGTGTGGAAAAGGCCAGCCCACATCAGCAGCACTTGAGCTATGCTCTGGTGGGTGGCTTTCCCCCCACCCCTTGCTGACACAAAATGTTAACTCTTTAGCTTGCCCTGTTCGACAACAGCCTGTGTGCCAAACCATTGAGGTAGATAGTTGTTAAAAGTAATCTACATTAAGCTTGTGGTTGCTTAAATTCAGTACAATGACATGTGAGGAGAAGTGATATAGGTAAATATTTAAACTCATGAAGTGCATAGAGACACTTGACCTGTGTGGAAGACGGTCGTCTTATTATGAGCCATTGTTGAGATATAGAGCACATCTGTGAAAACAACTAATATGCTGCAACTACTGTGTGATGTCGCGTTGCAGTTTTGTTTTTGTTTTTTGAGCTGATGAGCAAGCTACACATTATCAGATCAAGAGCTGTCTGAGAACTACTCAAAGAGAGGGAAACAGAGAGTGTGCAGCGTTTCCATGAGCAGTTTTTCTGCACCTTGACTCGTGTGTGTAGCATCAGCATCATGTTTTTGTTTATTTGTTTTGTTGGGTTGAAAATAAATAAACGTGTGATCATGCTTATGGATTACCATGGCACATATCACCAGCCACGTGATTTATTTATGCAGATGAAAAAGTGAGTGTGAATGTGTTTGACATCACAGTGTTTCTGTGCGCTGTGTAAAAGTAATTGCCTCTGATTGAGAAGAGAATTTATATTGTAGATGAAAAATAATCATAGGGAAAAGGTTTTGTGTTGATCAGCCAAAAACAACTACAATGTCATTTTCTGCTTTAAGAAAGGATTGTTTACACAAACACAGACAGAGAGAGAGAGAGATGTGTGTTGATTAAGCAGTGATGATGATAATGAACATGTCTTAGTTTGTCACTTTCAGGTGAAAAGCAGACCTGTATCAATTTTCCACATGCAGCGGTCGGACGGAAGAAATTTATAGTTAAACATCATTGGAAACATGCAGGCCAAGTTCTGGCTGACTTATATACAGCGCAATGTGTTTCTCAACCTCACAAACTCACAAGCAAGCTCACTCCTCCCTGAAGAATGCAGCTCCAAAGCAATAACATGGCAGATAAAGAGACAGCATCAAGTCCTGAGCAAAAAGTCTCAGCAAGCAGCAGCAATGTGGACAAACAGCATCAGAGAAGAGCAAACCCATCATCCTGACTGATCGGATGAATGGCACTGTGTTTACAACAAGCTGCAACTTCACTATGCATGTGAAGAAAACTTTCGAGGAGAACTGAGGAGACTGTTGGAGTTTGACATTTGCCACCTGTGGAGCAAAATGGCAAGAAGAGACAGTGGAACACAGGACAAAGCTGAAGGAGAACTGCCGGCTGTTTGGACTGTTGAAGTGGGAGAGGACAACAGAGTGAGAAGACAGAGTGAGAAGACTAGGTGAGAACACATAGGAATTATTTAATGTGGGAAATCAAAATTTGGGTTAGCAAACCTGGGGAAAAAGAAAGCTGACTGCTTAAGTTGGAAAATTGTGAAGGAGTCTGAAACATATACAAACATATACAAAATCACACAGAACATGCCTTAACCCTACTAATACAAACACAAAATAACTCATGAAGATTAGACATTTTAAGCGTGAGTCTGTTTATCATCTTGTCCAAGTCACCTCGTGTGATGCAAAGACCAGTGGAACTCATAGCACAGAACATGCTCTGTTGGAGATGCAGCTCCACAGACATGCTTGTTATCTTTCATCAGTGTTAAAATAGTGTCAATTTAGCAGACACTTGTTATCAAATACTGACTTTATCCAATAAAAAATTGACTCTCTAGGTTGCAGGACAACAGTTTAACTTTTGTGGGAAAAAAGATCCTGGTTTGACCAACCAGTGATCAGACAATAAATTTAGTTGTTAATATAGTAAATTGGGAGAAGCTTCCTGCTTGATTGATGCAGCACAAGTTTACTACTAAATTTACTGTATGAGGGAAATTCTCTTTTAGTGATAACATTTTGAACATGCATTTCTGTTGTCCTGTCATCCTAGTGGGTTAATAGCTGATTCAAATTAGTTGATCGTTCTTAGATTAATGAAAGGTGACTGAATTCTAGTACGAGTGAATGGGATGTGTTGGAGTTTGTTGTGTGTTGAGTGGAGACTCTAAAACACTGAGTTTCCTGTTTTGATGTGCGAGTGAATCCTGTATTTAGATACACAACTCTGAATACATCAGAACAAACGTCTTTTGTGAAGTGCATGACAGCATGTCACATGTTTTATGATGAAGGGAAAAAGGAAAAATTGAATAAAATAGATCTGTGGCCTAAATGAGTGAAGAGCACAGACCGGGTGATTAAACTCATAGCTAATATGACATTAGGGTTATGTTGTGTGTTGTGCAGTTGATGGTTGGTTTGGAGTGAATCTAGCTGATGATTCTTCTCCTGTTGTGAAGATGATGAGGAGTTTGTGTCATGACTTAACAAGGCCTTTTTATTTTGATACTTTCACAGTGCACTGAGAGTTTGGTTTGATAATCTCTGTTATTTTTTATTTTTCATTTTTGAACAAGCACTGATTTTGCTTGTGAATTTCTTTTCTTTGAGCAGATCTGCAAGTCGGGAATTAAAAGCGTTACACATCATCAAGAAAATTGTTGCAAGTGAGTTTCTCCACATTTAAAATGGGTTCAGGAGAAAGCCACTTATTTGGGACAATTAGGAAATGAGAGTCCCCCCCAAAAAGGATTCAACGAGGAAATCCAGTCTAAATTATTTTTCTTTTTGAAATAACGTCGTTTTGCTGAGCGTGGAAACGAATGCGATGATAATTTCCACAATTAGCAAAAGAAGGAACCACTGACTGAATGAGTAAGAATTTTAAAATAACTGACTGACTGACTGAACATGATTGTGTGAAGTTAACCCCCACCTGACAAAGGTGCAGATGAACCCATGTGTTTCCTTTTACAGGAGCAGAAAGATGACAGCAACACTCGAGGTTGCATGATGATTTAACCTTTTAAATGCCATTTTCTGTGTCTGTGCATTTATCAGGTGTGTTATTCATAGGCTTGTGTTGCTCACAGAGGGAGCTGTGACAAAGTATGCATACGCCTGCGCAAGCGCTAATATTTGCATTTTCTTTTCTTACAGCATGCCAGTTCTTCATGTGAATTGATGATGCGATTTATACCAGGACAACTGGTTGATGTTTTTTCCTACTACAGGATTTCTGGGTTTATGTGTGAGGAAAACTGTGTTTACCGGTTATGAGTAGTGATGCTGTTACATTGTGTTTTTGGGAAAATGTGACGGTTACTTTGATGATATGAATAACATATTTTCCACAGCAATGGATGGTTGATTTTATGGTGTTTTTATGGCACCTCTGGATTGTGGTTGGCCGACGCCTGCCCACCAGGATAATCAATGTGTGTTGCTAATGTTTGTTTTTTGAGACTGCATGTACAAGATTCAGCAGAAGCGGACAAGTGACATGAGACAAACAAATAAGAGATGCGGTGTTATGGGATAGTTAATATGGGCTCATTTGCTGGCCACTCTTGAGCCCATAAATAATATATGAGTGGAGTGACTTTGCTTAAGAGCAGTCACCGATTACATTAATGTTGCCTGAGTACATGGGATGATCCATGTCTGAGGCGACTTATGAAAATAATTGTAGTTTACTGATTTGAGAAAACCTGCACATGACACTTGTCTTGCTGATGTTGAATGCTTATTGTTCTTATGATACAATTGTTTACAGGTATGAAGTTTGATTTCACTTCCAGATCTTGTTTTCCAGGCCATGATGGTGTGTATGCAGGCTCCTGGGAGAGCCCGGTGTTAAGCAAACTTAATATGCAAAACACACTAGCATTTTTGTTGCAGGATTATAGGTCCAGGGTGGTGCTGCTCCTGGGGAGGAGATGCCCTGATGTTGCCTGGGATATGATCTAGCTAATCTTTTTCTTTAAGACAGGAATCCAGGTTTGGTGAGTTGACGCATGGGTGTGTCCATGCGTCAAGAGGAGGGGTCCAAGGATTAACAATGTTTTTTATTAAACAATGTTTTCTATTATTGTTGCAGTGATTTGTGTGATTAACCGTTTATTTACAAGTATTAAACCTATGCAAGTGGTGCATCCATGTTCAGATGAGGCTTTGATGGCCTATAAGTGAAGTTCACTGAACTAAAGAATGTTGTTTGATGATTGTTGACATGCTCTCCAAATAGAAGTTTTCCCTCCTAGCAAGGAAATACAGGTGCAGCAGTAATCTCCTGAGAAATCATAAGAGGCCAGTGAGAAGCAAGAACTATTCCAGGCATAGCTGACAGCCCAGGCAGTGGTTGAGGTCAAAGGTCGAGCTGGTTGGGGCCCATCATGAGATCAGACTTTGGAGCCACAGCAAGGACCATGAAACTGCGTTGGACTGAGAGCTGTGCCACGGGGGGTTTCCAGAGGCCAACAGAGGAGATTGTGGACAACAGACGGGCACCTGAAGGATGAGGGGAGCGTGCCAAGCTCCATCGACAACGCAGAGGGAGTCTAAGGATGACATTATGATTCTGTGAAAAGCACAGGAACCAGAAGCTATGGTGGTGATAACAGCAGTTTCCTATGAGGTCTGCAGCTTTGGAAATAGCTGAGACCCATGTTGACAAACAACAAAACTAACTGGTATGTTTGAATGTTTATTCTACATACATTTGGACTCTGGTCCTATGGACAATGATGGAAACAACTGGAAGAGACATTCATGACGCCCTGCAGAACTCAAACCACTCTGCAGAGAGACATGTGATTTGCACACCCGGAGGAAGCATCACCAAGCTGAGATGTTTTTGAAAATGTTACTTTCTTATTTTCACTATTAAATTAACAATTTCTTTGTTTGCTTGTAGGATGCAGGTTGCCATTGGATGAGATTAATGAGGAATGGGATAACTGCTAATACATTTGTTAAACTGTGTACTTTTACAGTAATTTAGGGTGATTGGACATATGCTGAATATAACAATGTTTGCCTTAAAGCTGTCAGACATGAGGTATTCATAATAGTGATGGGTCGTTCGCGAACGAAATGGCTCTTAGAGCCGGCTCTTTGACGTGAACGACGCGAGCCGGCTCCTTATCGCGAGCCGTCACGTGGGTTTTGTTTTTTTTTCTTTCTCTCAGCCTCTCTCTCGCACTTTTTTTCCGCTTCACTCTGCACGCAAGCCTTGTGCTTTACGCTGGGCAGAGGGGGGAGGGGCGGTAGTTACACTCAGTAGCACAGGAACAGAGCCAGAGAGAGAGAAAGAGAGGCAGGGACAACAACATTAGAAAGGTATAGTAATCATCCACAACTATTTTCGGTTGCAGATGATAAAGGATTGAGAAAGTTTATTCATGCAGGTCCATATGACAGAGAATATGCATGTTCTTTTAGTTTTCATATTATAATTTATATTTAATTGTGTTGTGGTTTGCAGTGTTTTGTGTTCTTTTCACTTTAAATTTGTGAAAGGAAAAAGCTGGAAATTTAAATAGTTAAAACTTGAAATGTGAATAGTTGATTTTTGTATTATATGATTTATTTATTACATTTTATGTGGAGTGAATAAATAAAAGTATATTTACGGTGGCCCCTAGAGACAAAGCACATACAAACTTCAAATCACGTACGAACTCTGAAGCATGTACAAACTCCAAAACACGTAAAAACACGTACAAACTCCAAAACACGTAAAAACTCCAAAAACACGTAAAAACACGTACAAACTCCGAAGCACGTAAAAACTCAGAAGCATATAAAAACTCAGAAGCACATAAAAACTCAAAACACGTACAAAAGACAACAGAAGTGCTCCAGGATGCTGGGCGCAGTGTTGAGCCTTTGTTATCTTGTGGCTACACAAGCCAGCAAGTACCAACGACCGGATTTGGTGTGTGGTAATAACAGGTAAATGAACTTTTTTTTAAATTATTTGAATATATATATGAGTGCCTGTGTATAAATATACAAACAATACACACATGCTTTCAATTGTGTAATTTAAGTGATCTAGTAGCTCTGCTTTGGAAGTTCAGTTCATGCTAGAAATGTGTTTTGGAGTTTGTACGTGTTTTGTCTCTAGGGGCCACCGCATATATTTATATATAAACATATATAAATAAAACCACTTGTTTTTACGTTAGTAATTCCTTTTGTGCATAATTTTATATTATTGTTAATAATAAATTAATTAAAGCAACAAAACAACCTGAAGAGCCGGTTCGGAGCCGAAAGAGCCGGCTCTTTTTAGTGAGCCGAACCGAAAGAGCCGGATCTCTAACAAGAGCCGGAAATCCCATCACTAATTCATAACTGGGGACTTTTCTAGCATAAATGTCGAAAAGGGGGGAATGATAGGGTTGTATTGTTGATTGTCATTTATGCTTAGAAATATTTACTCATATATGCTTAGAAGTATATAATCATTGGTGGATTGAAAGAATGCTTCATCCTAAAGAGGTCTGTATTAACTTTGTGTAGCTGTAGAAGGGAGTGCATACATTCCCCAGAGTGTCCTGGCATAGATCACACTCCCTAGGAGAGTTTATCTTTTCTTGTTGATTTATGGTATAGCAAGCACACGCATATCTGTTTAAGTATAAGAGCCTTTTGTTAGATGGAGTTAGACATCCTGGCACTAGCCTTGGGGAGTCTTCACAGGGTCACATCTTGACCTCACACAGATCACACACACACACACACACACACACACACACACACAGGCAAGGTACTCTTTGTGTGTATGTAGACGTCACATGTTAGTGAACTTATGCATATTCATGTAACCTCAATAAAAGGGCAGTGTACGGGAGAACGGACGAGAGCAACTGGGGCCAAGCGAAGGAACGGCGTTTGTCCGGTTCTCTCCCGTGCACGAGTACCATGAAGAAGTTTGCCTACTTGCGTCTTGCTTGCAGTGTAATTATATTGTCTTAACGTTCCAGCGGATGGGTTCAAGATACAAACCCATCAACATTTAAAAAAGAAATTTAGCTGTTCTTGACACAATGTGTATTCAAATTAGTGTAGCCTATTACGATGAAGAGTGCCTCAGCTGGATGGTGTCTATTTATACTAGAAGTTTTGTTTTTTTTGTCTTATTTATTTTTTGCTTTAATTTATGGAAGCATGAATATTTCTGGCACCGCAAGGTGGCAAGAAATGCCAGAAATAGGGTTACTCCTTCAAAATTAGTTATTAGAAGTCACTGGCAGAAAGTCTTCATATTTAAAGGTGGGAAATACAGTCCTACCAGTGCATCTCAATCTAAAAAATAATTGGAATATTTTGGCTGCAGCTTTGAAGTTGAACATTTTAAATTTAAGGTGAAGCATCAAAAACTGCAGTTCCTTGAGCGGCCACTTGAGTCTGATCTAAAAGTGAGGCAGCCTCCACAGATTCCCATGTTAAAACGCCCAAATTCACAGAAAAAATAAGCATATTTTAGATGTAGATGGGTACAATCATATGCTTTTATTTCAATAGCCAGTTTATCTCTTACAACAAGCAGGTTTGCTTTTGTTATTCGGTTATTCGCAGGTATCTGTTTCCCTGCACAACCCCCGTACTGTCCACAGATGCAGCTTGCCATCATTAACTAATAACCCTTCATTCTCTCATCCAGTGCCTCTAAAAACAATACAACAGCACTTAAACTTAGCCAAGCATGTCCCATCTTTAGCAAACTAACACTACCTCCATCCCTAAGTCAAGCTAGCTTTTTTTTCCAATAACAAAAGTTAATGCTGGGTGGATTTATTTCATTGAGTGGGAGTAAATAGCACAATGCTTCAGCAGTTGGTGTGAAATCTAAACCTCTGGCACATGAATTTTCTTCACCCAGGTCTGGACTGAAATGTGTTTATGCACTGAGGGGCCTGCACATAGCACAGGTCTGGAATAGCCTGATGTAGGTCACAGACCCTGTCAGACTCAGCTCTGCCTCTGCATATAGTGTAAACATGTGCTGTACTTTTCCTAGAGTGTTTGGATAATTACAAGCATGTTTCATACTCGCTTCAATTTAGGTCTGCATGTGTCACTTTAACCTGCATGTGTCGTTTCAATGAGAGATTGAGAGGTTTTCTGCACATGTGCAGGTTAGAAAATCGGCTGTCCGACTGCATCTTCAGTCTTTAAAAAATAAAAACAGGAAAGTGTGAGTAAATATTTAGTATGTTTTAGTTTTACCTTTCTTTGCACTCATTTTCTCTCATTAGTTGGTAACCTGTGAGAAAGTTGAACTGAAGTGCAGTGGGATTTCTTGTAAGATCACACATTTATTCTTATATTATTGCAAGTTTTTTTTTCTTGCACAACTAGACAGCTGGGTGTTTATCAGCGGAGTCCCAGGATGAACATTTTCCATTTTATACCTTTTCTTCCGGCTGTAATCTACCCAACCATTCCCCTTTCAGTACCTAAGAATAGCTTAGCTGTTGTACCTTTTATATTTTGAAAAGAGATATAACAGCCCTGAGCTTCTGGTGGAACTTCAGCCATGTTTTGGTACATTTTAATCTGATCTCTTTCTTAAACAAAGATTAGATACTATTTGAAAAGTGTTTTACCCTGTAAGGCTCTGTATTGTTCTGCAGGTCGATGCTTGAGACCACCCAGCTGTCGGAGGGCAACCGGCTGCTCCACAGCGGCCTGTCAAAGCTGTTCCCCTCGGTGCGCTGCAGGACCTCCAGGCTTCCTGGCTCTGTGATCTGATAGACAAGCCTCAGGCAGCTCCACTCACCATGCTCCAAACGGGGACTCAGCAGCACCCCTATGATCTCTCGCTGTGGGTCAGCACCACTGCCTATGTAGTCCTCCTGATCCTCATTCACGGCTGCTTCCACTGTGACAAAACGGCCTGAACAAATGGATTACAAATACAGCATTTCATTCATTATAAACAAAGCATGATCAAGAGCATTTTTATGGCAGCTGCTGCCTGATCTTCCCCCCTCCCTGCTGCTGTACAAATCTTTGTGCCACAAATAAGGTTCTTAAGTTAAGTAATGTAGTCTCCTCATTTCCAGCTCCATATTTTTTTTTATAAATTTTGAGTAAATTTTGCATGGTTCACAGTGTAAATTATCACTGTTTGACTGTTAGTGGGCCTTCAGTTTATCCTGTCTGAAACAGACTGTTTTAGCTCCTGCTGCTTTAAGCTAGCTTCTTTCTGATTGGTTCTCTGACAAAAGCAACTTTTGAAAACTTGCATAAGAAAAACCATAAGAAAAAATGTCTGAAACTGGGTGTTTAGGGCAGTCAGAAGCTGATCTTTTGGCCCAGAGTGGCTAATATTACATAAGCTAACCTTTGGCTGCCTTTGATATCAGCAGCCACCACTCTAATATCACATATGTCAGTAAGGAAAAGCTTGGTGACGTCTTGCTTTAAAGCAAACGTTTTAATGTTTGGAATAAGACTTTAAAAACTTTCAGCCCTTTGGAGGTACATTTCTTATTGTTCATTTCTCCATAAAAATGCTCTGGAGGCAGATTTTTAACAGCACACTCAGTACCAGCTATAAGTATCTGTCAGCTGTAAAACTAATTGGAAATATAGACCCTTCATGAGAAGGGCCAGGCATAAAAAGATGCACAACAACATGATAATAGATAATAAAATGCAGATGGATCATCAGAAAAGCAGCTTTAGTCTTTTTCTTGTGATGTTGCTTCCTGCGTTTACGACCCTTTGGTCAGCAGGAGGTCACACACGTGCGCACACACACACACACACACACACACACATACATATGCATACAGTGCCTTGTCTTTGTAACCAAGGAGGGTTACGAGGGGAGGTGTTTGTAAACGTTCTCAATAAAAGCCAGAGGAGGCCGGATTTGGGGTCATTTCATGGTAGACAACAACGAGGCCTCCCTTGCAAGTAAATCAATCAATCGCTGACTGTCTTGTTTTCTTCATGATGAATAAGTCTCTAAACCAGTGGGGCTTGTGGAAACACAGACCCAACAATTAATTTCTGCGTTTTGGCAGTAATTTCAGTTCAATACTTACTAGAGAAAAGTTACTAAAGGGGTGTGCACTGTTAAGAAAACACATGTAGAAAAGGTTGCACTGTGGACCTAAGTCTGTACAGAAATGTGACTAAAAACCTAAAGTACTGAAAACCCATGTTTCACTGTAATACAAGAGAGACCCTTACAGTCCAGTTTTTGGTTTTCACAGGACTCTATGCAGTCCTTCCTGCTTCCATAGGAATTAAGGGGGCACACAGGCAGGTGCTGCTAATCAAATGCACTTAATTAAGCGATCATCAGTAGATCTCAGCAAATTCACTAAGGTCAAACTGTGCAAGGCTCAGAGAAAACCCAAGAGCTATATTTCAGATTCTACAAACCTCATTTAGCATGCTAAATGTTGACAGTACAATGAGAAAAAACATCTGATCAAACAAATCTACAACAGAAAGGCTGAAGGTCACGGTGTTTCAGTATCCCAGTGAAAGTCTGTGTGCAAAATCAAATTCTTGGAAACCTCAATGAACTGATACAACATTGTTCAGAAAGATGGGTCGAAATTCCTCCGCAAAGTGAGAAACTGATGAATTCATACAGAAAACAATTACTTTAGGTTATTTCTAATAAAAGGTGGTTTTATAGCCAGAAAAATCATGGGGTGCACTTAGTGTTTTCACAGGACTGCACATGCATTAGTAAATTTGGCCCAAGGTCACACATTTTAGTTTCTGGTAGAAATCAAGGTACATACTGTAACTTTTATACCGTTTGTGGCTTACTAACAAGCTAGTAATTTGCTAACTATATATTATATATCTACTAATTTGCTAGCTTGTGAGAGTACAAACTGAAAGGCACTAGCAAATTAACAGAGTTGGGTGTTGTTGTTGCCGGACCTGAAATCATATTAGCTGATCCACACAGTGCAGCCACACTAATTAACTGAGTTAAATATGAACACAGAGGCAGCTAACAGGCTCACTGATCGATGTGCAGGTTTGGACGTTCTGACAGAAATAAGCTCTAAATCCCAGCATCAGTTTGTGTTTAAATGCTTGGAATTATAAAATGTGTCTGAGCCAGCTCCAGATAATATGCAAAAATCAATCATTTTCTTTACACTTTCTGTTTAAGGACTAGAACCTGTTAAAAATCAGATGTAGTGTTACTGCACATTTCTATCTGAAAAAAGTTATAGAAAACCCAGATTTATGGGATGTGACATTTTGCATCAGGATTCATGGCCAAAGTCAGGACACTTTGAGTCAGAGCATCATAAAATCCACCTCAGCAACTCTTTTCTGCTCCAGGGTCCTCCGAGCTCTTCTTAGTGGTCTGTCATTTATTATTTGTCCCTGTGGAATGCCCTGCTGCCCCGGGGCTCCTGAACACACTCACACACAGAGGACTGAGATGATTTCAGTTTGGAAAATTCAATGTTTCTTTTCTTCCCCCAGTAAACTGCAGTTGTTTATATTTAAAAACTGAATCAACAGATCTTAAAACCTCAAACTGATGCAATGTCTTGATTAGATCATCCCAATGCCTGATTTGGTTTCAAGCAGAGTAAAAAGGGTACATAAAAACTGCTTTATACATACATTTGACATGACTTCACTGCTCCTGTTCTGGCTGCGCAGAGCAATGAAAGGGATAAAGAGCAGTGGAGGAAAGGAAAAGAAATGAGCAGGAACTAAGCACACTATTAATGCACCAAATACACCGACTTCTCTGGCACGCCAGCGGCATTAGCAACAAAGATGGAAACAGGAAAACACAGAGTATCCCAGACAGAAGCAGAGCAATTTTTGGACAAAGTGGGCTGTGAGCAAACATCGTAGTGGGGAAAAAGTGGTAATTAGAGGTTTTCTTCAGCAGGATTTGGAGCAGCAGGATAGAGCCATGATAGAAATTCTGCCTCACCAGTTACATGGCTCAAGATTAGAGATAAAGAGTTTTTTTGTTTGTTTGTTTTTATGACTGATATCATCTAACCTCTCATCACCCACCAGATCATAGGTGAGTAAGGGCTAGTGTTAGGGACTGATTTAACCACGAGCTAAATAGACTCATTTTCAGAAACTAGAAAATTTTGCCTCTAAAATGAAGCTTCTTTTATTTTTTTTGCAGGATGTTAACCTACCTCTAACCTTAACCATACCCTTGAATAGATGGGTTCTCAGTCATCCAGGTCATGGTTGCCTTCTCATTCAAAAGGCTTCTTCAGTTCTAAAAACTGATGAGGAGTCCCAGGTATTCATATGTTAGCTCATGTGAGTCTAACCGCTCATTGGACAGGTCGGTATCAAGGACTTTCAGGACCACCTCCAAGGTGAAAGCCGCACTAGCAGTTAAATATCTGGGACTCCACATCAGCTGTTAGAACTGAAGAAACCTTCTGAATGACAAGTTAAACATCTTAAAGAACTTAAATAAGAAGTCTAGTTGCCTTCAACTCAAACACTTAATTTATTAACCTCTTACCATCTACACATAGGACCAAAAAGTGGTTTTGATTGTCAGGCCCTCCATTCTGAATTAAAAACAGGTGTTATACAGTGTAAGTCACGGCACAGGCTCAAGAAAACCCAATATCAGTGAACACAGCTTGTTAGTAAATGCTTGAATCGGAGTTAATGCCACGGTCCTTGGGTTTGAGGTTGTTTTTGGATTGGGAATCCTCAGTCAATATATTTGGGTTTGGGTTTCTGTTCAGGTTCTTCTGTTTGAAGTTTTGATTCTTACTGTTTGTAGATTGAGTTTTTGATCTCTGTTGTCATGTCCTTTCAATACAGTAATATACTCATAATGTAGTTTGTTGATTGTATTTATGGCTCCAGATACGTTTTCTTGGACTTTTCAATGCCTTTCTAGATGGTTTACTGTTCCAGTATTAGTTCTACATTCTTGATTTGTATTTACCTTCAGTTCCTAATTTGAGTTTGTTATTTGTGTGTTGTGTTAGGTTTTCTGGTGTTCCCCCTGAATTAGTGAAACAAGAATGACAGACTAAACAGCTTTTGTTCATTTCCTGTTGTAGTATGACTGTTTTTCTATTTTTCTATGGCTGTTTGAGTTTTGCTTCCTCTCTGATTGTCTTCATCACATGCAGTTGTGTCTTATCCTCAAATTAGTCCTGAGTGTATAGTCCATGTGGCATTCTTGTTTCTGTCTATATAGATCTGTCCAGTTTTTCCCCTCACCTTCTCTGTTCTTTGGATTACTGCTCGTGGTGTTCACTGTCATCAGGAGCAGTGTGAAAAATATGTGGATTTTTTTGGCTAGTCTCGCTTTGGCTGTTGCCGTTCCTTCAGCTGGCCGTGACGAAAATTGTCACAATTACAGGATGCAAAGAGCTGAAATGACACTGAGTGTTTGAAAACAATGAAAGGTGTCCACTGTCTGTGCTTCTCTGCGGTCCTTTCCTGTTCAGGCCAACTTTTCAACCAATCAGCATTTTACCACCACACAGTTCCCTATTCAGCTATGCGCTGGTGGTTTTGGAGGACTGCACACAAACACCTCTGCATAGACTGTATACCCATAATCCTTCACTCTGCAAAGCCAAACACTTAGGCAAACTACTGGCGTATCCTCTTAACCCTCTGACACAAACACATTACCATGAATTCTGCATAATTTATGCTTCTGCGTCGACTCTAAGTAGAGCCTATGCAAGTGGTCGATACCATTGCCAGCATTTATACTTGTGCTGGCGGCGGGTGTTTTCTTCCAGTCAATTTGAAAAATGGCGGCAGAAGATGTAGCCAAAAATACATAAGAGGAAACGGTGGTATGAACAGGCCAGTCACAATCATGTGACATGTACTTTCATTCTCCAGTTACAAGCATACATCCCACTTCAGTCATGATCAGTGGCGCCCCCTAACCGTAAGTCAAGGCAATCAAAATATTGAGTTTGGAGGATTTTTTAAATTACGCTCCCAAATTTGTTTCCTTTCTCCAAAATACAAGGTTAAGGTTATCACCAGTGATCCACATTTATATATACTAAATAAAAGATTATTGGACTGGATCAGTTTCATAGAAACTACTGATGATAATTCTTCCCCCAATCCTTTTTTTAGAGAAAAGCCAAATTGGCTTTTCTGGAAAAATGTGAACAGGATTTAATCTATCAGAACGAGTAATTTCTGATCATATTTGGATTAATGTGATTACCGGTGATCACTTAGACCTCAAAGGCTTAAAGCAGGCTCCACCTCATGTCACTATTTACGTGACGAAACCTTGTCATTGGTTCACCAGGATAAATACAGCTCAAGACTTCTCACTATTTTGTTCATGGACCACACAAGAGTGTACAATTTTACACATGCTTGTTTAGCAATGGTTAAGAAGTTGTGTAGTTTCTGCCACGGCGACCAAAGCGTGCACAAACGTTAACCTTCATTCATCCATCTGTTGGCTTTGATCATTTTGCATGAACAGACGGTGATATCACACAGATACTAAGGTAAGGGCGTGTGCAGCATTCATTCATATCAGCTGCAACGGTACCAACCCGACGAGAATAACTAATAACTAATGTGTTATTTCACTGACTCCAGATGTTCAGAGATGCTGCAATCAATGCAGACCAGATGGGTTTCTTTTCTCCGTACTGCTTTAGTGGCACAGCCAAAACCAGCACCAAAACTGTCATTAAAACATCTTTAACTCTACACTCATTATAAGCTCCTACGTTAAATTCGTTTTAAACCCTGAAAGTGCAGGGTGCCGTAGTTTTAAGTACCATCTTTTTGCAGGGTCCAGCTCATAAAGTCTGCATCTGACGTGTATCCGCAGGTGTTGGACTCAAAGTTGCAAGAGCCTGGCAACAGCTGGCTGTTGGCTTGGATGTTGACTGAGAGAGAAACAAAGAGGAGGAAGACGTTAAAAAAGAGAGGGAATGGTAAGTATGAATCATTGCAACTGGCATTAATAGAAGCATGCCCTCATCCACCAGCGCTGGCCAAAACCGTTAAGATGTACTCACCAGCAAAAGTTAGGAGAATGTAGAATCTAAGCATTGCTGCTTTCTGTTTGAAAATATACAAAGAAAACTCTTGGAGGATGTAGGAAAAGAACAAAGAGCAGTCCTCTTTCATCCACGGTCGGGGAAAAGGCAAGATGGCTCTGCAAAGTTTGTTTTTGAAGACTTCTCTCTTGTGTGTCGTCCGAGTGTCTCTCCAGCTCACAGACCGGCAGCACACTGTCTGTGGGGAGAGTGGGGAGGAAAAACAGAGAGGAGGAGGAGGAGAAAGAAGGTGACTGATGGGCTGATGTTAGGCGAGAGAGGGAGCTGGGGGAAGGAGAAAATGAAGAGGCTGGAAGGGGGGGCACCTCACACACTATCAGAAACTGACTTAAAACAGCAACGACTGTGCAGCTCTCCTCTTCTGATCTGTTGGCCTCAGAGTAAAAGCAGAGTTAGGGGTTAAATGTCCTGTGCAGCTCAGTTACTCAGTTCACCCCCCACCCTGAGCATTAGGCCCGCGTCTTCCAGTTCAGACATGAGCCTAATGAGCGAAACTGTCCTTATCAGAGAAAAACGACAGAGTCGGTACATTTTTAAAATGCTTAAAATCTCCAGAGTTTGCAGTTTCCTTGCAAACAACCTAATTATGGTGTGAACAACATGACTGTGCAGTAAACCTATGTATACTTGGTGTACACTAACCTCCCCTATCAGTGTGCTGTGATAAACTGTCAAACAATACTGCGCTATGAAAGATTGTCCTGATATGAACTTCAGATGAATTTGTAAAGGGTTATCTCCTCTCTGGAAGTGTTTTAGTGTTGAGTGATCAGCAGTAACTTGCAGCGGTGTAGAAAAACTACACATTTTTGAGGAGAGCCTGTTGTTACAACCTTTGAATGCATTGAATTATATTATGTCACACACTCCTGGTGTCAGTGCTTTTACCAGCTTCATATAGAGAAATCCTTTGAGACAGAAGGGCAACGTTTATTCAAAAAATGTGCGCAATTGAATATTTTTGGCCATCGGACTCTCACGAGAAGCGGCATCATTGATCAGTAGGTTCAGATGGAGGTAGAAGATGGTAAATGGACCCCCAAAAGGAAATAATAGAGCTAATTTTATCATGACATGAAAATTCTGGAGTGCACAGGCTGCTATGAAAACGTTACAGCTATGAATCAGGCTGGAAGGAGAGAAGTGAGAGGCTTTTGTCAGCTAAATGATGAACTTATGGAAAACAAGAAGCACTCCTCCGTCAAGGCAGCTCTCTCTCTCTGGGCTGTATTTACATTTAAGGGAACAGTAATGTGTTTCGTATTTATTCATTTTGTTTTCTGTGTTCTTTTTGAGCAAACTTTAAGAAGTTTGCAGTGCAGATTATTACTTTGACTACACAAACATAATGTAGGAGTAGGTAATGGATAATGTGAGTAACTGCACATGAATAGCTTGAGTTTACAGTTTATTTCTGACTAACTAGACATTCTCTTTCTGTAGAGTCAGAATCCTCATATATTGGTATAATTGCCTAAATGTTGCCAATAGTTTTAAAGATAAAAGACATTTGATGAAGGTTCGACCTTGTAAGAATTATAGAAGTTTTATAGGTTATAAGAGTTTTTTGTATATTTTTGACCAATAAATTGTTAAGATGACAAATTTTAATGGACTGTTAACATGACCCCACTCTACACCCCCACATAGTTCATTCAAAACTTTTCAAGCTATCGTGTTTACAGACAGAATGACACACACACATATAAACACTACAAAAACGTCTTGGCAGTGAAAAAAAAACATAAAAAAAGAAGATTTGGGGGACATTTACTGTTCACTCATATATCTTTGATTTCTTGCAGTTGGGCACCTCTAACCTGATGGGGATGCAAAACATCTAAACCCAGCCAAGAGTACTCCTGCTCTTGCTGAACCTGTTTGTGTGGTGACACTTTTATCATTTTTTAATAATCATGTAGGTCTTTTTGAGACACAGACTTTATTGTGTTGCTGAAAATCTTTTCCAGATGCTCCAATTTAACTCCAGTGCAGATTTCCTTTTGTAATAAAGTGCATAAGGTAGTCAAAAATATATGGACAATACTTCTTTTTTCATTTGAGCAACTTTTTCTGATCAAGAGAAGAGATTTTTTTCACACAATGACTCCTTTAATTTAGAAAATATACTTCCCTTCCCTTTTCAATATTACAGCATTTCCCACATGCACAAAGCCAGGACCCGTAGAAGTTTTCCTCTACACCCTCTGGAGTAAATCTCTGCAGCAGAGCTCTAAAATAGTGCACGTTAAAAGACACTGCTATATAATGACACCTTCAGCTATAACACAAGCATGTTAGGTAGTCAAACACTTTTGTATCGAGTTCATATTCGTAGCATAACAGCTGGAATTTAATGAGAAGACATATTTGAGAGCCTGTCTGGAAGCGGTATGATGATGTTTCCTGGGGTCTACAAATGATCTGAACTGTGTTTTACAGACTTGTGGAGCGTCAAAACATTTTTCAGTGATATAAAATATGTGAACAGCTTGTATTAGGAAATCCTGAACTAATCCTGCAGTTCACACTAGTTCATCTAAATACAAAGCAGCCACATGGAAATGTGAAAAATCCAACCTAAATTCAGGAAAAATGGGTAAAAAATTAAATTGTTGGAGCACTGAATGTCAGCACAGATACTCTGAGTCCAACTGCAGAAGGAAAATGAATTTGAATGGTGGAAAAAAAAAATGGAGCATGCTGGGTATGGAAGACCAGACTTTGCTGTACTTTTCAGCGGGAGAGCTCTCCTCCACATTTGTGGTCCATCTGTCAGCCTTGCTTTCTCTGCCTCTGTTTTTTCCCCTCCTCATTTTCTGCAGTTCTGCACTCTTATCGCTTGTGTTCACCAGAATTTTAACAAGAAATCTGAAACAATTATAGAGCACATGGGGAGGTGGATATTTGTGAAACCTGTTAATTGCGTGGCAAGAAGGCCTGACTGAAGCCATCAATATTATCCTGCTAGAAAATGCAGAGCTAAAAAAAAAAGGGGGGAATACAAATACTGATTCTTTGTTTGAGAACACAGAGGGAAGATTGAAAACAGCGTCCAGAGATTTCTGCTTTCCCTCAGCTTCACAGATTATAATTAAAAGTTAATTTTTTTTCTGTGTATTTTCTGGTCTGGTCTGTCTCTGTAAACAACAAAGTGAAGCTTCAATAAAGAACTGAAGGGTGCTGTCAGGGTTCGGTCATGTGCGGTGCATGCAAACGTCATTGTTTGCTCGATGATTCAGTTATGAAACGTTCTCCTCAGTGTGTGATTTACTGCCAAAAAGAACACCAAACAATGTAGTCGCTGGACCCCCACCCTTCTTCTGGGAACACCCCAGCCCACCACTTCTGCTGGCGGTGGTTGACCCTACAACAGCTGTTATAACATTTGTTTAAATGAAAAGGTTTGATCTTTGCTGCGTACAAAGTGATGTGTCTGCGAGGGAAAACTTGGTCACAAATCTGTTTTGTGCAAAAACAGAAAACCCCACTTTTACTTAGTCTGTTGGGATTTTTTAACAACATGTTATACAGTTAGGCACAGACGTTTTCAGACAATACACCGCCGCAGTGGATTTTAAAGCAAGATGTGACTGAAGGGCAGGCTTTCTTTTTTAATCCATGAAGCAATTTTTAGAAATGTCCCCCAGAAGCTCAAAATGAACTGGGAAAAGTGACGTAAAAATAAGGATTGTTTTTAGCACTTGGATAAAACCATGAACATCACCAAATGCTGTTTTTCCTCCCTTTACAACAGACGGCTTCAGTTGTTACTTATCTTTGTGCCTTTGGATCTTTTTGCATGTGGCTGTGTGTCTAATAACTGAAAAGCTGCTCTGTTGGGCTGCTGCTCATGTAACTGAATTGGCCATTGAGGATTATCCCATCTTTTTACTGTAAGAAGCTCTTAAGGAAGTATGTTTTGGGTCATTATCCGTTATCCATCTGCACGGTGAAGCACCATCTATCAGTTCAGTACGGTGGCCCCTAGAGACAAAGCATGTATAAACTCCAAAACACTTACAAATTCCAAATAGCACGCACAAACTCCTCAACACATACAAAATCCAAAACACATGCAAACTCCAAAACACATGCAAAATCCAAAACACGTACAAAATCCAAGACACGTACAAAATCCAAAACACATACAAAATCCAAAACACGTACAAAATACAAAACACGTGCAAAATCCAAAACACGTGCAAACTCCAAAACACGTGCAAACTCCAAAACACGTACAAAATTCAAAACACGTACAAAATTCAAAACACGTACAAAATTCAAAACACATGCAAAATCCAAAACACGTACAAAATCCAAAACACGTGCAAAATCCAAAACACGTACAAAATCCAAAACACGTACAAAATTCAAAACACGTGCAAAATCCAAAACACGTACAAAATCCAAAACACGTACAAAATTCAAAACACATGCAAACTCCAAAACACATACAAAATCCAAAACACATGCAAAATCCAAAACACGTACAAAATTCAAAACACATGCAAAATACAAAACACGTACAAAATCCAAAACACGTGCAAAATCCAAAACACGTACAAAATTCAAAACACATGCAAACTCCAAATCACAACGGAAGTGCTCCAGGACGCTAGGGGCAGTGTTGAGCTCGATTTGTAAAATAAACGGCAAGTTTGTTGCAAACACATGGGCTCTAGTCTCCGTTGCGCTTCCCAGGTTGCCTAGCAACTATGATACTAACAGCTGGAAACGTGTCATACAACTTTTTTTGACAGAAATGAATGAGAACATATTTTTTTTCATTTGTTTGTTTGTTTCTACAAGAGCTTTGTGTGATTTGATAAGTATCTGAGGCTGAGACCACAGGACAGTAAAACATGATTTTTGGGCTTCATTTCTGTACTGAACAGTCATTTAAGATTAGCTAGTAAATAACAATTAGCTAATGTTGTTCATGAGACTAAAGTCATATCACTTTGGTAATGTAAATATAATATGGACAATATTATGGTTATTATATTAGTCATTATTAGGTATTACAGCAGTGAACATGAACTCTTTGTCAAATACTGAGCTTCAGTACAGATTCAAGTTGCAGTTATTTACATGTCTTACCACCTTAAATCTTCACTCAAAGACAAGTATATAGGAATGACTGCCAAATTTATTTGCCACTGAAGCCGAAGGATGGCATCTGAATAAAACCTCTCTTGACATGCCTAGATGACATTAAAGCTTGGTTGGCTCTAAACTTTTTAAATTTGAATGAAAAGAAAACAGATTTGTTGGTGTTTGGACCCAGTGGCCCCTGTGAGTCCTCTTCTTTTCATTTGGAACCCCTGGAGGTTTATTTTAAACCTGTTGTTACTGCCCTTGGTTTTAAGTTGGACCAGTCCATTTTTATCATTTAAGGCGACTGGCAAGAGTGAAATCGTTTCTTTCTAGGCAGCACTTTGAAACCGTGATCCATGCTTTTATTTCTTCCCCTGTGGACTACTGTAACGCACTTTATGTGGGGGTCAGTCAGTTGTTACTCTGACATCTGCAGCTGGTTCAAAATGTATATTGACAGTGCATATATAAGTGCATATATAGGTGTATCATATATAAGAGACAAATGTTGTTCCTTCAGTATGTTGGCATTACTAAATTTGGCTCAAATGCTTACATACATGTGTAAAAAGAAAATGTACAAGCTGTGAGCTGTTTCAAATCAAATCACTTTTATTGTCACATCACATGTGCAGGTACATTGGTACAGCACATGTGAGTGAAATTCTTGTGTGCGAGCTTCACAAGCAACAGAGTTGTGCAAAATACAATAATGTAAACAAGCAAAATACAAGAATGGCTACATCTGAAACTAATAAATATATGTACAATATATAATAGTATATATATGTTTCTGATAAAATGAAGAGTAGACTGATGTATTAAATATTCCTTTATTGGGTGAGAAAATCAGACCATGTCATAACTGCTTTAAGTCATACAGAATAGATATCAGAGCTTTAAACAGGCTGACGTCTGCTAAATGGGTCAAACTGGGCAGAAAGTATACAAACACATAACATCCTTATAGAATATGATGTAACACTATAGATCAACTTACCTCAGAATATATAAAGCATATAAACAATTACAGCAATATGATGCAACAAACACAGCAGTGCTACTGATCCAAAATACTCAAAGCTTCATAGAACTGGAACAAACATTTATTTTTAGTTCCATTCTGCTGCTGATACAGACTTTAGGTTTCTGAACATTAAACTTGTTGCTGCCTTTCATAGTGCGTAACTTGAAGGCCCTGAGTACTTTCTCCCACACTGGAAACACTGGAATGATAAAATTATTTAAACATTACCTAATAAGACTGATTCAGGACAGACAATTAGTTATTTTAAACTTTTCTAGCAGTCCTTCACAAACAGGGAACAGTCTGTCTATTCTCTCCATCTGTCAGCTGCTGCTGGCTCTTCCTCACATACTGCTGAGATTGTCCTGGTGGATCATCAGGGGTGCAAAGCCTCACAGATGATGTAATGCAGTGGGTCCCTCAGTCTGTTCTCACTCTGGACACTTGCAGGTGTCACACATTGAAATCAAATGTGTGATAAGCTGCAGGATTCAAACACAAGTGTGACTTATAAATACATGTTCATACTTTTATTCCACAATCAGAGAGAAAGAAACAGAGAGAGAGTGCAGGACAGACAGACAGGTGACAGTCTCAGGTGTACACACTGCTACAAAACAGCACAAGAGAAGGAGGATTTAGTGTTTGTGTCATTACGAGTGCTAAACAAGAAGAGTTCCCAGATGGTACAGTGGACACATGTGTGACTCCTGTGATTAAAGCATCTTTCTTTCAGCTTAAGGAGTGAACCGTCAGCTGACTGACATGACTGACTTTAATTACGCATAAAATCATCACATTCTCTGTAACATTAAAGTCAGCTATTGAACGGCGAATATTTTGAAGTGAAGGCTTTAAAACCAAGTTAGTACAAACGTCGCTAATGTCACATAACTTTCCCGACATGTTGCCAACAGTAATGTTTTAATGTTCTTCATTATAAAAACATTTGCGCATAAATAAGTGACATAATATTCAGTACTTACTTCTGGAAGTTTACTCTTCGTCCGCTCCGCTTCCGCCGTTTTTTTTCGGCAAAATTATCCAAACCACCGCCGCGCTATGAAGTCTGGGATATGTTGGGCCATGAAGGCTACACAGACCCATCCTTAAAATTCAGGGAAATTAAGGACGCATTTGAGGGCCGCATTTCGAGCAGCCTTTGAATTGGGACAGTCTTTGTCGTGTCGCTGTGACATAATCGGCCTTAAAATGCGGCCTTTAAGGCTGCAGACCCCAAATCCGGTCATTGGTACTTCCTGGCTTGTGTAGTTACTAGGTAACAAAAGCTCAACACTGCCCCTAGCGTCCTGGAGCACTTCCGTTGTGTTTTGGATTTTGCATGTGTTTTGGAGTTTGCGCGTGTTTTGGGGTTTGCACGTGTTTTGTATTTTGCACGTGTTTTGTATTTTGCACGTGTTTTGTATTTTGTACGTGTTTTGTATTTTGCATGTGTTTTGTATTTTGCACGTGTTTTGTATTTTGCATGTGTTTTGTATTTTGCACGTGTTTTGTATTTTGCACGTGTTTTGTATTTTGTACGTGTTTTGTATTTTGCATGTGTTTTGTATTTTGCACGTGTTTTGTATTTTGCATGTGTTTTGTATTTTGCATGTGTTTTGGAGTTTGCACGTGTTTTGGATTTTGTACGTGTTTTGGATTTTGCACGCGTTTTGTATTTTGCACGTGTTTTGTATTTTGCACGTGTTTTGTATTTTGTACGTGTTTTGTATTTTGCATGTGTTTTGTATTTTGTAAGTGTTTTGGAGTTTGCACGTGTTTTGTATTTTGCACGTGTTTTGTATATTGTACGTGTTTTGTAGTTTGTACGTGTTTTGTATTTTGCATGTGTTTTGTATTTTGTACGTGTTTTGGAGTTTGCATGTGTTTTGGATTTTGTAAGTGCTTTGGAGTTTGCATGTGTTTTGTATTTTGTACGTGTTTTGTATTTTGCATGTGTTTTGTATTTTGTACGTGTTTTGGAGTTTGCATGTGTTTTGGATTTTGTAAGTGCTTTGGAGTTTGCATGTGTTTTGTATTTTGTACGTGTTTTGTCTTTTGCATGTGTTTTTTATTTTGTAAGTGTTTTGGAGTTTGCATGTGTTTTGGATTTTGTAAGTGCTTTGGAGTTTGCATGTGTTTTGTATTTTGTACGTGTTTTGTCTTTTGCATGTGTTTTTTATTTTGTAAGTGTTTTGGAGTTTGCACGTGTTTTGGATTTTGTAAGTGCTTTGGAGTTTGCATGTGTTTTGTCTTTTGTACGTGTTTTGTCTTTTGCATGTGTTTTTTATTTTGCATGTGTTTTGGATTTTGCACGTGTTTTGGATTTTGTAAGTGTTTTGGAGTTTGTACGTGCTTTGTCTCTAGGGGCCACCGTAGGTTCAGCAGCATTTGGCTGAGTCTGAGCAGAGAGTATAGCCCTGTGTGCTCCACAGTCCATCCATGTGCTTCTATCACCAGTCACATCATCAATAAGCATTGGTGACCCAGTTCCACTGACAGCATGCATGCGGTGCCATAACATTTTTTAAATGTTTTCTGGCTAATTCTAATCTGCCCTCTTTTCTCTGTATCTACATTCATGTAGATGTCTCCTAGTTGTAGACTTTGACAGTGATGCGCCTGCCTCCTCGAGAGTCTTCACAGCTAAATGTCATGAAGCTGTTTTTCTTAACTGTGGAAATAATTCGGTCATTGTGCACTTTAGTTGTCTTCTGCGGTCCCTCAGGCCTTTTGATGTTGCTGAGCTGGATAGTTATTTTGGGTTTTCAGCCTAATGATGGTCTGCTTGCGTCCTCAGTGTTTTTGAATCTTATATTGAGAGTTCCAGCATCCAGTGAAAGGGTTACCAAATATAAGCTCAACACTTGGAATGGACTCTTGATTTTATATCTGCTTCAGTTGGTACAGAAATGTGTTTGATTATCACTTGTCAAATTACTTGTAAGTCTCTGAAAATGTGACACTATGTATAGAAATCACTATAATTCCCATACCTGAAAGTCTGCACTTTGATCACATATTGATTTAAAATCAGCTGTGGTGGTGTACAGAGGCAAAACTACAAAAAAAGCTCTGTAAGTTAATTATGGACCTAACTATAATAATGGTTACTTAGAATAAATGCTCAATATGATGAAATACAGAGTACTGTGCAAAGGTCATGAGCCACCCCCCATTTTGCTTGGAAAATTGGAAACAGGTACAGAGATTTACTGAAAATTGTGCAAACATGCATGGTAATAATGGCAAAAACAGAGATTCAGTTCTACAATTGTGCAATTCTAAAGAGCTTGAAAGTCAATATTTGGAATGACTCTTAGGCAAGCTCTCTTCTGATTTTTCTCAGGAATTTTTGAGGACATTTAAGCAGAATAAAACCGTTGCTGGTTTTTAGACTTATAACACAGTATTATAATTTTATATGTGTTTTATTTAAACAGCAAAATTATTTAATAATAGGAAAATTTCTTTATATCACTGAGGTTAATGTAATATTTAATTGCAAAGTTGAACAATTTATGTGCATATTGAGAATTTAAACCTCCATCAGATGAATATGAAAACCTGAGGCATGACCCTGCTACATTTCATACACAACTGAGATAACAGCTGATTTTATGGATTACTCTTAAGGATTATGCCCTTCATGGCCTTACCTAACCTTTTAGTATCACATGCAGCAGTGCGTACCTTAAGGGCAGAGGTCTTTTGTGTCTTGCTGCGAACTCTAAAGGGGCCTGGAGGCTCAGGAATGAGCTGCCTGAGTAAATCAGGTCAGCTGAGTCAGTGACTTGAAATGTGCTTTAAATGGAAATCCTTTCCCAAGGTTTCTTGAGTCTTAATTTCCTTTAAACCATTTTTTCTTTCCAAAACACTTTCTAGAGTATTGGCCTTTATGTGCTTTCCCCATTCGGCGTTTGCTTTATTTTGTGACCCCTTCTTGAAAAGCGCTACATAATTCGATTTTTATTGTTATATTACCACTTCCATCCTGCTGAAGGGCTCCACCTGCAGCCGGGCTCAAACAAGCACGGGCCCTGTGGCTTGTAGTTTAAACATGGATCATCTCCTGAACATAATGGAAACCGGAGCGTGTAAAGTGAGGCCACTGGTTTTCTGCGTGATAAGAGATGACTCCCTAATGAAACATTGATGTGAGTTAATTCCACTAATGGGTTCAGCCTGTGCCGACTGCATGCCATCTAACTACAGAAGGAACATGTACAGTACAGCTGCATTGATGTATGCAGAGAGAGATGCAGAAATTATTAATGTTTTCTCTGTAAATAGAACAGCAGCAAGCTGAACACAGAACATGAACTATAGGCTATGTGACATTACCCCAGACCCACTCCACTGACCCGATTCTCCATGTTGGCCCTATTATGGAGCTTTTCAGTTCATAGCCGGTATTTCATAAAAAAGTGTGCCGGTTGTTTGTGTGGGACCAAAGACGTGTGCCTGCTGAGATACTAATAACAGATTTGATACCATGGTTACTATACTCCACTCCATCGCCATCCTTCATCAAGTATTGTTGTCAAGGTAACACGTGCAGTTGCAGAAAGGTGCATGTGACTTTTAAGTAACAATGCTCGATTAGTAATGAAGACACAGCCTCTTTATTATCTTGGATCATTGGAAACAGGAGCTTAAGATAGCTTATTCCATCACCTCTTAAAAGTTACTAGATTTTATATCATACATGTCAGCCTACAACACGAAAGGTCTGCAGTTAACATTGTGTGAATTTTCCACAAAAAGCTGAAAAAAGATAGCAAGTAAGAAGGCCCCGGGGAAGGGTGGCATCAGTAGGAACATCTGACATAAAGTCTTTGCCAAATCAAATCAGAATAATTCCACAGATTGAGGAAGATGGACCCCTAAACGGAGTAGCTGAAAAAAAGAATAAGAATAAGGAATCAATTTTGATTGCAATAACTGATTCTGTTAAAGCAGCTCCTACCTATTAAATAACTGCCTTTGACTGGATATAAAAGATGGATGTAACTGGATCAATACGCAAAAATCAGCCCAGGGATTTTTTTGCCCGCCATGTTCTGTGAGAACAGTGCAGATGGTCCAGTTAAATACGTGCACATATTTGTGCAGTTCCTCAGAGTAATGGTAATGATGAGTAGTACATACAACAAAAAGGGGGAAAGGATAAACAGGTCAAAGCAGCCAATCATTGTACTTCAATCACTGGATCTTTCTCTTGCTAATTCCGTCCCTCCATCTATTTTCTTACCACATCAATTACATCTTCTTCCGTCTCTTCTCCACTCTGTTTTTGGTACTGCTGTCCCTAATTATGCCCTTCGCCACGGCTGGTGCTAGCGAGAGCATCGACTTGTAACTACTTGTTGGCAATATTGTCTCCTGTAGCAACCCAGACAGCTAACATCAGTTGATTTTTTTTTTTGCTGCATCTGTTTCTAGATTATTTCTATTTCACACTCACAGCTTTTCCGTTCCACTTTTTTTCCTTTTATTTTGTCCATCTTTATTAATCATTTCTTTCAAACTAAACTCTGTTTTACAAGTTGCATGAGCACACAGGGAAGGTAGAAGAAGATCTGGCTGCATTAAGAGTCACAGCCTATCTGTTAGTCATGGTGAAACATACCTGGCTTTCTTCTATTTAACTCTAATGGGAACTATTACTTCCTAAACTGATGATGGGTTGTGGTCCAAGACTTGACACTAGCAGTATAAATTGTGAACATATGTTGAAAGTGTTTATTGAGGCTGTGTATCAGGGGAGCTGAAGGATGATTTTCTTATACACTTGTATACAACTGGATGTCATTTGCAACCAGAAGAGTCGCCCCCTCCTGGCCATTAAAGAAAATGCAGGTTTGAAGCACTTCTGCACTGGCACATCCAAAAGCTAGAGTCATGTTTTACACAATCTGGGAAAACCACACATGTATTAGACAAAGACAGACATGCTTATATATTAACCTCAAGTGTCAGAAACAAAATGATTACAGCTGTTGAGACTGGAAGCCATTAACCACTTAAAAGGATGCAGTAAGAGAGGAAAGAACACTGGTTCCTGCAGCGATTACACATTTTCCTGGACACGTGTTCAACATACTCAGGGTATATTTCAAATATCTAGATTTACTTGCCCCTACAATGATAATCAGGAGTCAGTGAAACAGTCACACGAAGCTAATGTAGGGTTTCCCCTGCAAGTTCACATGAAAGGGGTGGCACTGGCTGTTTCTAACCAATCACAATGATTTATAAGTGTATGTCAGCAGACTTTACACAGGAAGACAAAATAATACTACCAGCAACTGTGACTGAAGCAACACACCACTGTGTGTGAGAGGGAAAGCACTGTAGAGTGATGTAGTATTACAAGTGTGCGCTTTAAGTGCTTTAGTCAGTAAGTCTGGAAAAGAGCACCAAAATTAATTAGGTTAAGCCCTTTTGAAGTCAGCCTCTAGCAATGATAGCACTATTTCCTGGAGAACTGATTGGTCGGTTTATGTCATATCTGTTGATCTCAGATTTGGATCATAACCTACTCCAGAGCAGGCTAAGCTTGCAGCATTAGTTATCATGATAATTTATGTCAGTAAATGGTTAGCCACCTTTGTATACAGAAAATCCAGAGTTAGGGCTGAAGTCACCTGGTTGAGGTGAACTTCTGTGTCATAGCACAGGATACTAGTGGAGATTTATTTGTACTTAGAGTAGTTGACTTGATCTGATCGCCTAAGATCACAGACAGCATAAAGGATCCGCGTATCTACTGTGACACCACCCACTGGCCTCGAGCTGAGTGTTTTTTTTCCCATCTTGATGTTTTTTAGCAAAGTGTGGATGTAACTGGGAAAGTGCATGATCATTGGCTGATAAATTTGTGTTTGGCAAGATGTTAGCTAATAACCAAAATCTGAATGTTCCCCCTTTCTGATGCTTAGAAAGACAATCATTTACAAGATTAACATCATGGGGTTTTTTTCAGTATGGCCTGAAGACAGTCACTGAGCCCATAAGTGTTTACCGAGGTCACAGAGTGAAGGAGGCTCTATGCTCACTTCACTTTTTTAGGCTAAGAACTGTGTAAACAGAGCCTGTAAGTCTATAAGACTTTCTGTACACCTAAAACAAATAGTGGTCCATCTACTGCTCAATGATTGAGCCTTTTTCAGTTGAACAAACAATTTGTTGGCAGAGTTTATGCCTTTGATAAGGATGGGGTTCTTAGTTTTCTTTTTAAGCCGACGTTTTCAAGTCTAGTTTGTTTATGCATCACAATCCAAACAGCAGAAACTGACCAAAGCGCTGTGCAAAACTTTGTGAACACAATGATAAGTCTCAGTTTGGATTATATGCTAGGTCAAAGTCAATTTAATCTTAATTGAAGGGGGAATCTGCCCCAAAGCTTAGTGGGAGCAACTGGGTGATCCTTCTTTGTCATTTTCACATGTTATGGTAGTAAAAGCACAAGTCTTACAAATAAATATAACAATGGCTTTTTTCTGTTTAAGTAGCCCTCATTGTGTGACAGGGATTTGGCATTCATAACACCTGGGTCGTGGTTGAATCATCTCTTTTGTGACTGAATGACATAAGCTGGACCTATCTACATGGCAGCAATGATAAGAGCTTGGAAAATATGCTTCTGTGATTTACAAAAACATGCAACTGACAAAGTTTGAAAATTATTCTCGCTTATTCCATTTTATGCTGTAGCAGTCAGCAATACATTAAACCAGCAAGAAAATTAAGGATGTAAAATCTGCACTTTGTCAATTAAAGTGAGGAAAAATGTCAGTGTTTAAAGGTTAGGGTTACACTTTGTCAGCGTTTATAAATATCAATAATTAATTTTACTTCAGACACATGTATTGCAAAAATATCAAGGAAGTAAATCATTCTCAAGATAAGGTGTTCAGAAAATATGCAACTGCAACTAAGGACTATTAGTATATAATATTAATACGCATATGAAGAAAACCTTTCACAAACCCCTTTTAAATAATTCATAAAGATTATCAACTACATGGAGGTGTGTCAGGGTATCTTGTGAAAAAAAAAAAAAAAATAAAAAATTATATATATATATATATATATATATATATATATCACTTGTACTAGAATACCCAATCAGAGCGTTTCAGGGGGCAAGAATACGGCAAATTTGAATATTTAATCAGGAATAAATGTAGCGTAGAAAACATTGTGCACTATTTACAGGCTAATAGAGCCCTGTACTGTGACACAGATGAAAGCTGGCTTTGATTCTTTGTTTTCTACTCAATCTCAGCATTACTCACCCACACATACACATTCGTACAGTGCTTTTATCAATGCCTAAGCTTTTTATCTAACAGTCACACTCACATAGATGCATCACAGGCAACTCAGAGTTCAGCATCTTGCCCAAGATGGAAAAGCCAGGGGTCGATCCACTGACCTTTCGACTGGCACGTGACCTGCTCAGCCACAGCTGGCCTGCATGGATTGAAGCAGTTGCAAGAGTAGACACACTTGGTCGGTGTTGAGGATGGTCCTGTTATTAAAGCTGGGGTCATCCTGTAATTTATTACAAACTACCTCTGCTGCTTTGGCTGCACTGAAAGCTCTCCTCGCTGCTGCTGTTGAATATCTGTTTGTCAACGCGGTGAAACATTTATTCAGACTGTTTGCATTAAAAAAATCATAAATCTCTGTAAGTAATAGCACAAATGTTTTAGCGTTAAAATAAAGTAGCTGAAGTGAAAGCACTCAGCGTGAAGAAGCCTGTATGTATTACGCGACTGAATCATAACTATTGATTGGTTAATGTGTATTTACTTTTAATGCTGCAGTTAAATGCTGCATCGGTTACTTACATACTGCTGGGTAATGATGTGTCGTCGTGAACGAAACGGCTCTTAGACCCGACTCTTTGAAGTGAACGACGCAAGCCAGCTACTTATTGGGTCTGAAATGCACCGGGATGTCATGCTTGGAGAAAACTCTCCTGAGTTTTTCTGATACACCGGCTACATAGGGGATGACAATGTTGTTGCGTCTGTCCTTCTTATCCTCCCTCGCTGGTGTCTGATCTTCTTTTCTGTGCCTCTCTGCTGACTTTAAGAACACCCAATTAGGATAACTGCACGTTTTGAGTGCTTCCTTTACATGCGTGTGTTCCCTCTTTTTTCCTTCAGGAGGAACACAGCACAGCGAAGCGGGGGATGAAGAGGGGGATGAAGAGGAGTTTACACCTGCATCACAAACAACATAAGGCTTCATCAGATTAACATGGCACACACAACACTTTGTCCTATGGTCTGGGGTACCTGTAACATAATCTGTGTTACTCAGTTTCTCTTGGACAGTATAGGGCCCACAGAACTTTGCCTGGAGAGAGGATCCAGGAACGGGTAGGAGAGTCAACACTTTGTCACCCACCTCTCTTTTATTGTTTTATCATTTCTTCCTAGTACATTTGCTAGTTTATTTTTCCTAATATTTTCACTTTTTTAAAGGCTGCAGATATTTTTCTCAAAGTATTTTCTCTCTTTTTCTTATTGATTTCAAATGTATTTCTTTAAAATCTGTGAGGTTTTGTTTTTCAACACATAAATTTGTGTTTTTTGTGTGAATTTGCCGATTTGTCTTTAATTTTTTTTTAAACTGTTGCTCTAGATTTGCCAGTATTTTATTTTATTCCTTTCCTAAAGCTTTGTGAATACTTTTCTTTCTTTCTTTTCTTTCTCGACCTCCCATTTCTTTCTAAAAAAAAATGCTGTTTTCTTGCTGGTAAATTTGCCAGTTTATTATTTTTTAAATAAAATTTCCATTATTTAACACGTGAATTTGCCAAGATTTTTTCCTTAAATTTGCTATTTTTTCCCCATTTTTTCTTATTAATTTGCAATTTCTTTCTAGAAAATTTGCTGTTGTTTTAGGCAAATTTGCCAATTTATTTCTCAAAAAATGTCCATATTGTTGCGCTAAATGTGTAAGTATTTTATTGTATTTTATTTTATTTCGTATTTTAGTCTTCAAAATTCAGATGTTTTTCTATTTCTTTTTTGTTATTATTTTACTTTATTTTGGTTTATGCATCGTGGAAAATCTGAAAACGCTCTATTAAAAAGAAGTTGGCCTTCAAATATATATATGTTACCTCTTTGTGTACCTGCGCAGGTTTCACAGGTGTTTTCTTTCTAACGGATGACACCGGGGAGATCAACAGAAGGATAACAGCGACCCCTCCGACAGCCCGTGAGAGTGTGACGGTGCTGCAGAGCTGCAGGCTGCTGTCTGCTGATGGAGGAGGTGGGATGAGGCTGACTGAGCTCACGGCCGTAAAGAGCTGCTTGTGTCTGCACCACCGACATCAGCAGTGTTCATAAAGGCGCTTTGTGCATCGCTAATCCGCTCTGATGTCACGGTGCAGAAGGAGGGGCTGAGCTCTCTCTGTAATCCGAGCAAGTTGTGTCTGGAGGGACAAACCGAGCCGATCCGGGCGAGAACGCGCAGACACAGGGGCGATGTACACTACGGCAGCCGAAGCCGGGCCTCTCCTCCACTGACATGCAGGTAAATGAGTAAATGTCACCTCCCAGAGCTGGTGTGATAGACGAGGAATCGTGGATTTCTGGTGGTTTTAGTGGGAATGTGAACGGGTCGTTTCCACTGATGGCGGATCTGACACCTGCGGAGGATGAATGTGGAGCGCGAGAGGGCAGAGAGGGAGGCTTTTAGACAGGTGACAGTTCGCTAAACGGTTTTATCTCCTTTCCACGAGCACGTCAGGAAATGTTTTAGAGATCGTGATGCAGTGAACGACTATAAAATATCCAAAAAAAAAGAAAAACAAAACCCCACCAATGACCGTTTAGGAAATGGGAACTATAACATTTCAACGATTCGAAGAAGCGGGCTGTAAGACTGGCTGATCATTTATAATGACAGTAGCAATCACAAAAGCAAAGACGGCTTTTGGTATTTTAACATCAAGGCCATGGGAGGGTATTTAAGAAACCGAGTGCGCCTTCAAAATAAAAGCTCATGGCAGCTTTATGGGTTAATCGTCTCCCAGAGGCTACATGTAATACAGTGCACGTAATGTCACGATTGATGCATCCCTGTATGGGCCATATGCTTGCTGAGTGGGTGTCTGTTTCTGTGGTGTGTGTGTGTGTGTGTGTGTGTGTGTGGGGGGGGGGGGGGGGGGATGAATCATACTTGGATAGAGAAAGATGAGGATAGGTGTACATACGTTTTCATCTGCCCATTGCTTTCTTTTTTTAATTTCCTTAAAGCATAATGTGAGAAAATATTAAAATTATGTATTAAAACCCTAAACTAGCTTAGGTTACTTCAGTTTACTGTTATGTAAGGCAGCTAATCATGAGGAGACGATGGAACTGGGTTATGTTGGGCATTTTTTCTTTGAAATATGCAAATCAAATTTGTTTTTGGTTAGCTGCCTATGAACTAATCATAACTGAACAAAAATAACTAAAGTTGCTTTAAGTGTTACTGCAGTATTGAGTGTGCAGGCTTAAAAACCAATACAAGAAAGCCTGTAATTCCTGTAGTGGCCACTTGAGGCCAAGTGAGTCATCCCCATCGACTCCGATGTTAAAATGCTCAACTTTACACCATTAAAAGCATTTTTTAAAGCCTGGTACGAAAACGGTTTTAGCTTCTATAAATGACGACTCTTCCAGGTGTATTCTGCAGTTAGGGGGTGGCCAGTTTGTTTGACAGCTTCAGTTTTGATTAATGACATTGTTTGTTAACCTTGTACTAATTAGTAGATATGTATCTGTGCATTGCACCCTTACAGTTTATGAATACTAGCTTGGCCTGATAACCGAACTACCTAGCTAGCTGATAACCAACAAAACACTTTCATGTCTTCCTTCCCTCGCTCCAAAAAAAAATGGCAGATGCCACCTCCCTGAGCCTGCTTTTGCCAGAGGTTTCTTCCTGTTAAAAGGGAGTTTTTCCCTCCCAATGTCACTTTCCTACAGAGTTACTTTTGCGAGATCTCGCAAACTTGAGATCTCAAAAGATCATCTTCATTTTTTTTTTCCTCCAATGTCCCTTGCGGGGTTCCCAAATGCCTGCTATTATAATACAATATAATATAATATAATATAACATAATATAAATTGATTTTTGCTTTCTTTTTTAGTTTTTTATTACTTAATTAATTACTTATCTTTTCCATTTTGAGTGAATTTATTTTCACTGTGGGACTAATTAGCTGAGGTTAGCTTTGCTTAGCTTAAAGGACTAAAAATCCATGATCAGACATAAGATCCACATTGAAACAGATATTTCTTTTATGTGACGTTCTCCCTGATGGCGTTAAGCAGGTGCTGACGGTCCACCTCAAGTTTGTAAACGTGGCCAGGATTGTCCAAGTTTGTGCCAATAGTTGGATGTATGAAATGGGATGCTAGTGTTTGTCACAGTTTCCTGATAGTTCATAGACTAAATGTTTAATCATGTAACATAATGACAGCAGCATTGATACTGAAATCAATTATTTGTTGGTTTAATTCTGCCTTTTAGCCCTGATGCATGCATAGAGTGTTAAATAGATTTAATCATTCAGGGCTTTGCTGGTATGTATAGTGTGTGTGGATGATTGTCAGTGAAAGGTCAGCGAGTTAATGGGTTAGTAAATCCCCCACCCGGCAGCTTTCACTTCAGCCTGACAGATGGAGGCGTGGCGCTCGCCTCTCAGCTTTGCATGCCCTGCCTGACTAACAGCAGTGCTGCCAGGGCCATCTGTGACCCAAGTCACCCCTTTCTCCCTGGACTCACCCAGCCGCTGCTATCCAGTTGTAAATTCCACTCAGAGTGGGACATTAGCCATGCTGGAGGTCCATCCTCGATCTTCCTGCTTCCCCTCCTGACAGTTGTGTTCTGTCCTCATGTTTCATCATCACCATTAACCTTTGCCCTCACCATCCAGCATATTCACATATTCGCTTTTTTGCCTTTAATTTACTTAACACCTTTACAGAGGTGGTGGTGTTATGAGACAGCTGTAATCCTTGTACCACCTTTTCACAGTTTATTATGACTGCTGCAAAGCCACTGACATTCATCAAAAGAGATGCAAATGACATGAAGATGAGAGGGGAAAAATATAAGGATGCTTCAGAGGTTTTGCTGCATGTGAAAAATGTTGGCACCCACCAAAGACCTTGGCCTTTCACCAAAGAAAAATCACCAGGAATATGATTAAAACATATAAATATAATTTTTTCTGTTTATTAAATAGATAAAAAATAACAGGAATATCCACAGACTTTCATTAAGTATGGTCACATACTCTTTGCTTTAAGCATACGCAGACCAATCTTTGTTAAGTAAGTAGCTGAATGCTCCAGATTCTTGGTTTTCTAAAGCTGTATACAGATCAGTTTTTCCCTCAGTAGGTCTTTTGAAATTGCCTTAACAAAAAAAAAAAAAAAATAGCAGTAAGCATTCTCGACGCTGCAAAATCCATTTATACTTTTTTTTTGTTTCTGCCTTGGTTTGTTGTAATACACATTAAGACGTTTACTGAGGTTTTGCTTTCACACAGGAAGGTTCATCCATTCATGAGGGAAGCAAAACAGTTTTCTGACTGTAGCGTCGTCAGCAGATTTATTAGCAGTGACGTGTTACGTTAGACTGGATAACTGAAATGGGATCAAGAGCTTCCTGTGTCTGTTTGTTAGGAATAAACGAAAAAATTAAGTCAAAGATGTTTGTGGGACACTTAACTAGCGAGCTGTGGGAAAGCTTCCAGAAACACCATGCATAAATAGACTTCCTGGATCCAGATGAAGTTGTGATTCTTTCTTTGACATCAAGATGATGTCTCCCAGTTTTTCTGTGAAGATGCATTGCTAAACGTCCCATTTTTCTAAATGTTACATTCATAAAGAATCCAACCAAAAAGTTCTGGATCGAGATCTAGATCCGGAAAGACTCCTCAAGTTAACGTCCTTAATTGGCTCCGCAAATGCTTCCAAAACTTTTTGAGGCATCCTGCTTACAAGTGAACAGAGAAAGCAGTCGTGTCTGCATTTAGGTTTGCAACCCCACATTAACTATTTCCTCCATAAAGACGACCGCCCCTGTAGCCTTAATGACGTGTTTTGGCACCCCAGTTTATCAGTCAAAGCACAATTTGACAGCCGTTAGAATTTCTGGGTTTTTCCGAGCATAGCCGTAGTAAGCTGTACAGGAAGAGATCACCCTCACTAACTTCTTATGTACACCCAGTTATTTTGTTCTAGAAGCAGGTCCAAAATATCACAGAAACCACTCAGTTCAGAAAAAGAGAAACAAGGATTACGCCTAGTAGGTGTCCAAGGTGGAGAAGATACACACATACATAGCCAGTTCTGCAGAAGCGGGACTAATTTCCACAATATGAAAACCATCGAGGACATGATGTGTATCTGCAGATCATCTCTAGTACTGCAATAGCCCCTCCTGCTTGGCTCCTCAGTACAACCGTGTCTCTGTTTCTCAGATGTTATTTGCTCACATTTTTGAGTAAATATAGTAAAAAAAATAGTCATTTGGTTCAGATTACTGTCGTATTCTCCTATTTTAAGTTCTTCCTTGCATTGCTAAAGCCACAAGCCTTTATCCTGAGGTTTTTGTGCTTACGTTCAGAATAAATAAGAAAAAGGCTTTGAGGTGTTTATCTGCGTTCTTTAGCAATGAATGCAAAAAATGGAAGTCTTGGTTCACATATGCACGGCCAGCATTGGAAGCCCTGAAAAAGTCCATAACCCCCGGAGGCCAAGTCAGCAAACAAGCGCGCCGATGGACTCTCTGATTGACCATTAGCTGCAGAGCTGTAAGAAGAAGCTAAAAAAGTTGTAATGTAACTCTAATGTATTTATAGATTCTTGTAATAAGGGAGGGCAGATCAGATACGAACCTTTTAAGATGCATCTGCGCTGGTCTTTATAAACTACACTGCAGTGTAGTTTATAAAGACTGTCCAGAACCAGTTTAATATTCTGAAACATGCTGCGAGGTGACGTTCGGGTGTCCTCTCTCAGCTTATTGACCTCAGAAGCCTGCGATACAAGATAAATGAGTGATTCCCCGGTAGCCTCGTCACATTAAATACATATCAAAAAGGGGCTTCTCCTTCACAGAGGGCATTTATTATTTAGATCACTCCCTTTTCCATTCTTCTCTGTCAGATCTTATCATGTAGCAAGAAAGAAGCCCCTCCTTGTCCCCCTGCCCTGCCTCCTCCTCTCCCTCTTCCTTCTCGTGTTTTCCACCCTGTGCCATCTGCCAGCTGCTGGCGGACGGACGGATGAACGGGGTGCAGATTAAAGTGCTCTGCATCCCAGAGGATTTGGATTTTGTTTTGTTTTTTTTGCTATTAGCAGTATAGTCCCTGCTTAGTGTGATATGCAATATTGCTGTTTTTTAAAGAGATGTTCGTTAGTCAATGACATATAAACCTTCAAAACAAAAGACCTGGAAAATGTAAAGTAGCAGTCTACAATAATTTTAACTTAATGCTTTTGTAGTAAATGGTAAATGGCCTGCATTTGTATAGCGCTTTACTCAGTCCCTAAGGACCCCAAAGTGCTTTACACTACATTCAGTCATTCACACACACATTCACACACTGGTGATGGCAAGCTACATTGTAGCCACAGCCACCCTGGGGCGCACTGACAGAGGCGAGGCTGCCGGACACTGGCGCCACCGGGCCCTCTGACCACCACCAGTAGGCAAACATGGGGTTAGTATCTTGCCCAAGGATATTTGGCAGTAAATAAAGTAAATAAAGACCAGTAATTAAGATATTGATTTGTGATGAAGCGCATCGGCAGCTGGCACAGATCACAGTGGGAAATCAATCTAGATTCACGGTGACTGGCCTCCAGTTACTAGCAGCCTTATGTATTTTGGTACAGACAAGGTGTACCCGTGTCTGAAAAAGAGGTGATTGTTATCCGTGCTTGGCGATCTCGGGAGACGTCATAGCTTTCATCTCAAGCTCATAAATCCTTCTGTAGCTCTTATTCTGGTTTAAACAATCAGACAAATGTTGTGAGTGGGACGTAGGTGTGTAAGTAATAAATAAACAGAGCTGCAGACTTATTTTCACACCTCTGCTGCTGCACCATTGGATAAAGCAAAGTATAGCTTTCAAAAAGAGGTGGACATGACTGAGGACACGGGTCCATCCGACACTGAGAATGAGCCCCAGGCGGCAGAGACCTGCAGTGCAAACTAGGGGTGATCACCAAAGCCACCATTATTTTATTTTAGATGTTAGGCAAACATGTTAATAGAATCTGTGAGTCCTTATATCAACACAATGATTATTATTCTTTCACTTATCCGTTAGCAAAAGTTTTTATTTTAATATAATTTTTACCCCGTTTGTCTCAGGCTTCAAAGCCTTCATGTTTTATCCTTACCCTTTAATAATTTTCCTGCTTATGTCGTGTCTCCATCTTTCCCAGGTTGTGCCCTGAGCTGGCTTTTCTTGGCAGTAAGAGGAGCATGTTCTGAAAATTGGACTCGAATCATACCCCAGCCATGAGCCACAAGTATCAGGGAGAGGCAACGGGGGAAGGCAGCGAGGAACACAAGGAGGTGTCGGGGCCTCCGAGGAGCAGGCAGCCCAATGGGACCACTGGAGACCCTCCTGTACGCCGGTCCTGGAGACCATGTCAGATGCTCAACCAGGATGGGGAACTGAATCCCCTTCATCACCATCACCCTCCTCCTCACCATCACCACCACCATCACCACCACCACCCACCTGGAGGTCGTGGACCGCCTCGGCACCGCCGCCGGCCTCCATCAGGGCAAGGGCAAGGGCAAAGTCAGCCTCTGAGTCCGGTCTCTGCCCCAGCTGCGGTTAGTCAGGATGCTGACCCACGTCCTGTCCAGCAACCCCGCGCTGCCGTCACTCGCTACCGCCGTCATGGTGACCCTAACCCCAGACTGAGAAGTCACAGACAGCGGCAGCCATTCAGAGAGGTTCAGGACTCCTCACCAGGTGTGGAAGAGAGAGAAGGTCCACGGCAGGTGCAGGTGCAGGAATCATCCACAGCTGATCCTGTAGTGGACCAATCACAGGACAGGGAATCTTCTCACCAGACTCCCATTGCTGTTGTTACACCCACCCACCTTGCATCTGGTGCTGCACCCCGTGAAGTACAGCTTGACACTCACAGTGCTCCTCCTGATGATGCTGAAGAAGATCTCCTGGAGAGTAAAATGGAGTGTGAGCAGGAATCAGATCTTAAAGAGGATCATCGAAAGCAGGAGAAGGTAGGGGATGAGGATGGAGACCACCGCCCAGGAGAAGGTCACTCTGGCTGCGGGCATGATGAGAAAGCTGAGGAGTATGCTGAGAGGGTGGAGGAGGATGAAGAGAGAGTGATGGACAATGTGGAGGAGGATCCTTCAGCTCAGGGAAGTGAAATCACAGATCTCTGCTCTGACACGGAGAGTGCCGCCTCACTCAGTATGGATGGACCTCTCCACAGCCCGCCTCCACTTCACTCACCAACTCCCCCTTCCTCCCCTGATGTTCCAGCTTTCCCCCAGCTGGACCACTTCGGTGAGGACGCCAGTATGAGCCCTCTACCCGATAATGACCTGCCACCAGAAGAAGAGGAGGATGAGGATTACTCTGAGTCATGCTCGTTGTCCCACTCCACTTCTTGCTCTGAATCTTATCCAAAAACCTATGCAGACTTTTATACAGAGTCCCACCAAAAGTCTTACTCAGAGCCGGTCTATGAGTCATACTCGGAGTCAAAACCCCATCCCAACTCTTTTCCCGAGCCGCTTAAGACCTCCTACCCTGAGCCAAACAGGGAACCTCGCAGGCAGGCCAGTCAGAGGACCGAGGCTAACAGGGGCCACCAAGAGTCTCGCCAAGAGCCCTTTACCCCCCACAGACAGGAGAATGTACAAAAAGGAGCTCTGCCCTCCCCCATCGAGGGTTCCCATCATGTCCCGAGGCAGGCCAGAGACCGGCGCTCACAGCGCTCCCCTCTGGATCGCTCTGTTGGCTGCCGGCTGCACCACTATGATGGTCAGTCTGATGGCGAGGGAGGCAGTGCCGATCAAAGCCCTGTCACTAAAAACCGCAGGCAGCCACCCAGACAGCCAGAAACCCAAGCCAAGACCCCTCCATCTGGGCTGAGCAGCTCAGGCGAGGCCCAGGATGAGCAGAATGCAGAAGGTGCAAAGGGCTCAGGCGACGCCATTAGCCTAGCGATTAAAGACATCAAAGAGGCGATTGAGGGGGTGAAGACGAAGACGATGCGCTCCCCGTACACACCTGACCAACCTGTGGAGCCGATCTGGGTGATGAGACAGGAGGTCAGCCCCACGGAGGATATGTACCCCCTGCAGACTACAGCTGGCCATGTTAGTATCCCATCAGTTACTTTATTAATTTCACAACAGACTGAAAGATGCAGTTTGATTGACTCAGGGGAGTAGATCAGTTTAGCCTTTTTATTTTCATGTTCCTGCTGTTTTGTTTTTCTACAGTGAGCAGGTTTCTCTCGTGATGGCAGCAGATAAATATAGAGGTCATTAAACAGAAACAGAACAGAAAGCTGAATCTTTTTAGGGATCAGCATTTTAAGTACAGGAAGCCATCCAACCGCACTATCACATGACAGTGCAGAGATATAGAAGACCTGCAGCTTCTTGGTTTTTGCCTCATTTTCTGTGATTTTTCAGGACTTTTTAACATCTCTACCGATTTTTTTTATTTATTTTCATGCTTCTTCTGTTTCATCTGTAGCATCTAATTTCATGTTTCACACATATTTTATCAGCTCTATACACATTTGATGCATTTTCTTGTCGTTATATGGTAGTCTTCAAATAGACTGTGAGCTACATACTACCAGGTGCACATAAAAAAAGCAATACTTGCAGAAACAATTTTATTTTCTTATTAATTTGATTACTATTCAAATATTTGAGAAACTTGAGCCTCAGTAAATATTATCTCACACTGCTATAGAGCCGCCGGTATCTATCATAGTCACCAGAGTTGAAATCATGAAATATTTTGTCCAAGTCTCTTTGAGTTCTTTACTATTAAGCTTATATATACCCCTACCAGAAAGCACATCAAATCCATGATGCACTACTACTCATGTGCCCTCAAATTATTTATGCCAAAATTCAGAATTTAAGTAATGTGATTACATGTAATTTTGTTACATAAATAAATTGTAAAAATGTTATTTAATAGAATCTGGTCAAATGAAATACGATTGATTGGTATTCATTCAGTTATTCCAAGCATTTTTCCCTCAATGATTAATTATTTGAATAAATAAACTTTTAATTTTGTGTATTTCAGTTGCATTTTACTCAAAAAAAAATTAATCCTTCATGTTCACGTTAGCAAAGAATCGTCTTTTTGAGTGTGCCTCAAAGTGTTAATTATCGCACCTGGTGGTAAGGTGGTATGGCACAGAGTAGAGTATTAATTCATGATTTTGGCGCGACTTAGCTGAGATAGGAGTTTTGTGTAGCCCAGCATGTCAACAGGAGGCAGGGGGCAGAGCAGAATTAGGCTGGTGCTGAACAAAGATGGAGAAACATATAAAGATCATTTTAAAGCAGTGATAGGTATTTGAAAATGTATTTTAGAATATTATTATGTATTACTGCTGTTTATTTTCCACAGTGTTAAAGGGGATCTATTGGGCTCAGTTCCACCTCTGTATTTTTGGACTCTGCTAGAGCAGCTTTGCATGATTCACAGTGCAAAATAATCCATATTCATGGTCCAGCCCCTCAGTTCATCTGCTGTCTGTCCAGTCATTATAGACATCTTTCTTCTGATTGGCTGCCCCTGATAAACAGAAAGTTTGAATAGTGCGTGGGTGGGGCTTTGTGCCTGAGATCACTATATAAAGCAGGGATTTCAGACTCCTTTTAAATGACATAATTCATGCTACATACAGCAACACTTTGATGTTAAGTGGGCTGGACCAGTGAAACTACATGATTAATGTGTAAAATTATAGTAGTAGTTCTGGTAGTTTGTTGCCCAGACTGTCCTGTGAGTTTTTGTTAATTCTCAGAAAATGTTACAGTTTAAAAGTTTACAATTTTTCCAGGCCAATATTGGCCCCTGGGCCTTACTTTTGACACCCCTGATATAAGGGATATCTACTCCCACTAAATAGAACATTTGGTACTTACAGTATATAGGACTTTTAAACTCTTATCTGCTGAGCCACAATCGCACTGCACTCATTTTAACAACAAATTCCATAAATAAATAAAAAAAACATAGTAGACTGTCTTTAGGGCTTGACTGATGTCATCAAGTGATTTTTCTGTGGAGCGCTGCACTGATAAAGTTTTTTTTTTATCCTTTCCAGTTAGCTTACATTGCTAGCTCTCATTTGATTTTATGGTACACGTATTAATGCTTCATCCTGACCCTTGTATCAAGTTGCAGTTTCACAGGGGTTTTTCCTGTTTCTCTTTTTCCCCTCCCACAGTCTTCTCCTCACTCACCCCCTGAGTCAGCTTCTGAGTCTCCAAGCTGCTACACCTCAGCTCCAGTTCGGGATCCGGTCAGTCCCCTGAGGGTTGATCACTCTTCTAGAGCACCCAATCCCCAAAGTTATCACACTGGACAGTCCCAGCACAACCATCACCACCACCTGCACCAACAAGGCCACCAGTCACAGCAGAGGGATGCCGCTAGGTCACCGCAGACATACACCCAGCCACAGCCGTACCCACACATGCCGCCTAATCAGCATCAACAGTGTCAACATCAGCAGCAGCAGCAGCAGCTCCCCTCTCAACAGCCACAGACTCAAGCTCAGCAACAGTCACCTCCTCAGAAGCCATCTGTGCAGGAGGTGAGAGTTTAACTTACCAAAACGCAGCTCTTTGTTTTACCCAGTATTAAGTTTCTGTAGATAACAACCGACTGATATTTGGAATAAATGTCACATGAGAGTTTTATAAATGTGGGTCATAATAAGGCTAAGAAAGATCTTTGGGTGTTTGAAAAAGTGTTACAGCCTGTGCAGGTTTGTGGAAAAGGAGGGATAATATTCTGAGAAAAGGTCATATTAAAGTCATAGAATTATGAGAAAGGAAACTCAGTAATGCAGATAAAATGCAGATTTACAAGAAATAATCTCAGATTTATGGGGGAAAACTTGCCAATGTATGAGGTATAAAACGAAATGTATAAAATTGACATAAAGTAAACTTACAGATCTACTAGAAAAATGTTGCAAATTTATGAGAATAATTTACAAATGTAGGAGAAAAAAAACATCCCACAAATTTACTTGAAAGAAACTCCAACATCTAAGAGATTTAAAAAGTCACAAATTTACAAGAAATAAAGTAATTAACTAAAAAAAACTTACACATTTGAGAGAGGGAGAAAAAAAATAAAAAAAAAACCCTCACAAATCAAATAGATTAAAAAGTCACATATTTAAGACATAAACACACAAATTTGCTATAAGAAAGTTTGCACATTTATGAATAAAAATTTACCAATAAGGAAAAAAAGGTTAAAAAAAACTTCCACCATATTTATAGCATATTGCTCTTATCTCTAGTTCTTTCCAGTAACATTCCTGCGACCCCTTAAATGAATCTAAAATGCCATCGTAGAAACACAGTAAGACTCTAGGGTGATGATAAATCTTGCAAAGGCCTGCATCTCTTATAAGGTGTTCATCTGAATGTGAATGAGTCGGTGGAGACCTGCAGCGTGTGAGGAGAAATAATAAATGTTGTTTTTTTAATTTCCTGCGCCTTCTCAGATTCGCAGATCTCTTCCACAGTTTCCCACGTTTGTAGACGGTGAGTGATAATCATATTTTTATTCTCAGCTGAACCTCTGTCTCATATTTTGTATTTCTCATATATCAGATATTTATTTGAAAGCATGTTAATGTACATATGCAGCGTTTATGTGTGTTTTTCTAACAAGTGCATCTTGTTAAATGCAGTCCCGGGACCGTGTGACCCTGAAGACCTTATTGATGGCATCATCTTTGCAGCAACCTACATGGGCTGCACCCACCTGCTGTCAGAGAGGACGCCCACAAAGAGCGCCCGCATGCAGCAGGCCCAAGAGGCCATGAGCAGAGTCCGAGTAAGAGCACGTTTCATTCTGTGTTCACATCACAGTGAAAGGATATGAACAGGAAAAAAAATGTGGCTTTCCCTTTGTAACTATTCTTTATGTAACAGATACCTGTTATTAAGGCCTATCTAGGGTAAAATAAGACTCATAGAGGGGTTTATATTTAAAATAAAACCAGAAATGTCAAGATGTGAGTGAAAAACTCACAGATGGTGCAGTGGGTAACCACATATTTATTTGGTATTGGACTAACAATCACGGAGATCTTTTCCAGCTTCATAGAAATTGGACATGACCCTAAGGCAGACCTTCCCAAAGTGTGGGGCCCGTCCCCTAAGCGGGTGCAGAGCCATTGCGGGGGGGGGGGGGCGTGGTATGAAAAGGGAAAAAAAAAACCCAACAACATTTGGACACTGCTAGCACGGGGCGCCTCCACAAACGCAAAGCAGGAGATGAAGCATAGCTGAATATGTTTCCAAACCAACTTCCTTCTAAGCCAAAGACTAGAAAATATGGTGAAGCAAATCTTCCCTTTGGCTTCACCTGCACAAGTGCCGAGGTAGGTCTCCCTGCAGAATTGGTTTTCCCTTCGTCAGGAGCAGCGCTGGGCTGTTTAAATCACGGACAAACAGTATCCTACATTCTTGATTTTTAGTTCGCAAACACTTGTTGTAATGACTAACTACTCCTGACATATTGGAGATGTTAGCTCTTTATACAGTAAAGTTACAGTGGGATACAAATAACATCAGGCTGATCCTGCCACGATTTGTTCCCCCTGTCTAAATCACAGACAAACAGTATCCCACAGCTGTTTATGTTTTTACACCCATTTTGCACAGAGAGGCATTTTTTGAAAAATTTCTTGATAGCAATGTTGAATATTATTACACAGGAAAAAACAACTACATGTAAAATAATCACACAGTGACGCCTCTGCCTTTGTAAATGGAGGGACAGTAACTGTGTGTTTATATGTAAGCGTGTAAAACCTGCAGATAGAGACAAAATACTGTTAATCTGACTATCTGCCATTCAGCCTAATGTAATGTAATGTAATGATACCTTAATCAAGCCATGTAATAACAACATGTGCCAGAACATGCAAAAGTAACATGGCAAGGCTCAGACAGTGAATGGACTGATTCTTATATAATGCTTTTCTACTCTCCTTGATTACTCAAAGTGCTCTATGCAACATGCCACATTCCCCCAATCACACACTTCCTCTACAAATTCACATTCTTGAGATGCAGCCTGGAGGAGCCAGGGCTCAAACCACTAACCTTCCGATTAGTAGGTGACCTGCTCTACCTGCTGAGCTACAGCCACTCACTGGTAAAGATGAGTAAACCCTCACTAGGTTTTGGATAAAGTGTACACTCACAAACCTGCATTTGAAATGTTGGCTACCATAGCAGTATAGTATTGCAACATGGCATTTGGGTCTTCTAACTAAAATAGGAACATAAACAGTGCCATCATTGCCAGACCTGGCCCAGATCTGGTTGACATACACTCTGCCATGACACCGGTCAGTCAGAAGTGCCAGCTTGATGCCAGATCCGGGCCAGACCTGTTTTCTATGGGCCTGGGCCAGAATAAACCAAACCATAATCGAGCCAGATATGGCATGCCATCGCATGGACAGTGCCATCTATGCCAGGCCTGGCCCATATCTAATTTTTGTGTATCTGTAACTGCTGACCTAACGTGCGTATGTGACACGTTCATGGCATCTGCGGATTGATGAGGTTGATTTTGCCAGTTTTAGAGAGTGAGGAGACCAAAAAAAATCAATTTGTGACTGACTGTGAGTAAATTTAAGACTTCATAGGAACTAAATGTTCCCTAGAGGTCATAATTATTTCTTGTTTTACCATGAATACAAGGGGTAGCATGGTGGTTAGCACTATTGCCTCACAGCAACAAGGTCCTGAGTTCATTTCCACCATCAGTGTGGAGTTTACATGTTCTCCCTGTGTTTGTATGGGTTCTCTCTCCAACTTCCTCCCACATTCCAAAGACGTGGGGTTAGGTTAACTGGCAAATTGCCCATCGAAATATTTGTATGTCTCTGTATTTTAGCCCAGTGTGTGCCCTGCCTCAGACAGCTGGGATAGTCTCCAGCCTCTATGAGATGAGCAGAGCTTTGTAACATGGTGCTTTAGCCTGCTGGAAGCATCCATCAGATGGGAACCCTGTGATGATGAAGGTACTGACATGGTTAGGTAGCCTGTGGCTTTAAACTCATCCTCCGGTATCCTCCACAGTTTTATACCACCGTTGCAGGCCTGGAGCACTGATACAAGGCAGGACAGACCCATGTTTTCATGTTGTTCACATCAAATTTTAATCTGAACATTCAAATATTACTGCGGAATTGGAACTCGGCAAACCAGGAGATGTTTTTCTAATCTTCTGTCATCATCCGTTTTTAGAAACTGTTGCCTGAGTTTTCTGTTCTTATCTGACAGGAGAGTCACTCGGTGTGGTCTTCTGCTGCTGTAGCTCATCTACTTCAAGGTTTTGCGCTTTCATAAAGGTTATTCTGCTTGGTTGTGACCAGTGTCTATTTGAGTTAAGCATTTGCCTTCATATTGGCTTGAAGCACTTCACCGATTCTCCTCTGATCTCTGACGTCAACAAGGGATTTCCAGCCAGAAAACTGCCACTCACTGGATATTTTCTCTTTTGTGGACCATTCTCTGTAAACCCTGGAGATGGTCGTGTTGAAAAATTATCCACGCCACGTTCAAAGTCACTTAATCCACCTTTCCTCCCCATTCTGATGCTCAGTTTGACCTTTAGCGGTCCGTCTTGTTGCTGCCATGTGATTAGCTTCTTAGACATTTTTGTTAATGGCTAGTGTATCTAATAAAGTGGCCACTGAGTGTTTTTAAGTTGTGGAGTGTGTGTTATCTTACTTAACAGACATCTGTGCATTCTCCTGTGTTTATCCGGTGACTGATGAACAAAAATGTGTCTTGAGTAAATTAATCCCCACTTATCACAGTCTGGGTGATATTTCCTTTGAGGTAAGGTCAACATGTCTTTGGGCGCCAAAATGTTTTACATGCTGGAAAAGACATCAAGGATTTCAGATATTAAAGCCACAGTGCCCTGATTCAGAGCTGCATTTTCTAATGCGCCTTGACGCATCATTGGAGATGGAACTGAGCTTTGCTGTGTATTTGGGTCTTTAAAGTCAGAAGCCCTCAGTGGGCAACACAGCTAAAAGTCCCTGTGTGTGTGTGTGTGTGTGTGTGTGTGTGTGTGTGTGTGTGTGCAGTGAATCAACCACAGATCACTGCTTCTGATCCAGAGCCGTACAGGCTGGATGTTATATAAACTGTGCTATGAGGCTAGGAGACCTCACTTTATTCTTCAGTCACAGTATATGATGTCAAATGGGGATCACGCAAATGGGGACGTAATAAAAGGATAAGGAATAAGAGGATGTTAATTTAAATGTGACTTTTTGGTGTTACTGTAAACATGAGAAAAAAAACAGATCAGCCCTTTCTTTCTAATGCAGTCAGTTAAATGGAGGTGGTGTCGGGGAGGGAGGGAGTGAGATGGCATTCAAACGTAGAGCTATCTGAGTGTGAGAGATGAGTAGTGAGACGTGAGCTTTGTGAAGAAGTAAGTTGGAGGCAGGAGGAGGAAGACAGGAGCTGAGCCCGGCTCTGCGCTCCTCTCTGGATGGTTGACTGATAGTTTGGGGACGTCGCCTCTGTTAATGTCTGAGAAGCCTACAGAGAGGGAGAAGGTCAGAGACTGTGAGCTGATGATGTGGATGTATGAGTCCTTTTATTTGTTAGAATGGGAAAGAAAAAGAGAGACAGGCTTCTGTCTAGTAAGCTGGATGAGCTGACTGTAAGGATGCTAAATCTGATGCTGTGGCTTTTTTAAAACCTGTACAGCTCTCTGTAAAACTGACTTTGTTTTCAGTCGTGTGTGTGTGTGTGTGTGTGTGTGTGTGTGTGTGTGTGTGTGTGTGTGTGTGTGTGTGTGTGTGTGTGTGTGTGTGTGTGTGTGTGTGTGTGTGTGGCTCTTCCACACACATTTTCTATAAAATTGCATTTCATGCAAAGTGAATACAGTAAGCGTTGATTCTACGGTGGCTTTATGCATTTAAGCTGCTCCAGTTACTGAAGAAAATGAACAGATCAGATATGAAAACTGATACTAGATCAACTTAATAGGTTCAGTGTCTGTAGCTGATAACAGGTTTTTTTTGTGCTGTACATAATAATCTATAATATAATGTCTGATTAAAGAAGTCTTGAAAAATAAAATATCAAATCCATAGAGTGTGTACTAAAAAATGGAAATAACCTCACTGACATCACCCATGTGGCGTAGAAACTAAATATCTTGTCAACTATATGGTTGAAGTTTTTAACTATACAAAAAGGAGTCTATTAAATTAGGTATTGTTATATTTATTAGTTATCAAAAACAAGAACATTTTTTGATTTTTTTATTAAAAACACCTTCTTTCAAAGGGAGCCTTTCAAATTGTATGTTCCTGTTGTTGTTGTTATTATTAATTGTATTTATTTATTTATTTATTTATTTATTTATTTATTTATTTATTTATTTATTTATTTATTTTAATTATAGTAAAAGTTAAGCATATAATCCACATGGGGACTGTTTACCAAAAATGAAATAGCTGAAGGATAACTTTACTAGTACATGCCCACACCACAGCAGTTTAGCATCTTTGTGCTGCTGTTGCTGTTCATGATGAAATGAAAATGATCATGAAAATGCTTTCATATGCTTTCATATGTTGTTATGGCTGCATAAATGCTAAAAATGAGTAGATTCAGCCTGTTGCTTGGTAGTTGCCAGGCAGCGTGATGGCGCCATCATGTACCGTGCATCATTAAACATCTGTGGATCAAAATTAGAGCCTCTTGTTATGATATCAAAATGAGACGATGCTTTTTTTAAGGTGCCATTACAAACATTACAATTTTAGCCTGTTGGTAGGTGGTTACTAGGCAACACAATGGTGTCATAATATCTGATACTGATAGGAACCTTCAAGAAGCCTAAGAAGTACCCATTTGCAGAGTTGGGTTTTGTACAAGGTGCTGGTAGACAAACAAACCGAGATTGCGTGTGTTATAGTAGAATAATAGTTATCAGTAAATAGAGTTTTTAATTCTTAAATATTGGTATATTGGTGTGTGTCGTATTTAATGGAGGGCTGGTTTGCAGCAGACAAAAAGAGGTTAAAGCTGCAGCAGCGCTTGTAGTGTGAAGTTTAACTTTATTACTTAATCAGCATTTCATCAGGGTGAGGATGACTCCTGGTTTTGTAATGAAGCTCTTCTTCATGCTGCACGTGTTGCTGGAGCTGTAACATCTTCAGACTTTATGTTCTTGTCTATACTCCTTGAAAGTGAAGTTAAGCTTCTACTCGGCTTCTAGTGACCAAAGCTGAACAAGGATGCTTTATGTGGTGAATGGTAAAAACACTTTTTAAAATGTAGTTAATTCACATGAAACATAAGACTCTAGATTTTATTTTCAGTCATCTTTTTTTTTTTTTTGCTGTAACCACAGCGCTAGTGCCAGTTACCTAACCTCTCATCCATTTGTTTCTAACATTTGAACAGTGCAATCACTTGTAATCTCTAGAAATAAACTGCTGTTGTTTCTGTGTGAGGCTGTCGTCCACATGCATGCTTAGTGTCTCCTAATTTAATGTGGGCAGAGGGATTTGTGGAAAATATCCCATACCAACTGTTGTGACTGTAACTGTGATTGGCAGCACGGTGGCTCGTGCACCAATTCTGGAGCACAAACAAGCCATGATATCAGTCATGATATTCCATTAAAATGATCAGAAATGGCACAAGAATTGACACATGAGCTGCAGTTTTCAGATTCACAAACATTTTTCTACTGTGAAATTTTAGTTTATAGATGCAGCTTTTCATGGCACTCTCCTGTACAAATATGGTTTCCTATGGCTACAAATAATCAACACAGTGGCAAAATGTGGAGTCCACAAAGTAATGGCTGATGTTAGGGTGGATATGTTTACTTTCACATCTTTTTCAGAGTTAAATAGATGAATGGTCTGTTTGAGTGTTGAGTGAAGTTCTTCAGAGTTCACCATAGCACTGCAACAGCAGCAACTGGAGGTTGTAAATGATTTTATGATTTCTCACTGTGGAGTCATCTCTATGCTCGTCCTGTTAGAACTCAGTGCAGCATTTAACGTTGTTAATGACAATATTTTACTACAGAGAGTAGAACACACATTGGTATTAAAGGAAGTGCACTGCAATTGTTTGACTCATATCTGTCTGATTGGTTTCAATTTGTTTAGGTAAGTGGGAAGTCTTCTTCATATACAACAGTTAATAATGGAGTTCCACAGGGTTATGTGCTGGGCCCAGTACATTTTTACATTATACATGCGTCCCTTTGGTAATATTAAGAGAAAAACATGCATACATTTTTACTGCACCCAGCATTATTAGTCATGAAACCAAATGACACAAATCAGTTAGTTAAACTATAACCATCTCTTAAAAACATAAACACCTGGATGACCTCTAACTTCTAAATTCAGACAAAGCTGAGGTTATTGTACTCGGCCCTAAAAAACATTCCTTTTTGATAAAGGATATTGTTAGGGCTGGATCAGGTGACCCTGAACCTTCCTTTGGTTACTTTCTTCTATATTGTATTTAATCATTAGCAATCAATGAACTCTGACTCTCTCTCCCACAGTGTGTCTTTTGTACTGAACTCACCCCCAGCTGCTCACGGCAGCAGGGCACCCCTCCCTGAGTCCGGTTCTGCTGGAGGTTTCTTCCTATTAAAACAGTTTTTCCTTCCCACTGAGGCAACTGTTGGTGTAAATTGATGCTATATAATTGAATTGGACGGAAATAAAGGTTACACAAACTGGATAACATATTAGAGCCACATTTATTTTTGTTTAAGCTAAATCAACTGTAGTCTGAGTCCACATAAACACAATGAGCCTTCTGATTTCACAGACTAAATCCTTGATCTCTAAAGGGGATCAGACAGCATTTGGAAACCTCGAGTTGTGATGAGGCATCTGCTGCAAACACATGAGGTCGCTCATCTTTCTTCAGGGTCGTTTGTGTCACACTGATGCAGAGAACACTTTTGATAATGTTTGCTGCAAACGCCTCTGGCATCCCACTGTTGTCAAATGTGATAGACAGTAACACCACTGCCCTCTCTCTCACACACACAAGCACACGCAACATACCCCTTTAAGGTTCTTGTGTCCCTTGATTTGGCATTTGGAATAGAGGCAGTCTACAGTGCATGATCCGGTTAGTTTTTGTGTTTGTCCACCTTTTCCTCAAATCACCGCTGCCTTGATTTGTATTTCTGAATCGCTGTTCTTTCTGATCACTGCAGGCAGCTCAGAAACAGGCGAAGAACAGGAAGAAGGTGAGTTTGTTTTTCATTCTGCTTATCTGTGATTGCAATGCATTATGCAGAATTTGTGGCCAAGGATGACGACAGAGGAGAATGGCCATGCACGCTTCAAGTGTCTCTGTCTTATTCATTTGTTGAGTGCAGATTAGACCAGACGTGACTGTTTGCTTTTGTCAATCTCATGAGCAGCTGTTAGATTTGGAGGTTCTGGACAATCGTGACGCCCGCTCTACTCTCTTTGCTGCTCTCTATCAACCTGTTGCCTCCTCTGTTCACTTCTTTTCTCGGCTATGCAGAGCCCCGACGACGAGGCTCCATCCACTGCAGAGGTTGATCTATTCATGTCCACACAAAGGATCAAGGTCCTCAATGCTGACACTCAGGTATAAACATAACATATATTATTTTGTTTTATATCAACACCACAAAATTACAAATTTCCCTTGCAACACTTTCCATACTTCTATTAAAACCTTTAGTATATTAGCAGCTACCACATCATATTCATCATTTAAAGCTCACGTTATCTGTGGTGTACCGCAAGGTTCAATTTTAGGTCCTTTGTTTTTTATTTATTTGGTTAAACTAGATTTGATTTATTATTCATTTTATTTTTATTATGCAGGGCCTGTATTTACAAGTGACTCATGTATTTGTCATTACCAGGAGTGTTTAATGGACCTGCCCCTGAGGACAATCTCCTACATAGCTGACATTGGTAACATGGTGGTCCTGATGGCCCGAGGGAAGATGGTCCGGTCCCGCAGCGCACAGGAAAACCTGGACAGCACAGCAGAGCAAACCACCATAACCCAAGATGACAGAAGACTGTACAGAATGATCTGCCACGTCTTCGAGTCTGAGGATGTGAGTTACTAGTGGTTTTTGTCAATGATTAAAACAGTGGTCCTCAAAATCTGATTTTATTCAACTTGATCACCTTTTTATTTTTAGGGTGTAGGGTCTTTTTCGCTTTTGATGTAGGGCAGGCCATAAAAGTTATCTAAGTAATCTACTGCAGGATATCTGCCTCTTAAGTCTGAAAACATGTTAGATTAAATTTCCCCTAAAACAGCTGTAAAGACTGTTAAATAGCTGTAAAAGTCTTTGAAATGTAATTGTAATTTAGTATATCAATGGGTCATCGCATTTTGCCTTAAATTTGGTCTGTTTCTGCATTGTCTTCTTGCTGTACAATGGTATTTGTCTCTCCATTAGGAGCTCCAATATGAACTTTTATTGAGAACAATTTAATTCTCATCTTATGTGTTTCTGGTGCTTTTGTGTTAAGTTAGCCTAACCATAGCTCTGCAGCTAACCATCATGTAGCAGATCACTATATGTCAACTAACCCTCCAAGTGTTGCTCTTCAATTTACCTTCAGAGTTTTTCACTTTCTTTTTTAAGAAATCAACTTTAGCCAAAATATGGTATTATAACCCTTAGACATCTACTAGCTAGGTAACCTACTGCTAACTCATAAATCCTTCAGGCTTGGACACCTTGAAGAACTTCCATACTGATTATTTCTTCAGAATTTCATAAACTCTCAGTGGCACATCAAATCTGGCTTGCCTTTTATGAGCTGAAGGAGCATTTAAGGGAAACCCAGGGTTCAACACCAAAGCACTGATCTTCCGATTGGTAGAAAGCCCACTTTACCTCCTGAGCCACAGCTATACTCAGAAATAGAAAGAAACAGAAACAGAAATCTGATTGGATAAAGAACACTAAAATAGCTCTAAAGGGGAGAGTTATTTATAGTTTGCAGTTTAAATCTGCTTCCATTGTTTCTAAAAGCACAACTGATGTCAGCCTTAACCTGAGAAGAAAGAAAATATTTGTAATTCATAAAGGACCGATCCAATATTAATTATGGACAAAATTAAAAACTAAAAAGTGGGAGAGCTTAAAAATTCTATACGTTCTTTTAGGATTTGGTTTTAGAATAAAATGTTATTTTTAGGGTGGGGAATGTCTTTAAAGGTACAGCTGTAGTGTAGCTTGTTTCTTATTATCTGTGATTGATCTCTTTCTCTCAGGCTCAGCTCATTGCTCAGTCCATCGGTCAGTCCTTCAGCGTTGCCTACCAGGAGTTCCTCAGGGCCAACGGCATCGACCCCGAGGACCTGAGCCAGAGGGAGTACAGTGACCTGCTCAACACTCAGGACATGTACAATGACGACCTCATCCACTTCTCCAAGTCGGAGAACTGCAGAGACGTAAGTCAGCCAGCAGGTGGCGGCACAGTCGGGAGGTTTTAATCATCATCGACAGGGACACGTCTGCATTCGCAAGATAAAAATATTCCACTCTGCATATGGATGAATCTTTCAGATAAAAATAGCAACACATCTCTTTAATTCAGGTCAGGCTATTAATGTTTTTCCTGCTCATTGTGTTGTTAGTTTGCCTCGCAGTGCTGTTACATGAGCATCTGGTTTAGGAGTCACAGCTGCATGACAGTTGTACTGAGAGATGACATTTTAATAAAAAGAGCAAACTCCTAACCTCAGTATAAAGGTGAATTTGTGATGCTCGACCTGTTCTGACCTCGGAGCCTCCTCCCTGCTCTCGCTGCCTGCTGTCATCTCACATTTTTCAGAGTTGTGTGGTTGGCGGCGAGAAGCCCGAACTGGGAGGACTGTGGTAGATTTGGATTGGTGAAGGTGACTGTTGATATGTGTCCAAAGTGTCTCTGTAAAGTTCTTTTTCTTTGGTGCGATTCACATCTTAGTTTGATATGAAGTCCACAATAAAGACAGAGGGGACGCTTTTAATCAAAACCTGCAGGAAGTTTTATTTGACTGTATCCGCCCTCCATGCACATATGTGGAAAGGATAACGGTTGAGAGCAACTGCAAATTTCCCAGCATCAGTGAAAACAGACGTATCTGTTTATGGTGTTGTTGTGAAGCACTTTGGTATACTCTTGGTTTTAAATGTGCTATACAAATAAACTTGTATTGTATTGCATCATTAGTTAAGTCAGAAACAGCATGAGGAGTACGAAATGGATGACATGAATTGAAGGTGGGCTGCAAAGTGGCTTGCAGAAGCAGCAGATTAAATGTTACATCCTGTTTGAGATTATCCAATCCAGTGTTCAGGTGGATGTTAGCTGAGCTCACAGACTGAAGCCAGTGCTGAAGTGCCATAAACCTGCATTCATATCTAGTGGCCAGCAGGGGGCGGCCAGTTATAGGGAGGTCTATGGGATAAGTCTTAAGTCTTTCTTTAAGCACTTTCTTGAGAATTTTGTGGTCTCAGTTGCACATTCAGGTCTTACTGAACACAACGGGATGTTAATTTTGTAATTTATGGCACACACTAGGGTAAAAATTAGGATAAAGCACGGTATGTTTTACTGTGTGATTGAGAAATTGGTGTGCTCCTTCACTTTTCAGACACACCTCACATTTGGATTTAAAGCACTAAGACGTCCATCTTGAGGCTTCATTAACACATACAGCTATGCATATATACATTCTATATCTGAGTTTGATGCCACAGCTGCTAAATTGCCTAAAAACACTGTAGTCATTCATTATCCAAGTCATCTGGCTGTTTGTTTGGCACGATGTCAGACTAACAAAGATCCGCTACCTTATGTGGCTGAGAGCTCTCGGAAGCCTGAGCCCCTCCTCACAGAGTTATAGCAGATATCCGACAAGATTTGTTCTACTAGAATCCCCAAAATGCAACTTTGAAGCTGTAAATGAACATTATTTGGTATCTTTAAAGAAACTAAGGTCATATTCACGTTCAGGTTTACATCGAGAAGCAAAAAGGCGAGATCCTCGGCGTGGTGATCGTGGAGTCTGGCTGGGGGTCAATCCTCCCCACAGTGATCATCGCTAGCATGATGCACGCCGGCCCAGCGGAGAAGTCTGGCCGACTCAACATCGGAGATCAGATCATGACCATAAATGGTACAAGCTTGGTGGGTTTACCTCTCAGCACCTGCCAGAGCATCATCAAGGTACGTTGCTGCTCTCTCTTTTCCACCTTTCATCTTTTTTGAAACCCCTTACAAGCAGAAGGGGTTCTTAAATGTTTGCTGGATCTGTCTCATATGTCTGCTTGCTGTTTCCCCAGGGTCTCAAGTCTCAGTCCAGGATCAAGATGAACATTGTCAGGTGCCCTCCTGTCACCATGGTGCTTATTCGCAGGCCGGATCTCCGATACCAGCTGGGCTTCAGCGTCCAGAATGGCATAGTGAGTATCTGAAGCTACTGAAACTCACTCGCAGCTGCAGGGAACAAATTAAATGAATTGTCCTTCTTGTCAAATTCTTAGATTTGGTATCGGCTGTGTCCCCACTAAGCCAAATCCCTCTGTTTCCTTCCTGTGCAGATCTGCAGTCTGATGAGAGGCGGTATCGCTGAGAGAGGTGGCGTCCGCGTCGGTCACCGCATCATCGAGATCAACAGCCAGAGCGTCGTGGCGACTCCTCACGAGAAGATTGTTCAGATCCTGTCCAATGCCATGGGAGAGGTAAATACTCAAAATGGCCACATATGTTCTTTTATTTACCTCAGCAGCAAAAAACATGTTTGAGACATATCCTAAAATATCTTTAACATGTAAATTCCCGTTTTATAGGCCTTCTTGATTTATTATTGAAACTGTCTCAAAATCAGCCTCAGTTCCATCAGGAAAACAGCTGCAGCTGAAAGACTTGCTTCAGTGAATGCCTTTCCTCCTGCATCAATATTTACACATTAAAAGCCTTTTTACGGCTTTAAAGCTGTAATCCCAGGGTTCTTTGTGCAGCACAGCACCATTTCACTTTAAAGGAGACGCTTTATTGTCATTTTCAGCTCCATATTTAAAGTCTTGCCTTTACTACGGCAGCTTTGCATGACTTACAGTTGAAAATAATCCTTCCATTATATTATATGGGTGGGTCACGCCATGAAAAATCAATCAGTCCATTCCACCTGGTCCTATCGGCATAAACCGATTTATCTAGCACAATAACTACGTTTTGCCTCCTCACTATGAATATGAGATCATTCCAGATTTCCTCACCCTGTCCCTAACACTGAGCCCATCCTACAGGTGAGACTTATTTCAGCCCCATGAATTCTCAACCTTACTCTTTCAGTCATTACCCAGATCTTCACAGGTGGCTATAACTGAGGGTCAAAACTTGGATGGACAGCTCAGCTCTCGGTTCAGCACAACAGTCCAGTGCAGTAGGTGCACAACCAAGGCTCTGCCTTCCCATCACTCATGTATAAGACATAAGTGGTGTATTCATGAGCTTTAAGTGTTTGGCGGCCAGGCCTAGAGGAGGTGGTCCCAGATTCCACTTCCACGAGTGGTTATGCAGTGCCAAGACTTAAGTTTCATTAGGACTTCCTTAGTCTAGCCCCTCCCCAGGGACCAGTTTACCGTAGGAGACCCTCTCAGACGCCAAGACCAGAAGTACACTTAAACCCCTACACCACAATTGGGTAGTTATTCAACAGGGTAGCCTTCTGTAATAAAATATTTTTCAAATGAGCGATCATGGCTCAAGAGTTGGCAGTTCATCTTGTAATCAGAAGGTTGCCGGTTCGAGCCCCGGCTCCAACAGTCTCGGTCGTTGTGTCCTTGGACAAGACACTTCACCTGTTACCTCCTGGTGGTGGTCAGAGGGCCCGGTAGCGCCAGTGTCCGGCACTCTCGCCTCTGTCAGTGCGCCCCAGGGCAGCTGTAGCTACAATGTAGCTTGTCATCAACAATGTGTGGATGACTGAGTGTAGTGTAAACCGCTTTGGGGTCCTTAGGGACCAAGTAAAAGCGCTATACAAATACAGGCCATTTACCATTTATTGCCTTCCAGTGGAGAAAATTCACACTGATTAATCAACTCTGGGCCCTGAAGAAGGTAAACGTTTGCATTCACTGAAACAAAGTACATCCCTGGTTGATACTGGCCTAAACTGTGTCACAGTTTAACACAAACAAATGTGACATCTTTAAAAAAGAAGCTATTGTAATTTTCTACAAAAAGTTATTCTTGCATGGAAAAGGTTCATTTAAGGAGAGTTTAGTTTGCTCATTGCACTTTTTCCTTTCTGCTCCAGATCCACATGAAGACGATGCCTGCAGCCATGTACCGTCTGCTGACAGCACAGGAACAACCGGTCTACATCTGAACACACACGTCTCGCTTGACACATCACTCCCGCCTGTCTCCGTTTTAAATCCCTTTTATCCCTCCTCTCCCTTCCCTGTTTGATATCACTTGACTTGCCTTAATCTGTACAGTTGACTGTCATGTAAACATGTACATCTCCAGTGTGACAGCAGAAGGCAGATTATCTCACTAGGCCGAGTGTTAATGTGACGTTTTATGTTTGACCAAAGAGAAATTTGGGATTTTCTTGTGTATATTTAGGTGGAGAACAGAGCCAATATTAGCTTTGGTTTGAATAGCTGTATAATCTCTGAATGTACTCTAATCATGTTGGACCTATAAAATGTCAGGGTGACACAAAAAGAGTTTAAAGCTGAAGTTGTAAAGGTTGCATGTATAATTCTGCAGAATAAACTAAAGGAAAAGGCAGCAGTCTGTGACGTTTGGTTTATTTTTGTTTGAAAAGTAGTTAAAACTGGACCAGTGGTGGAGTCGACCTTTTCTCAAGTATAAATTTAGAACAGTTTTTTCACTTGACTGAAGTACACACTTACTTGCTTCCATAGGAATAAAGAGGGCAGGTAGTAGTCACATGCTGCTGACAAAAAGCAAGTGTGACCACCTCTATATTAGCTGTGTTTTAACACAATGTCACAATCTTGCCAGTGGATTCACCCCAAGGTCAGTGAGCGCTCACTGCACTGCCAAGAGCTTCCTCTGAGACTCCATGGGCCTCGTTTAGCACATTAAATTTTAGTGTTCATGACAGTTCAGTTAGAAAAAGGCTGAATAAGTATGGCTTGTTTAGATGGGTTGCCAGTAGGAAGAGTAGTCTTCTCTCTAAAAGAACATGACAGCACACCTCAGGTTTGCAAAGCTTCATCTGAACAAACTGATCTTATCATTGGTCCAGAAGGCTTGCAAAGTGATCCATAATGCACACAGCCAGATTACCAAACATAGCCTCATACAAACTGTCAAGCATGGTGGTGGAGGGGGGATGATTTTGGCTCGTTTTTCAGCCACAGGCCTGGGCACCTTGCAGTCCCCGAGCTGACCTTGAAGTCCTCTCTGTACTAAAGTATCAGAGTCAAATGTGAGGCCATCTGACATCTGAAGACAATGAGCCCAACACAGCAGCATTTCTAAAACAAAAGCAACCCAAAAGCAAAGGTGGAACATGACACTCTGAACATGACTTTGTGTAAAAAAACAAAACAAAAAAAACATTTATTAGATTTTCCCAAGAGACTTGTGTAACACTCAGGAGACAAAACAAAACAAGCAAATCATAAAATAACATTTAAGAGAGACTGATAAACCAACATGATTGTCACCACATTCCCCAAACAGTAGTGCACAAACACTGAACTGAATCAAGTGTATGAATATATATTCAAAATTTTCAACAAAAAAAAAGCATCAGCAATAAAAAAATAAAATAAAAATGTGATTGTCTCTGATTGCCAGCAGCTAATAAAGAAACATAGCTCAATCACAAATTGTCTGAACGCCTCGCTCGTGATACACTTTTTAATGAAATCTGTGACGTCATTTACACGCTGGTCTAACACAGAAATGCTAAACAGGCAGCTGCACAGCTTCCCCATCTTATCCAAGAGCCCTGCATTCGCCAAAGTCCTAAATTAAAAAAAAAAAAAAAAAAAAAAAGAAGGGGGGGGGGGGGGGGGGGGGCGCACGCAATCTTTTGGTAATTATTATGCAATGATGAGATACAGATGCTGCATTCATGCAATCCATCTGAATCTCCTATTTCTGACTTCGCATCTCTTCAGTGACTGCAATGCTCTTCTAAAGCAAAAGCAAAGAACAAAGGAAAGATGTTTCCAGTTTAAATCTACTCGTGTATTTCGACTGTGTGCAGTAACTGTACTGAAAATACTTTCCAACCTCTGCTTGGTTCAGTTTACAACAGCAGTTAAAACAAAACAAGTGCTTTTTAGGTAGAAGCCTTTATCTCCCGAGCTGAAATCAGAGCTGCAAGGCACTTGGGAATAAGCTGCTTCCCAGACTGCACAGCTCACACAGCGGCGTGCTGCAGACGCAGGCGTCCACTTTGGAATGTGTAGTTCAGCAGGGGAGGTGCGATTAGAGGACAATTAACACCAGAGGAGCGTGCCCGAAGCATGTGGCGCCTCACAAAAACGCACAAAATTGGTGAAAAAGCTGAGGTGCAGTCCACAGAACTGTAACAGTGATTTGGGCGTTTGCTCGCTTCAGTTTCAGCCTCGTGTATTCACCATCACAATGTAAAAAAACTGCACGGTGTATCAATAACAGGCATTAGTTGTATTTTTACAGTGTTTTTAGCTGGTTTTAATTTTACATTTGTTACATTTTTATTGTGTCCAAAAGGTTTGCACCTGCTCCACGCGCAGCACTGATGGTATTCGGCAACTCAGTGGGATCAACAGCTATTTCTGTTGCTTCACATTATTGTTTAATTATGAAAACCTGAAAAACTTTTTTATTATGATTTCTTGAGACTATTCCATCCATCACTCGAGGACAGGCAGGTATACCCTGGACTGGTGGCGCCAGACAACACAGTCAACCCCTGGAACCGGAGCTTTCCAAGAGAGTCTACACCCACCTGAAGGCCCCAGCCAGCAAGCTCAAACCGGGGACTTTCATATTGTGATACAACAATCTTTCTACAGTCATGGTCAAACGTTTAGGTAGTAGCAGAAATTTTGTGCTCGTCACACTTTGCCGCTCCAGAATTTATTGAAGTTTGAAGTTGCTGGGCATTGACTCCTGGTCCAAATCCTGACTTCTGCCTGTTTGTCAACTCACTTTGTAAGGATTGACCATACTAAAAAAAACAAAAAACAAACAAACAACAAACAGCTCATACAGCAGCAATTTGGTGACGATTGCTGCTGTATGTACCATGTCATGGTGAAAATAACATGGTGCATTTTCACCATGTCACAAGGCAAAAGTGATGTCAACCCATCAAGACTCAAAGGTCAACAGAAACAGATCACCATCCATCAGGATTTGGCCCAGAAGCTGATACCCAGCAAACCACAGAAAACAGCAGATGTTATGAAGAATGGGCAGATCTGCAAATACTCACTCTTTGCATAAATTTACCAGTAAAAGTATTCAAAGCGCATCACATATATAATCTAAATGAAAAAAAATGTGCCACTGCCAAACTTTTGGCCTCGACTGTTCATCAAGTTTCAATTCATGTATTCATACTATATTCATACTTTTGTGTCCCACCTGCAGAGGACCTAAGCAGCAGAGCATGAACCTTAAATTTAGGACACAATTGCGCCATTATAGTTAATTTGCATTGCTGTGTTTTAAGTTCATGAATTTTTCTTCTGTTCAAAAAGGGAGTATAAAAATGTGACGTCTCCAGCTGTGTGAAATGGCTTCAAGTGACGTGTTTACATTTCTTTTATGCTTCTTATCCTTCCAAACATTGGGCGTTTTACTGTGTGATGGTGACACACGGTAGGCACAAACTGAGTCCCGGAATAAAGGCGGGAAAATAAAACATAGATCACAGACACCAACAGAATATTTACATTGAAACATCAGCTGTGCACAGTTTCTGTAACGGCGAGTGGCAAAGGTAGACCAGAGATATCTGTGTGCGTTTGTGTGCGTGGGGCACCACGCTTTCTGCACAACAAGGGACGCGAAAAGTGTCTGAAACTGACGACACGACAAGAAGTTCGAAGAGTTTTGATCGGTGATGATGTCACTTCCTGCTTTCCCAGCCTTACAGCTCAGTGTCTTTGTATTTCTGGGGGTTGTAATATCCTCTCTTGGTCTGGTCGGCCAGCTGGCGGCGGTAGTCGTCCTCGTCGTCCTCGTGTCCTCTCGACTCAGAGTACGGCGGCCTGGAGGGAGTCTGTGGCTCGGGGATGGAGCTTGAACTGGACACACACAAACACACACACCACGGGTCATAAACTTGCATCTTTATAAAAATAGAACATTTTTTATGATGTCAGAGATGAGGCTCTGTTCTCACCCTATTGGCTGAGGACGGCTGAGGTTGGGTTTTGGCAGCTTCACTGGGACAGCGTAGAGATCTGGATGCTTCTGGGCGATTTCCAACTGCATAAAGAGAGGGACAGACCCAGATATGTCAGATCTAATACAAAAAAGTAAAGAACAGAAATAAAATATCCTACTATACCCAGACAGGCTGCAAGTGTATCTTTCTTTAGTTGAAGGATTTTTAGTTCTACCTTAAAACAACACTCTTAAACCCCGGTGAACATTAAACCAGGTGTCTCTTCCTCCCATCTGGAGTGCTGCTTTTTTAGAGTAAATAGTAGGAGGACAGACGCTGCAGTCCAAAGTTCAACTACTGTGAGGGGTACTGTAATAATATTAATACATCTATACATTAATACATAGTCAGAATCTACCTTACCTTGTAAATCAAGGCAAGGTAGATTCTGACTATTACAATTTACAAAAAAATTATGTTGAAACATGCAAACATCAAAGGAAATACAGAGCTTGTACAATACTGATGAGCTTGGAAGTGACTGTTTCCACTGAGAATATTATTGATGAAACTTCAGTGAACAGTAGGCTGATCAACTGAAAGATCAGATGCATCTCTTAGGTCCTGTTTCAGGTCTTTGCTGGATTCTTTTCCTATTTCTTAACAAAATGTCTTTACATGACAGATGCTGTTTTCTCATTTATTTTTTGGTTCATCCTGACCAATGGCAGGTTTTTAGGAATCATCTTGTTGGTGCAAAATTATTTGATTCCTATCAAACTCTTATCTTTGGGATTTTTTGTAAATTCAGCCCAAGAAACAGGAACAAAGTGCCTATTGGTACAATTAAAAACTTGTTCTTTGCAAAGATTGCCAAGTGTAGACACGTGATGATTCACAGGTAAGACTTAAGTGGATTAAAAAAAGAAAGAAAAAAAGTTTCAAAACAGCAAGATGGTGACAGACAAAATGCTCAAGGCTTCAAAATGAGTCCACAAACTAATTTATGTTGGACACAGGCATCTTTATGTACATTTCATGGATCTGACTGAACATCAGAAAATGCTTTTAGACACTGGACTTGGATATGGGAATGTCAGGATTGTTTTAGGACAGACGGGGAAGTAAGAGGAACTTTAAATGCAGCTTTCTATAAATCTGACAGGATTCAACTGCCAAAAGTCAACTGAAAGCTCCCTGCTGTGTCTGTTCCTGCTCTGAAGTTTACAGCTGTACCATGAAGAAAGACAGCACTACTGACTCGAGCGTTTTCTGCCTCCTGTAGCTCCAGGAGCCTCTGAGCTCTTGCCAGATGGTCCATCTTCTCAAACGCTTTAATCTGGAAGAAAATAAAAGTGAAACTTCAATTTTTGATTTAAAAAAACAAAAACAAAACAGCATAGATGCCACACGTCCACTCACATGGTGTAACTCACAAGGAAGTGATTGTCAGATGAAACATTTACAGACAAGAGTGTCTGTAAATACGCAAATACATAATGAGATTTATTAATGGGAACATTTGTGATGCATGACGAGCTGTTGTGGATTTGAAGGGAGGGTTGGAAACACATGTTGGTAAATTTGTAGTTACCTGGTCACCCATTTTCTATTTCACATTAGATGCAGAGAAAGTAAAAAAACAAAAAAACAAAACAAAAGGAGGAGAAGGGAATAAGTTTGATATAATACCAGAGTGAAATCTTCTAAAGCAAGGGAAGAAAGAAACATAAAGTCTGACTTTTTGCCCCAGATAGCTGCCTTGTTGGTATAAGAATAAAATAAAAAATAATTAATTCATTTAAATCAATAAATGAGTCTAACCTTGCCCAGGAAGGATTTGTTGGCGGGGTCCTCCACTTCGTCGTCTTTCCCCGGACTCTGATCTTCTGACGACTGGTTCACTGGTTGGCGGGCGATAGTGGGCTTCACAGGCTTCACGGGAGGGGGAGGCGGCTTGTTTCCGCCCACTGCGTCGCTGCTGATGGTGCTGCTGGAGTGTGACTCGTAGCTCCGTGTGGAGTCAGTTCGAGTCTGAGCACGAACCTGAAACAAACAAACAAACAAAAAAAAGAACCATTTGTGATCATTTGCTCAACTACAGGATGTGGTTTGTTGTTTTTTAAGGAAGAGCCACTTCCAAATATAAGGCAGGCAGGAGTTTTGAACATTTTTATCAGCTTAGTGTGAGAAAGTTTATTTCAGTCACAGCTGGTTTAGGCAACAAAAGGTGTTTTTCCCCCTCATCTTCAGTCCCTTATATTTGCAGGTACATATGTGCATATGTGGAAAGAAACATCAATTAGAGGAGGAGTACAAGGTGCAGGTGGGTTCCAAAGCGGCTTGCAGAGGAAGTACCAAATGAAGCAATTTAAATAGATCCTCCTTTATTGGATGCACTCTTAACTGATGTATAGAAGGGCAACTTTATTCATCTAGATTAGAGTTTTTGTTATTTATCAAGAAAAAGTTCTGAAAATGGACACCGGCACTAAATGAAGTCCAAAGAAGACAGTTCTACCCTCAGACATTTCCAGCTTGGTTTGAATCAGATCTGATGGTACTTCGAGTCTTGCCAAGAACTGAAAGGTCTAAAGACTTTAAATTGAGATGCAGCTTGAGAGACCACAAGAAAGTGTAGCGACAGTGATGTCTGACGGGAGGAAAACAGGGAGAGGTTCTCACCTTTGGGGGTTCAGGGACGAAAGAAGGGGGAGGGCTTGGCTCTCTGTTCACCTCTCTTCTCATACGTACACGGGGTTCAGGGTGAGGCCGCTACACAAACACACGGCACACAGAGAAGGGTCACAGGGGTTGGAGTAGATATTTTAACAGTGATGATGATGGATTAACAACGTTGGGGAAAAGAAGAGTGTCTATCGGCAGACACGCCCACCTCGTCGGGCAGTACAGGTTCTGATGATCGACTGATGGCCGACACGGGCTGGGGTTCATCCAGTGTCTCGTCCAGCTCATTGTCAGTGTACGCCCCGCCCTCGTCCGCTGTGTCATCGTAGTCGCTGGTCATCCGGCTGTCCATGCTGAGGTAGTCACTCATTGCCGACAGGTAGGACATGCGGTCGTCTTGGAGATCTAGGTCCTCCTCTGAACCATCCACCTGAGGAGAGAAAGTAACAGCAAAGCGAAGGGGTGTAAGAAACAGTCAAATTCACACAAAAACAAGTGGTCTGCAGAAGTTCACTGACACTCACCTTGCCCTCGCACACCCACACAGCTTTGTCTTGCTGCTCCCGAATTAAATCTTTCACACTGCCATACCATGCGTCATTGGCCGAGTTCAAGTCGATGGTGTCTAACAGACAAAAAACAAAACAAAAAATTCTTAAAAGAAAAAAATATAGGAAGAAAAAGATTTCATAATACTTAGTACTGTCAAAGTTAACATGACAATACCACGTCAACGCAAATTCCTTTTAACGCCTCTATTGGCTTTTTGACACGCGATTAACGCATGTGGGCTCTGTGACCTGTAGATCGGGTTGTCTGGAAGTGGTTTCCTCAGTTACATTGTGGATGGTGAGTAGAAATGGAGAAAGAAGCGAATTGTTGCGTACATTCAGTGTATTTTATGAGCATGCAGTACCTCCGGGGGTTTTCTCAGTAGTAGTTGTCATTATTTGGATTGTTGCAATAATTATAAGCATAAATGTGAATAAAGTATGTATATTTTCCGCCCCATGCTGGTAAGAATATTAGAAACATGAAAACTATCCTGTTAAGGGCAGTTACAGTTGATTAAAAAAAAAAATCTGATTAATCACAAGTTAACTACGGACAACCATGCCATAAATCACATAAAACTCACCCGTGAAAAGGTGTGAACAGCTCTTTTTCAGTCTAAGGGCCTGCTCATACAGTTTGCGTGCGCTGCGGTTGGATCCGGGTATGAGGCGGTTTCTCATGGTCTTCAGACCTTGTTTGCTGTCAGGGTTCAGGAAAAGGACGATGGGGTACCACTGAGTGTAATTCAGGGTGTCCACAGCTTTGGGAGTCACGTCCAGCAGAGCGTGACGGTCCTGCAGGAGAATAATAAAAAAGAAAAACATGGTTATATGTCGGATGATGAGTAATAATTGCACAGAAATCTCTGTTAGTCACTCTCGACAGCTGTTCATCTGAGCCACTTCAAACTCTGCAGGTGAATTTCAACTATGACATTGTCTCTTTTAGCAGTTTATTTGGTTACTATGGACTTTGGGATATAAAGGTTGTTTTGATGTAGAGGAAGTTGAAATTCTGCACAAAACGGCACTAAAGCATGTAAAGAAGCGCTCTATGATGACTTGTTTTATGGAAGGTAATAAAGGGTAATAGCTGGAAAGCAAAATCTCAATTAAAATTAAATTTTGATTAGCTGACCAGAACAGACTAACAACCCTACCCTATTTTAATTCTTAGCCCTCAAACAGGTGGATGAAACTATGAGGTCAAATCTTTTATAAAAAAGATCACTTAGTCTAAAATTCAAATGGGTTCCAACAAACATGGCTGCACAAGTTATTCTTTAACTCTTTCTTCTTAGATGCTCCACTGTTGGCAGATTTTTATGCTTCTGATGCAACAAATCCCTTTGGAGTTTTGATGCAACTCCAAAAGGATCCACCCAAAATTACGCTGGGGATCTTTGGCTTGATATCTGAAGCTTTATATTTTTGAGCCACTATTATTCAACTCTGGTTTAATGGTGTTTAGGGGACATAAAAATAAAAAATAGGGGAAATAATAAATTGTAACAATATAAAATGGGTGTTGCGCACTCCCATAACAGCCACTGCACTAGTGTTCATACAGCGTCATTATCTTCTAATGATTATACCATACCTGTTCAATGATTTGCCGAATAGAGTTCAATCTCACCACCCCCGAGGACTTCTCACTTCCTGCATCCTTGGGCTCAGTTTCTGAAAGAGGAGATAAAAACCACTCACAAACAAGAACAGAGTAAAGAAAGCCTACAGAAATCTTTTTCTGTTAGTGCTAATGTTTATTTACAGGCGGTCGTGATACTTACTAGCAATGACAAACTGATCAGGAAGTTCAGTAGCCAGTTTTTCGTTAACCACGTCAGAAATGGGCCCAAATATCACCACCGGTCTCCTGAAACCAGCTAAATGAAACAAAAAGAATTAATTCAGAAGTCCTGGCACAGCGAGGACCTCTGCAAAATGCCTCAGGTAAAATTGCAGGGTGAAAGTGTTTCCTGGATACCTTCACGTAATACCACTCTCTCGTAGGCGGGGAAGCGTGTAACCGGAACGTTGCCCTGGTCGTCTCGACTCTTGCGCAAATCTTTCTTCTTTGCAGCTCTTTGGCCCCTCATCCTCCAGAAGTCTCCTCTGTCATTGCCCGATGCAGCCCGTGCAGCATTCTGGACGTTAGCCATTTGCTCTGCTCTGATATCGAAAACAAGAAAATATATGACTTTGTCTAGTTAGACTGCTCACACGATGATATGCAGATTTCTTACCAGCGAAAGAACATGTAAAATGATCAAATATCCAGCCAAATCCTTAATACAAAAAAAAAATTAAAAACTTGAAATATTTATATTTAAAATAAAAAAACAACAACAAAAGACATAGCCATCACGTTCTGATAGCCAGCAGGGGGCAGAAAGGCTGTCTGCACAAAGATGATCATCATTGCATACCTGCTCTTGTTGGGGATGATTCCCTTTTCTAACAGCTGGTTGTTTTTGTCACTACGGATTGCCAGCCAGTTGCCGAGTTTGCCATCATAGAGTGTGTCCGTCACTTTGAAGATCTCCCCCCTGGAGAAAGGAAGGCTCTGCGGGGCCTCCTTCTCATATTCAAAGTGGGTTCTAATGAAGAAGGAGTCGCCTCTGCCAGATGCTAAGACATCTTTATATACTGGCAAAAATAGAAGAAAACAGAAGCTAAAAATACCCCCCCACCATTATTTGGCATCCCACATGGCTCAAATTTGGGCCTCTTGTTTTTCCTCATTCATCCATTATCATAAAAATAAATAAATTACAGGAAATAGAAAAGCAAGCAAGCCACTGGCTCTTCATACAAGACTACTAAGACTTTTTATCATATTCTGTGTGTGTCTATGTGATATACTTTAACACAGGACGGTTTTGGCATTAGTACTGTTTGTGCAACTGTTCTTTATCCAGTCCAGTACCTTCAGGCTTGCTCTGTGCAAGAATGGTAACTTCCTCTCCTTTAGGAATCTCCAGGAGGTAGAGAACAGCATCTTCACGCACCATGCCTCTGAAGTCTCTGTTGTTCACCTGAAGCACACAATAGGAAATAAAATGAGAAATCTGGCCTGATATATGTCTCAAAGACGAAGCTTCTGTCTTTTTTCTCCAACTTCAGACACAGCACTCTTGTGTGTGCAGGGTTTAAATGTGGAACTAAAACATGCTGTACCCTCATGATCTGATCTCCTGTCCGGAGACCCTCCTGCTCTGCTGCACTGTCCTCCTGAACACCGGCGATAAAGATGCCGACATCATTTCCTCCCGCCAGCCGCAGACCCACACTGTCACCTTTCTGGAAACGCACCATCACCGTGTTCGGCCTGCATTATGGAAACATGGAAACAACAGTTGACAAAGGAAGAGTCTATTTATGACGGAGACAACCAAGCTGGCTTCTTGTTTTTGAGTAAATTTGAGTTTGAGCAACTCAATTAAAACAAACAAACAAACAACAACTAACTAATACTGACCCGTATATTTCCAGGTCTTCTGCACTTGGCTTTAGTGGCACTTTAGGGGGAGCGTGAACCTTTGGGGCGACACTGGCAGCTGGTACTGCAGAAACAAAATCATTTACAGTCAGTATTCAATTCAACTGTCTGATTTGACTTATTTTTTACAGTCTTGTATATTCAGGGCGAAATCATGTTTACCTGGTGGTGTCTCGGAGCGTGGCTCCTCCCTCTCTGCGTGCAAAGCAGCCTTATCTTCAACGTCTCTGTCGGCACCTCTGAATGGGGTCGGCATGGCACCCATTTTTGCCAGCCTGCTAGGCGGTTCCTCTCTAGTAATATCCCAAATTTTTGGAAAGTTTAAAAGAAGCATTTTACACATTTAATTCGGTTGATATAATTATGACTCCTTTTCCGGTTTGGTTTAATAACATGGTGGTTTTTCCGATATTTGATGTGACGGGCTGCCTGAGCTTCATCAAGCATAAAATCAGCATAATCCTACATTATCCTGATTTGTTTCTGGTGTATTTAATTCATTCGTAATAAATGACTGACCAAAGCAGAGCTCAATGCTTTTGTGTTATCTAGAATTAAGAAAAGCACAAAACAAAGCAACACTTAAAATCATTTTTTAGATGATTGTGGTTTTTGTTTGTTTGTTTGTAGAGCAGGCAGACAAATCTTTTGTTGTGAGGAAATGTTAATTATAATTCTTTCCTATGAATGAAAATGAGACACAAGGTCACAAGCAGTTGCCAAAACAATATAGACCCAGCTCTTCAAGGATTAAACTTTGTGTGTTTGCTTTTGGTCAGACTCAGAAACATTTGAAATGACCTATATAAAATTCCAGTTGATTTGGAGTCGTTGCCCAACCCAGTTCAGTTTATCTTCCACAAATCTTTAGAGCAGAGGTGTGTAGTGCAAATTGGCATAACCTGTGGAGCCACAAAATCTTCTAACTCAGTCAGGACCACGAAAGTAAAAGAAGAACTTTATTTCTGCAGTAAGATTTGGGAGTACAGCTCTGTTCTTAGACTTTCCTGTCCTTCCATATGCACGTGTGTAGTGGAAATCCTGAGATGGGGAAAGCAGCAGTTGCAAGACCAACTAGTCCAAAACAGAGCAGGCATGGATGGCAGATATGACATGAATAAGCACGAAAAGGAGCACGGGTGGATGGGGGTTGCAGCTTTTAGATGCAGCAACGGTAGCAGGCTAAAGCAAGTTAAACAGGATTCTCTACAAGACTGAAAAACAGGATGTTCAGGAAGATATCGGTTGAACCATTAGTTTATGTGGGCTAGCACTGAGATCAGCTGATATCATAGGAATGTGACTGAGTTCAACTTGGTGAACCGAATGAACACTGTGCTCGACTTCATGAAAAATAAAAAGGGTCAAACAATAAAGGAGGGGCTAGGATTCATACTAGGATTGGTGTCATAGACACCAATATCCTTGAAAAGGTCAAACGGCCAAATAAATAGGTACAGTTTGTGTTATGTTCCTAATTGCACATTCCTGGTGATGGCTGCCCCTCCCTGAGCCGATGCTGCCGGAAATCTTTTCCTGTTAAATTTCCTTCCCGTGATCACCCAGTGCTTGTTCATAGAGTATTATCTGATTGTTGTATTCTTTTTCTATTTTTCCCCCTATAAAAATAAAACTGAAATCGCATTTTCTGATTTCACAGGAAAGCAGATTCCCAGACCTCCCTCTCCCAAGCCTGGAAGACGCAAAGGAGTTCCCAAGCAAGCAAAGAGACAGTCTCAGCATGTCCCGGGTCTGCTCTGGGGTCTCCTCCCTCCTGATAAGACATGCCCAAAACACCTCAGCTACATGCCATCTGGTTCAGAGCATCGTACAGATGTAGTCTCTGAGCCCTGAGGCTGAGAGGAAAAGCTCATTAAAAGCTTTTACAGCTTGAAATATACCAGAATTGGCCTTTAATGATAGTGTACCTGGGCTTGTCTCGAAGTCTCTCATTGGAGGAATGGGAGGAGAGGTCAGAGTGGTGGGCCCGTCTGTCATCCTGTGGAGAATAGGAGCGGTACGACTCGATCTCAGAGATATCTGAAACACACAAGGATGATGAAAAATATCACAACTCCTGTGAAACCACACAAGAGTCAAGCAGCTATGGGGGTGGGGGGTGGGGTCCTCTGTGTTCAGGTAGTAAAGTCTATAAACTTTATCAGAAAGAGTAAAATGCTGCATCTCTCCTTGGTGCTTCTTTGTTTTGTAAATTACATAACATGGCCTTTGCTCGGCTCAAATGGCCCCTGGGTCATGAAAGCGGGGGGGGGGGGGGCACACAGCTCTCAGACAAATGAAGGTCAGAGCACTGTTCCCAGATGAGTAGCCACACCAATTAGATATGCAAATACCAGTTTCTGGGGTTACAATGATGATGAGGAGCACTAAAACTCAACAGGATGTTTCAATGTTAGCATTCAGGGTGTGGAAGCTAGACTGCACTACTATGTTATACTCCAGGGCAGGGAGGAATAAGCACAGTAATACCATTACAAAGTAAAATTACACATGTGCACTTAAGGTGATTTGTACCTGTCAGACCTCAAAATCCTAATTTTTTCAGTCAGTCGGTCCCTATTGTCCTCAAACAGAATTACAAAGAAGGGTGCTGGATGGTAGAAACCAGAAGGCTGCAGCGGTGCGAACCTTAACATAATGAAATTCTGTCATATCCAGTAGCAGGATTATGATAGGGGATTAGATCACGCCGCTAGAGGCGAATGAGCACTTTCACACATGCACACGCGCGCACACACACACACCCCAAACCAGTCAAACTGGGTCACAAGTCTTCGTGCTATCCCCCCCTCCTCCCGGCAAACATTTGGTCAGTGAACAATCCACTCACACCACTTATCTCTATCCTTCCCGACCAATAACAGCATGCCATCTGGTCATGTGACAATAAAAACAGGTATAAAGGGGTGAGCAATAAGAGGGTGGAGGGGATGGTGATGATGTGCTGAATATGGTTAGCTCGTAGTGCTTTGTGGAATATGTGTATGTGAAATAATATTTAAATAAAACTAAAAGTTGATGTAAGTAAAGCCTTTATTTTAAGAATTAAGAACAAATTTGATTGACAGGTACAGAAACATTAATGGCATTAAGGTTTCCACAATTGATTCATTAGAAGTTCATAATGCAATGAGGTTTATATTTCTAGATATATATATAAAATGATGAAGATGATGATGATCATGGAGATGATGATGGCCACTCGCCAGGTGTGCCTTTACACGGCATAGGACCTGCTGCTTTTCAGTTTCGAGTTTCTCTCACCGTCGAGCTCCGAGTCGCTGTCGACCATTGGCGGGATTCGGACCAGGATCTTCTTCCTGTCTCGCTGCACCACCAGCTGTAGCTTCCCGCGGGACTTCTCAATCAGCTTCCCGGCATCGCTGAGAGACAGGTTTTCTGTCACAGTCCCATTAATCTGACAGAGACAGAGGGGATTAGGAGATGTGCAGACGCTTCTCACTCACGAATCACACAAACAAAGCATGCAATGTTTTACAGTTTTTAAATATTTTGTACACTTAAAAAGGAATTATGCTTTTCCTAATGTTATATACAAACATCTACTATCACAACTACAAATGTTGATATTACACATGGTCAAAGGTTTAATCAGGTAAGCACATAACTAATCTCCGTGAGCCAAAAGCTCACTCATGCTTCAGGTTGCTTTAAACAGTCAGTTTCAGATACTTTTTTTCTGTTCTTGACTCTGTATGATGTCATTGAGATGGGTGATCTTTAAACTGAACCTATTCGGCATATGTCCAGCTCCAGATTTTTGTTAAAGCTTAAAATAATCCTTATTTATTTTACACTGTAAAGATACAAGTCAAAAGAGGCAGAGGAGACAAAAGCAGCCAAAAAGTAACAAAAACACAACAACAAAAATGGCTAGCTAAAGTAGAACAAAGCAATAAGGTAAAAAAAAAAGAAAAAAAAAAGAAAAAAAAGAGCTCAATTAAATAGGGTAAAGAAATCAAACTGATTTACAACAGTCCACATAAAAGATAAAAAAAAAAATGACAGAAGCTAAAATAAAAAACATAAATAAATCAAAGAGCAAAAACAAAATACATTTTTTTGAAAACATTAAAACACAATTCAGAAATACCCCATGGAATAAAATAGCTCAAATTCAATGGTGGCTTACTAAATGCTGAAGTTAAATGGAAATGCAGTCCCTAAGTTCATCCTTTTAGCTTCTTCCACCCTCATTTTAAGACGACTGCCATTCACACAAATACCATTTAAAAACAGCAGGTTGTTGGTGCTTCTGTGCCAAACATGACCACACTTGGGACACCCCCCTCTCACTGATATCATACAGAGCAAACAGTAGGGGGAAAAAAAAAGTTTAAAACTGAGCTTTTAAAGCAGTGTGAATCCTGAGCGTTGGTTCACTGAGATTACCTTTACACACGCCGCCTTTGTTATTTGAAACTTTCAGAAATCTTGTTCATCTTGTTTAATATGAGACAAATGTAAAAGTGACCACTCTGCCCTGCCTCTGTGTGGCAGCTGCTTCTCCCAGGTACTGATAGGAATGTGGGCGACTTGTCGACTAAATGTTTAATCGCTGCTGCCCTTTCTAGTATGAAATACTACTCTGTTAAACGCACGTTTCTTATTTTACACAATGGTACTTTTCTGCTAAAAGATGTTACACTTCCGCTACCCAATGTTGCAGCTCTGACTCTCTCTCAGTGGAAGACATAAACAAAAGAGACTGAAAGCAAACAGATGACAGCTGTGTTACAGCACGGTTTTGCAGCACTTTAACATAAAAGAAAGAAATTAGAGGCTGTTTGTCAGCTGTGCCTGGATACGGAATACAACCAAGCAACTGAAGCGGCAGAAACCAAGGTTACAATATACTAGCACTGACTTTGGTCAGAGACCCATCTACTCCTGGCAACCACTGGTCACTAGGGAAATAATTTATTTCTCAGCCTGCTCTTGATTGCTTCCGGAGCTGTAACTTAAGAAAGTGTAATGCAAACCAGAAATCGAGAATACTCACCTTCAAACTAAATTTCGCACCATATCACTGAAACCAACAACTTTTACAGAGTGTCTGTGTTGTCAGCAACCTACTAGTGAACAAGGCAACTGGAAAGTTTCAGTGCAGAGGTATATACAGCTTTTTGCAATCTTACTGAGGAAATACCAGCAAGCTTTAGCAACCAGCTGAGGAATACTCATTTTTCCAAAGCGACAGCTGGGCCATGGGGTCACAAACTAGTCATTAGTCTTGCGTGACTGCGATGTAGCCATCGATTTCACATCGACTGCCAACAACTGGTCAGGAAATACTCATTTCCCCTAGCAATCTGTAGTTGCTACGCAGTGTCTTTAACCCTGTGTGACCGGATCGTTTCATCCAAAGCGTGACCCATGATGCTGAGCGAAAGCCCAGTTAAATATAAATAAGGATTCATTTGAACTGTCAGAAATGGACGGTTAATGAGCAAAAAATAACAAATAAGGAATATACACCACCCTACCTTCAGAATAATGTCCCCTTCCTGCAGGTTTCCATCCTTGCTGGCAAGTCCTGTGCTGGTCATCTCTTTGATGAAGAGCTGGCTGCCCAGACGAAGGCCATATTCTGCAAAAACACAAATCACACATATATTTTATGTATAAATAATCAAACAAATATTTTACCTTATTTTACCCAACTCCACTTTAATTATATCTGACAGTCACAGTCTAGATAACCTGGCATGACCGAACAAATGGAAAAATTAATCAGGTCACTTTTCGACCTCTGAAGGGTTTATTAACGGTCACTGACCAAAATGCCTCTGGACACATCTGTATAAATGATGCACTGATATACTAGGCTGATGTTTAAAATAAGAATTTACCTATAAGCACTGTGATCACTTTTCCAACTGTTCATTTTGTTTTATGCATTTCTGTGCCAAGTGAAGAAATTCACCTCAATTTAAAAATAAAGCCAGTAAACCGCAAGCGCCAAACTGATGAATGGTACAAGCCATTTTATCTGCTGATATGCTGAAATCAGCTGGTGGTGATGTATGCTGACATGGCCGTGCCTCCATTAACTCTCTCTCTCTCGCTAGAATTGCTTGAGTAAACAATTAAACGTACAATTAGGACATTTCCATTTTGCATCCATTTAATAAAACCTTCAAATAAAGTGCATCCTTTCCTCTGCTTAACATTTATCAAATTTGTTGCCAATTGTTTTTCTTGTGGCAGACACCACTTATTTTGTGCTAAATGCAGGAGGGGGTTTCTTTCCCAAATAGCTGTACAGGTTTTATTTACTTTTTTATGATATCAAAGATACTTAGAAATGGGTAACAAAACTCTAGTCAGGACCACTTAAACCCTTGTTTTGGGATCACCATGCCCTTCCCTGTGCATATGAAGGAACCCCCTACTACAGAACAGAGCAGATATAAATGGCAACAGATATGAAATTAAAATAGAAACAGAAAAAGGAAGAGCTGGGGCAGGAGTCAGGTTTCCAATAGGCTTGCAGATGCACAAGTGCTATTGGCAGCTACCTTTGTGAGATTTGCCAAATGGTTGTGTAGAAGGGTATCAGCTGAGGAAGACACCAGATAACCTGGTAGGAAAGCGGTTAACCTTTCTATGTTGAATAATAAACCATTCTATATGTCAGATAAGAACCTAACTGAGTGATTCTCAAACTTCTTCTTACGTCTTAGTTCAGAATTGGGAAAAAGTTCACAACCCTCCAATATAGATTGTTTTGTTATTTATTCATTAACATAAAAATAGGATTTAACCTGAATTTTAGTAAAGGTTAGCTTTCCATGCCACCCACAGAGACTGTAACCCTTTTCATTTAAGGTGAAGAGAACCATTCACATGTTTTGTTTATCTGACAGCCTTTTAGCGTCTCACCTTCGTTGGGATGGTTTTTCAGCAGTAGCACATTCACAGGTTTCTCCAGCGGCTCCAGATCCCGGGCAGGGCGTGGCAGAGGGAGGGGCACGGCAGCAGGTGACGGTGTGCGTTCAAGGCGGTCCCTGCTTGCACTTCGCTTTATTGGCTCGTCATATTTCCGCGGCTCATTTGCGATGCGGTCAAGTCCTCGATCGTAGCTTTGATCGCGGCCGCGGCCTCGTCCTGGACTGTCACGCCTGTAGCGCAGATCGGGGCTCTCGTTGCGGTCCAGGGCTCGGTCGCTTCGGTAGCGTCGGTCGGGGCTGTGGTCGAGGGCTCGATCGCTGCGGAAACGCCGATCAGGACTGTAATCTCGGTCTAATGTGCGGTCGCTGCGGTACCTTCTGTCTGGGCTGTAGTCACGGTCAAGTGCATGCTCGCTCTTATAGCGGCGATCTGGGCTGTACTCTCTATCCAAAGTGCGGCCTCTGCTGCCATCTCGCCGGTACTGGCGGTCCGGGCTGAGGTCTCTCTCTGTGCTCCTGCCACGTTCCCGCCGGTCATAGTCACGATCACGTGTGTGGTAGCCGGAGTCCATGTAGCCGCCTCGCTCCCTCTCCAGGCTTTGGTCCCGGCCTCCGCCACTCCTAGCGCTGTACACGCTACGTCGGTCTTGATCATAGTTGTAGTCATCATTGTAGTCATTGTTGAAGACTCTGTCGTCAGGTGATGGCTGACGATTGAGCACATTGACTGGAACCTTTCTGGGCCTCTTGACTGTCTGAATTTTTCCATAAAAGCACAAACAGATCCAGTTAAGAAAAATCCTAATTCCTAATGTGAAGAGTAGATTCTTTTTTAAAAGAGAGATTGATAAGATAAGATAACCTTTATTAGTCCCACACGTGGGAAATTTGTTTTGTCACAGCAGGAAGTGGACAGTGCAAAAGTTATGAAGCAAAAATTAGAATACAATAAGAATAAATACAGTACACAACTGTACAGAATAGAATAAAATACTATATACAGTAGAATAAAATAGAATAAAATATACAATAAGATAAAAATAGAATACAAATGCTATATACAACTGAATAAAAATACAACGATGCCAGAAAAGTATTGCACTTAGTGTTATTGCACCAGTGTGGATGTGTATGTTTGATCAGTTGGAGTCTTTGTTGTGGAGTCTGACAGCAGTGGGGAGGAAAGACCTGCGAAATCTCTCCGTCCCACACCGTGGGTGCTGCAGTCTCCCACTGAAGGAGCTGCTCAGTGCTTTACTTACAATTTTTGCTACTTTGCCACACTTCCTGAGGGTCTGGACAGCGAACGAGTGGATGGCTCCATCCATGGGGATGGCGTTCACCTGCACTACTCTGTCATTTTCACTAAACAAAAGTAAACACACAAGTTAATCCAACTGAAGTCAATTACATTTTTATTTATTTTATCAAGCTGTTACATCTGTTTTGTGAGTAGATTTATTTTGGAGTTTGTTTCTTTGGAGTAAAACCATAAAATAACAAATGGTACATACAACAACAATCCATCAGCTGGCCCTCCCTGCAGGACATCAGATACCACAATGGACGTCTCGCCAGTGTCCTCGTTTGGGTTATCCCGCCCACCTGATACAGCAATGCCAAAGCCCATCTTCGAATCCTGAAAAGAGAGGAAAGATTTGTGAACTCAAAAACGCTCCAGCTACTCTCTATACAACTGGACATTGCACGCTGTGATTTTCGCACAATCCTAAGCAAGGCTAACAGTAAAACACCTGCAGAAATATCTACACGTGACCATAAACTGTGTTTGTGTAAAGTTGTCATGACACTAGAATTTCAAACTCAGCACAGACATACTTAATACCATTTATTTTATTTACATTCAGAGGGGTAGCGCTGAAGTAGGTTTGGTAGTGCTCTGCTTCTGATGCCTTTGCACCACAATTAACCTTAAGAGGTTAATATGTTCTCATTTTCGAACATATTACTTTTTAAACACATAATTTAACATGAAAACACAGTTTATACTGCACTAACATTACAGAAGGGCAGGACTTTTACTGTCATGCATCAGTTTACTGAAGCACAAAATATACTTGTTTATCCAATGGCCAGAAATAACAGGAAAATACCATTTAAAAAAACAGATTAGGCAACGCTGACTTACTGCCTTAATAAAATGAAGACCAAAGTCAACCCCCACAGGCCTGTTTTAAACCAGGAAAGACCCAATTTAATCCAATTGAGATGCTGTGGTATGATGAAATGAAAATGTTCTATTGGATGCAGGGTCAACAATTTTTCCTGGATGTTGTTTATATCTCATAAGCAGCTGAGGGAAATGTCTGATGGAGTTTGTTTCTGCTAAAGGAGGTTCTATGAATTCCTAAACCCCTGCTCTGTGTGACAGCATGCTCAATAAATACATCAAAAGTATCCATTTGTACATTAATAGTTTAGTTGGATTTTATGCGGCATTATTTGCGATTTAGTTCAAGAATAAAAAAAGAAAAAATCCAGGTAATGAATTCATAAACTTTTTTCCTCCAACGGTACATCATGAGGGCTCGCTTCATTGTCCCCTTGTGTTTTTAAGCTTTTGCGTGCGTGTGTGAGGTCCAATAATCCCAACGGTGTGTTTCAGCTCACACTGCATTATCATGGCTGTATGTGTATTGTACATGGTGATTAAAGGGATTTTGACTGACTGCGATTACAGCTCTGCCTGCTGAGAGCATGTAGGACTATCCAGCGGCTGAGCACCTGTACTTCAATACTATGTAGCTTTCTGAAATACTACATTGATGTTTCATAAGTAACAAGTGTCAGATTTTAAGCCAATCTAACATGTGAGCACTAACAGAAAGTTTAATTTAAATACTCTGTTTTTAAAGGCTGCTTAATTCTTCATGTTTCTGGGTTTCTCAGATTCTACCTGCCACTGCTCCAGCTTGCCCTGATGAGATTAGGTCAGAGATTTGCTGACCCTGTCTCTCTTTATCCCCTCCCTTCCATCTGTACTTAAAATACGAAATAAATAAATAAATGAATAACAAAAAAAAAAAACAAAAAAAACCAACAACACACTCTCTGGCAGATGGCTGTCGAGATAGAGGAAGGGTAAGAGTAAGAGCAGCAGTGGAGGGGGAGAATAGAGGGCTGCATCAACAAACTATGGCTAAAATATATCTTAAAAAAAGAAAAAGAAAAGGTTAAAATATAAAGTGTAATACAATTATTACATATATAAAAATGATAATGTAATAATTTTAACCCCAACCCTTCAGATCTCACATAAATGTCAACTCTCTCAAGGTTGCCTTCATCCTGACATGAAAACGCTCGACATTGTCTGATTTTTCCTCAGATTTCATAACTCACAGAATTTCTCATACTCAAAAAACAAAAAACACGTGCAGTTTGTAACATGAAACCAGGAATAATCCCCTGACTGAAACAAGAAGAAAGCCTGTTGCTGATTTGCATCGTTTCCACCAGTGGTTGAAGCAAGAGGGAAGATCTGTGGAGCCTGATTAAAAAAAAAAAAAAAAAAAAAAAAAAAAAAAAGTCACCAGCTGCTCCTGCAGATGCCAATCTAAATAAGAAATCTTAAACCAATTTTATAATTATTAAGGAATATTTACAATGTGATATGGGCTGATTATTTTTCACCATCAGGTTGATGAAAGTAGAGCTGGTAACAACTTTTTGGGGGGGTATTCTTAAGTGACTTGTCTCTCTTTAAATACTCAGAACATGCTTTATTTTCTGATGCATCAGATCAACCATATTATACCCATCTTTACCCAAAACCAAGTTAATAAACGGTGTGTGGCCTGTTCTGCCTTTTCTTCTTCTTCCAGCTGCTCCCTCTAGGTGTAGCTCCATCTCCACCTCTAACATCCTCCTGTCACACCAACCCACTGCATGTCCTCCTTCATTATAACCATGAATCTCCCCTTTTTCCTCTTTGCCATCTTGTAAATCTTGCCTCCGTCTGAAGACGTTTACAGATATTTATTTAAATTGGATTTGATAAATGCATATTGACTGGCTGGCAGATGAGTAAAAACAAAGCAATAAATCCAGAATTCAGTTTGGGAATGTTTGACGACATCCCACTCATATGAAACACATGCGAATCCTGCTTTTTCATTATTAAGTGCATGCTACAGAGATGGAAAACAACGCAAGCAACTAAAGATTAACTGTGTGATCAGGATCACCTCCACCAATTCCAGTTGCTGAACTGAACCTCTGGATTAGGGCTGGGCCATATTATACCGTTCACGGTAATACTGGTATAATGTTAGGCAACGATAGGAAAATGAAATATCGCGATAGAATGGGAGTAAAACGCGCATGCGCAGTGCCTTTGTTTTCATACGCACATGGCCGATTGTTGAGTGAAACAGATGAACCAGAATTGGTTTGTAAAAATGGTGCAACTTCAGTGATGTGGAACTGGTTTGGTGTTTGTCCGTCAGATACACGACAAAGCACATTTTTTTTGCAGAACATGCAAGCGGCCGTTGTTATTGTCATATTTGTCGGACTAAGATGCTCTTAAATCTGGGAGTAATGTGGGTCCTAAACCCCCCTCTTCAGGTCAAAAGAACACTGCAGCAGCAATGAGAGTTAAAAACTGTCTAAATTCTTTCATCTTTAATAAAACGATCAGCATTGCTGCTTTACCAGGTGTAACTATAAAGTTTAACTTCCAGGCATCCATGAAAACAAACGTTATTACATTTAACGGAGTTAGAAGTTAGCAGGAAGCTAGCGGAAGTTAGCTCGCTAGTTTCGCTAGTTACCTAAGCATGATATTGCATGTTCTGACTGAGAGATTTCTGAAAAAAATCAAACGTACAGCTCTGCTATCACTTCCAACATAAATGAAGACAGGAAACTAAACAGCAGTGACGTTTGTAGGGTTACTGAAGTTGGGCTAGCTGGTATATAATGATGTGCTACGTGATCGCTAGCGACACAGCTATGTTAGCATAACATAAACAGTGAAGCTGGAGGACGAACACTAACACTTTTCCACTTATAAAAGTTAACGCGAAGGTTCTTCATGGTTAGAGACAAATGCAATCGCATGGCAGGATGCTGTAAACGGACCAAACTTCAGTCAGGAGAACAACTGAGATAATCCATCCACAATACGAGGTTAGTCATTAATATACTGCAACAACATGGGAATAGAGCAGCTGCCAGAGAATTCAACATTAATGAATCAATGGTACAGAAGTGGAGGAAGCAAGAAGAATGAGTTTAATAAAGTTTGATTTATCTCACTGCTTTGTTTCGCTTAATGTGCCTTATAATCCTGTGCACCTTACGGTCCGAAAAATGCATACTGCACACTGCAGTTTAATGTTGCAAAGCACCTATTTTTAACTTCAGTGGATATTATACATGGTTATGCTCAGGATATGTCAGCCCATTTCTACTGGAAATGCCTTTTGGTTAAACTTTCAGCAAGGAATTTGCATTTGCACTGTTACATTTTTATAAAGCTTTAATGTACATAAAAACCAGCTTCTTGTTTAAGTGAAAATAAATGGAAGGTTGTCTTTTTGCGCTAGTAATGTTGTGGAGTTGTATTTTGTCTCGCATCAATTATATCGTCGGTTATATCGTTATCGCAAATTTTCAAATATATATCGTGATAAATATTTTTGGCCATATCGCCCTGCTCTACTCTGGATTGTGTTTGTTCTTTTTGGAGCTTTTTAAATGCCATAATCTGACAAATGATATAAACTACTGGGCAGATATTGTACTACACGGTGTATTCAGTTTGCACTTTGTGCTGTATATACATGTCTGTGGATCTAGACTCCAGAAGTCATTTCTTTTTGGAGAAAAGGGTGGACGACTAAGTTACGAGCTGCAACCTACCTGAAAATGGAAATGTGGCTGAATGTTGCATACTGTAATAAATACCGTTTTAATCCCTTACAAGCAAAGTATGGGCTCTACCTTAGACCAAAAATCAAATAAATATCATATATTTAGACTCTGTGCTCCTTAAATGACATTAGAAATACTCTGAATATTTAAAGAGAGAAAATTCGGTTAAATAGTGGAAGGGACCAAAAAGTATAAGCACAAAGCAGAGTGTGACAGCTGGCTGTGGTGGGGTTGTGAGGGGGGGGGGCTCACGCCTACAGCAGAGGACCTTTTTGCACAAAATCTGCTTTTCTGGCCTAAGTGAGCCACAGCACGCGACAATGAGCTCATCATGATGATTACCTAAGCTCAAATGACTTCCTGCGCTTACACAGTCACACACGTGACTAACATAACAGCAGCCAGAACCCTGGTCACTGGATGATGGTTAAACAAGTTGAACGAATAAACGATTAAAGATGTGATAGCTGGGAAAAATCAAAAAGTGGAACTGAAGTATATCTTCATTTTTTAATAGTCACTGGATCATACAGTTTAGGATTCCTGGACTAAATTTTTCAACTGAGAAATAAATAAATAAATATTTTAACCTGGTATATTTATGTAAATGTATTTCTAATAAACTTAAGTTATTAATGATCAGAACATTGTTGAAAAGTAATCTAACTATGACCACATGTTAAACACTGAAATCTATTTTAAAAGGAACCCATTACGCCAATTTCTGTTTCATATTTTTTTTATTCTTGGACTCAAACCCTAAATTCAAGATGCCCCTTTGAGACCAACCTCTTTTTAAATAAACTTTCTTCTAATTGGCTGCCCCTCATCAACAAAACATTTGAACAGCTGGTAGGTGGGACTCACTCTCAGTGACATCATACAGAACCAGGGGAAAAAAATAAAAAATAAATTTGGCAACAGCCAATTTGCAAATCCCACATTGCTGCATTGGAGTAATGTAGATGTGGTCAAGACAACCTGCTAAAGTTAAAACCGATCATCTGAATGGGGATAATAGGTGATTTAACTGACTTTGAACGCAGCATGGTTGTTGGTGCCAAATGGTCTGGTTTGAGTATTTCAGAAACTGGTTATTTACTGGGATTTTCCTGCACAGTTAACTCTACGGTTTCCAGAGAATGGGCCCACAAAAGGGAAAACATCCAGTGAGCATCAATTCTCTGGGCAAAAATGCCTTACTGATGCCAGAGGAGACTGGTCCGCCACTTGGTACCAGCTGAGCATTGTTTAAACACGATAGCCTGAGTATTATTGCTGAACCTGTCCATCTCTTTATAACCAGTGTACCCATCGTCTGTTGTTACTTTCAGCAGGATAACACCCCATGTAACAAAATCATCTCAGGACACAGATTCCCATGTCTTGACCACCTCTTTAAGGTAGACTATAGACAGTATAAAAGATGAACGTTAGTTTTACTTTTCAGATATAAGTAACTTGGATGTGCTTTACACCTGCAGTCTTTTCAATGGCCACACAAAGCCAACAACTTTGGTTTCAAGTAAGACTTTGTGTTATATGTTATATGAGTTCTGTGGAAAACCAGAACTCAGCTCCTTTACTTTGTTACCTTTCTAAACAATTTCTTGATGTCGTCAGTCTCAAGTAGCACTGAATAAAATATTTAGTTGTAAATTATGGTCATCTTCAAAATCGACAAGGACAGTTAAAGCAGTCTTTAAGAAGCCTTGAGTTGCAATTGCCATCGCTATCTTGGTGTCTGACGTGATAATCCTTGTTTCTGATTCTTAGAATGAAAACTTACAGACTGGACTTCATGTTGTATTCAGTAAGACTGGAAACTAAGAGCTGAGCCCCTAAACTAATCAGGAAACTGTTTTTTGAGGGCGCAGAGCAAAACAGCCAAGCTGTGTTTTCCCAGGTAGCCTTCTCTACAACCACAGGTCACCAGCAGATCGCCATCTGCTGGCTATTAAAAAGAGTGCAGATTAAATACACTTATGACTTGGTTGTAAAAGCTAAATCCATCTTCCACACACACACACACACACACACACACACACACACACACACACACACACACACACACACACACAGGTTTGAATTATACTCCCCCCTAGCTGCTAAAAGCTCCATGATCCATTACTCTAAGTTACTTAACCCCGAGTCAAGTATCATAAGCAGAAACATAAACATAACTGTTCTTGATGGTTTAAAACATAACAGCTCTGCTTGAATTTGGTCATTCAGAGTTCAGGGGAATGTCACTGACATCATTTTCCCTTCACTATCGGTTCACTTCAAAATATCAAAGCAATCAATTAAATGCATTTCCTGTGATCCACCGGGGTCAACAGCTCGGGCTTATGGAAAACATGTGCACGCTGTAAATGAGATGAGGTTGGGAGTGTCTTTAGGTGCAGATGGACTCACCCTATGCAAGGTCACGGTGTATTGCTCCCACACGGTCTCCTCCATGACCGGGTTCTGAGGAGAGAGAAGAAAAGATTACCACGGATGGGTTTATTTCACCGGACAGATTAATAATGTATTTTGTGATGTAACAACAAAGCTAGTTCATTAGCCCATGCTTCCTGTTGTTACACAACCACAAGAACAATGACAGCCCTCCACTGGGCTGTTTAGTGCAAGCTGTGAAAAGTAACTTCTGGCTTTTGTTGATTAGAAATGGATTTGGAACACTTAAGCATCAGTTTGCACTCTTTAAATAAGACAAAACAAAAAACTGTATCAAACAGGCTGTATGAGGAAGCCACCGGCAGGTCACACTAAGAAATACTAATTAAAAGACAGACTCAAACTGACAGAGTGAGGAAAAAACTGAAATAAAGTGAAATTGTTTAAAAGATGTTTCCTTTTTAAATAGATGCTGCCACTTTATTTATATCTGTTAGGAGACTAAAAACTCATTCAGTCCAAAGAAAATCGCAAAGTTGGTCAAAAACATGCCCTTATTTTCAACAACGACAAAGGCGATTTCAAAATATAAAAACACGAATGACACATCAATTTTTTTACACAACAAACATGGAGAGAGAAATGGCAAACTACTTTATATCCGTTCACGTAAACTACCCGGAATTTTTTCACCCGTTAGTGCTACTTTTCTGCACTTCTGACATCCTCATTTCAAAATAAAACACGACCCAAACCATTAAAGAAACTCTCAGGTCATGCTGGCTGGCCAGACATCTGATCAAATTTAAGCTGCAATCAGAATAGCACTCACGAGCCCCTGCAGGATACGTATGGTCTTCACCGCGTGGGCCCATTTCCTGTGCAAGCTGAGGACCGTCTTCATCATTGGTGCTCAGTCTCTTTCCTTTCTGTGTCTCTCCCTGCTCACCGCCAGCGGTGCTCTGGCAGACTGATGTGCGCCACAGCCTCCTCCATGGCCACAGCTGCACAACCACCAGCAGCTCTCTCCCTGCATCTGCCCGCCCGCCCGCCTGCCTTTGACGTAAGAGGGATTCTGCTGGCCTACATTCAGCACAAATCCCACCGTCTGCAGAAAGTGTAAACACACAGGCACACCAGCTCCTGTGCAAGCACGCGGCGATCCCAACAACCTGAGAGTTCATCCACAAACGCGACAGCGGATCACTCGACGTATTCCGGCTTCGCCACGCGCTCGCACATCGAGATATATCGGGCACTTCCCAAAGTTTCAGAGCCAATTCTCACTTCACAGAGACAAACCCACAGTGAACGTTTGAGGAGTTCAAATCTGAGTTAGTACAATGGTTAGGATTTTACATCGTGGAAAGCGAAAAATCTCTGTGCTGCTGCCATTCCAGGCTCAGGCTTAGTGAAATGGGGGCATGACTCGAGCTGGCAGCACACCCATCATAACCCACTTTTTTGATCTTCTGGCCAGCACAGGAATACTTTAGGACCAGTGGCAGAAGCAGAGAGACCCCACAGTGGGGGGGAACAAACTCTTGGAGGGGTAGATTTTTTTTGTTTTGTTTTTTTTTTTAGATCTGGAAATGACCTTTGAAATGCCCATCTGGAACTTTATCTTAAACAGTTTTTCGCAAACCAGGCTCGTGTGTGTAGAGAGCAATGGATTGGAAACATACTGAGCCCAGCCTCAATAAAAAGGGGGAACATTTATATTGGAGGGGGGGGATATCACTTGACATCCATTTGCACCACAAAGGGCCAAACAGACTGCCATGTGTGAAGAGGGGAGACATATGAATGACTTAGAAATATGAGCGTGCTTCAGGCAAAGCCAAACCAATTTAAGTCAGAGTGTCTTTTTGTACTATGCGATTTGAACGTTATGGGTCCTCGCAGGCAGGCCCACTGGATAAGTCACAGTCCCTAGTGCAAGCGATTACATAACAAAACACAAACACATTTCCACTAATGAGGAGGGGAAATGACATACTGGGTTATACACACAGGATGTGACTTGGAAAACAAATTTAGAGGTACAGCTCATCACTTATCACAAAGAAAATACAAAATAAATGTGTAGCTGAAACACATACCATTTTTACTGTTACCGTAAGACAGTAACGTCTCTTGCAGAATTATTTAAGTACCCATCTATTCTTATATCAATCACGTTTGTCCAAAGAAAAATAACCTGGAACATGTTTAATAGATGGTAGACCTATATTATCATTTTCATTATAACTTCATTTGTTTGGGGGGTTTTTTTGGACTAATCTGAATGTTAAATGTAAATTAAGGTACAAAGTGATGCATTTTAATTATAACATTGAATTACATTGCTTTGCCTTCCCTACAGGCCAAAACTAACTAAATAAATACAATTATATAAAGTAGGAACATGACATGAAACATGCTACAAGAAAATGTTCAGTTAAGTTAAAGACTTTTCTGCCTATCAACCAAAGTTTTATTTAGGTTTTACAGCTTTGTTTAGAGTATAATCACATCATTTGAGCAACATGCTTCTCTTGTCCCAATTACTTCCCATCTTTCCTTGAAATCAAAGGAACATTATCAGGAAATGACAAAATGACCCAGCCACTTCCTGTGTTTATGTGCTGCTGATAAGAAAAGGCAGTGCAAGTCTACCCCCTCCTGGCCGTATACCTGCATTACATCGTGTGCCAGAAAAACAACTCCTGCATAAGTATATTTAATTTAGTGTAGAAAAACAACAACTACATTGAGTTTGAAGGCTTTAGTTTGTAATGCAGGGGGACCACAACACTGCCGTTTCCCGAGAAAGTGGATTTTCAAATAACCACAAGATAAATAAGTCCAAAAACGTTAAATCCGCTGTAAAATGTACCAATCGGTCGACTAAACAAAAACTGCGGATTGGATCAGAAGTCAAAACTAATCTTAAGACAACAGATGTGTTTAAAGTTAAAAGTTAGCTAACTAAACCGTTCGTGTAGCTGGTAGCAGTCGCAGTAGCAGTAACAGCAGGTGCAACAGGCTTCAGCAGGGATTCATGGAAACTCCCGACTTTTCCTCAAGGATAGTCACACACACATACACAGAGAGAGACACACGCAAACACACACACAGCACATCCATATGGCTAAAGTTATCTAATAATGCTACATTACACTACATTTGTATTCGTCAGTACTGACTGTAGGCGTACAAAAGGACTTACTGTTAAATACTGAGTAGCGTATCTGCTCAGAGAGAGCAGCCCCCCTCCGTTTACTGGCATCACGCACTTTGAACTGTCCGAGAGTGGTACCGAGGATTCAAACCAAACTACGACTAGTTAGGCGTTTCCGGTGGCACATCTGCCACAAGTTGTGAAGAATTTAAAAAAAAATTAGAAGCTTGAAAAAGTAAAAGTCCCGAATGTTTCACTCTAAGTGAACCACTTCACTCACAAAACACACAGACTTCGTGAATCCAGAGTAAAAAATTAGCGCCGACAGCTCCTAGCTTGGTTCAGATTGTACCAAGTAGGACCCCCCGGGAGGGGTGGGGTTAGGTCCAAACTAATTTAGATAAATAAAGACCAACTCGAACAACAGTTTAGAAACTTAACTTTAATGAAACTAATACTGATATTCCAATAATATGTGTAATTACAAACCGCTGATAACACAGCAGATAGAGAAATAAAGGTGGCTTACGACCACCCTTAGATCGTTGAGATGGACGCGTCCAAAATTCCCATTGATTTTTAGGCAGCCTGCTGTGAGGCTTCCAGCCAGACAGCACAACAACAGCCTTAATTAAACTAAGTGAGGAATATTATAGACATTAACCAAACTGTCGACGCGTCCATTTTAGGATAACTGAAATATTTTATTCCAACTGCTTTCAATGCAAAAAAAACAACAACAACGTTTATTCAGGGTGTGTAAATAATAATAACTCTTGTGAGTAAATCCAACACCCCTCCCCCAAACGACACATATATTTAAGCTCCTAAATATCTACTAACAGGTTTGACAGGAAAAAGTATAGTTTGTTCATTTAGGCAGAATGCAGTCATTTGTTGAGTATTACCTTACATTGGTGTTTGCTGTCTGTTAATATCAAATTTCCCCTAACTTAATATCTACATCTCTACATCTAAATGTGTATTTGCGACATTACAGATTGACTTTACATTACATTCAACCTCTACAACTTCAAAAATGTTTCCCAGAACTTTTCAAACACATCTTTTTTAACTTAAAAAAAAAACTTTATTCTTTAACGGGACATTTGACATATTTTGTCTTGCCTAGTCTGTTCAACTGAACAAACATTTATATTGAGGTTTTCTAGTCAAATGGACCACTTAAAGGGCTTTTTAATACAAGCTGACATGCCCAAATTCATACAGTAGTACTCTAGAGCACACTCACTCATATACAGACGGATGTGTTGGGAGTTACTTGGGTTTCAGTAGCTTGCCCAAGGATCCTTCAATATGTGGACCGGAAGACCTGAGGACTGAGCTACTGACCTTCCTGTTAGTGGTCTTCTGATTCCTTCTATTGTTGTAATAGGAAAGGATCTTCCACTACAGTTGTGATCTGTCCTTGCATCTGAAATATAACTTCTTTTTTTTTTTAGGTCATGGAATAAAGAGATCAGACTATTTTCCTCTCTCAAATGATGCACGCAGCAAGAAATAGTTGGCTTTGGATGCGCTTCCACCGGTGGAAATTGGCATTGTTTGATTCCACTCATCTACTAACAGGCAAATATATTTTTAACCAATGAGAGCAGCGTCTTCCTGGGTGACAATCAAGAGGCTCATATCTTGGAATGGCCTACACGCCTACCAGATCTCAATCTAATCAAACCACCTTTTCTTAAATAAATATGACAGACATCGCCATGATCAAAAACACAAAATGACGGTGCTCTGCTTCAACAGTGAAGTTACAGAGTCTAGGAGAATCAAATCCAAGGGGCACTGAAGCCATTTTGGTGGCACTTGGATGGCTCAACACCTTAAAATGACTCTTAATGTTGGTTTTCCTTTATTTGTCACCCATATAATACTATGTGAAAAACTCAAAGCTCCTATTATGAGAAGCTTATACAAAAGGTCAAGATGACACATGCAGATGTCCCACAATGACCCCTTGTTTTCCCCCCCCCTTTCATCTCTGTGTGCACAATTTACTGTGTGTACGAAGCCGCCCTCATCTGGTATTTTATCACAGAAGAATCAGATAAGAACACGCCAGCTGACTCTGAAAATGTCCAAAATCCTTTATACAACCTGATCCATCCCTTTAATATCCACCATTTTTACAAATTTCTGCTTCTGAAGAACACAGCACTTTATCCACACTTTTTTTAGGGCAGTGAATTAAATAATGACAATACAATTTCAGAGAAATTAAGGTCAACCCAAATAAATCAACACATTCCACTCCAACTAAGAGATGCCAAACTGATCTTAAAATAGGCCATCCAAATGCAAAACAGCTTCACTGCCCTGAATAATTTGTGGGAGCAAGTCATTAAAACAATGAAGCTTCTGGGACGTGACATGTCTCCCTGGTTAATCATCATTCTGGATTCAGGAGGGGTCACAACAGTGTAGTTATATTCAAATAAGGAAACGGGGAGGAAGCAGCCTGGGAAAGACTGAGTCACTGAACTTTATCTTCAAGTCGTCAATGTGTCAGAGCAGAAGCAGTCTCAGTCACAGCTTACAAATCATTTTTGCACAAATAGAGGAAAAAAAAAGGACATGCCTGCATTTTTCAGATCACTGATGGGATTACGCAAGAGTTTCGTAAGACTGAAAAATCATTAAATTTTCAACAGCAGAGTTTCACACAATCACCCGAGTGACGTTAACCACAAAACCCATCAAACCTTGCTTGACAAAAACAAACAGCCAAGAAAAAGGACACTCAGTGCGCTCCATGTGTGCACAGACAAGCCCTGAAAGCATTACACTCAACACAAGGAAATCATTAAAATGCAAGGATTTGACACATTTTCTTAGCTTAGATAAGCTCCAGCTAACAAGCAAAATCACTTCTACAAATACCATGAATTTAATTAAAACATTACTAAGAAAAAAAAAATTGTAGTTACCTGAATTACATCATTTCCACTGAACCAATTCAAGTAAAAATCATACTTTCATGTGTCTCATCTCAGCTTGGCTTGTTTTTGGTAGCTGGCGTTTTCCCTCTACCTCCTCAAAGTTTGCTGGACTCTCACTGATAGCAATGTCACACAGAACTGAAGAAACATCCACGTGATCACACTACAAACACAGGAACAACAGAGGATATCCACGAATTCACTTATGCTCCTTATCCAGGTCGTGATCACAGAGGCAGCAGCCTGAGCAGAGCTGCAAAGACCTCCCTCTGACATGCCATCACCTCTAGCTCTTCCAGCGATCTGTCAAGGCGTTAACAAGCCACCTGAGAGACACAGGCTCAATTTCATACCTCCTCACTCTGTGATGAGTCACCCTTGTGGCTCCTGGAGGGTCTCTTAATTAAGGTCCAGAGGTGAACACCCAAAGGCAACAGGCTGCATCTACACAACAAACATGTGGCCTTCATAGTATGCCACGGGACGAGGGCTGCTTGATTGCCTTCCATTGCTCTGCACTGGATCTACATGACTTTGGCCTAGCACCATAGACAAGCATACCAGGTAAACACATCGTTTTCAGGGATCTCCTAACAAACTGTTAGAGGGAAATACAGCAGGAAGCTGTGGGAGGTCCTCTGATGCTGAAAAAAAAAAAAACAACCTCTAACATCATCTTGATGCATTTTATGTCACTATCAAGTAAAAGATCATGTCCACCGCTAATTGAAAAATGCTGTAGTACATTTCAGAAATGATAAAGAGTCTTGGAAAACTTGACCTCTGACCTTGACCTTAAAGGTTGAGGTCACTGAGATTCATACATGTTTGGGATTTTTAAGCAGATGCAACTATGGTATGAATTTGAAAATCACTTTCTTCTCGAGTTATTGCAGTCACAAACCTGCGTCCATGTTGCCCGACTGACAATACAAAAAAAAGGGAAGAATAATGCATTACAATGTGCTTTTCAATAACATTTACAGTCAAATCTTTCCTAGTCATACACAAACACATGGATTTCCACCATTCACAAGTGCGTGCAGCCCAACACAAGCACTGCACCTTCACAGAGCAAGGTTAGTAAGCATCAGTGCAGACTCAAACCTCAGCTGGCTATTCTCAGAGCTGAGAAACAGCAGCAGCTCCAATCTGAACCCCTCCCTACAAAACAAACTCCTCACTCGGTTTCCGCCTGTTGTGTTCGCCTCCTTCTCGCACAGGGCACCACACAGCCTTCACAAGAAAACAAGAGGTGGTGACTGTGGTCATTGTAGAAAGCTCTGCAAACAAATGACTGAATCTTTGTTTTCCCCAAAGCTTTTAATACCACAAAAATGAACACGAACACAGCAGTATCAGCTTTACTTTGATGCTTTTGTGGGGAATTTAACATGGTTGGAAAATAACTAGCGTCTGATTTATTATCTTTAAAATCTCCATAAAATTAAAGACAATGATTGTACTGTGATTTCTTTTATGCTAACATGCAAAATGAGCTTTCAGTGCAAAAGCTCCTTTTTCCACACACACACAAACACACACACACACACACCACCTGGGAAACAAACCATCAAACAACACCGCACATATGCAAATGGCTTAGTCATCAGTGCTGTTGTTCGCTCTTTCCTGTCACTAACATTGAGTAGGTGCAGAGAGAACTGAGGCTGAGATCTCACTGACGGCACAACGGCTAATTGAAAAGCCACTAGATTCACTGCTAGATGTTTAAAGTACAGTAAACTACAGTGTGGTGATTTCAGTTGTGAATGGGAGGGATGTCTGAAGCCTGGGAGGACCTCTATATCAAATTTTAACTTCAACAACAAGTTTGTCTTGCAGCGGTTGATATTAAATTATTTCACTCAAACAAAAATCAGAAAAATGTTAATGATCGAAAGGGTTATACTTACTAAATTCTGGGGGGTTCATGTTGATGAACTTCTAAATTTTAAGAGGCATATTGATGAGTTAATGAAAAAATTACCTATGTTGATATTAGCGAACTACTTACACCGATCGTTATTAGAGCCTCACTTAAGTTACTGTTATATGGTGCAATACTTATCCTTCCCATATCAAATAACACACACACTTCAAATAAAAGACTTCAAATATTATGGTCCAATCTAGATGCTCCTTCTGATCCCCTTTTTCTTGGTTACAAACCTCTAAATTTAAAAGAATATAACATATTTCACAATGACTGTGCTATGTATAGAGTAGTATTTACATTTAACAAAAGACTTTGTGAGCTTATCCAATATTTCATCCTTCTCACACATATAATACGAGAAAACAAAAACACCAAGATTTGAAGGGAAAGATTTTAAACTCTGGTTGGCTTTCTACCTGAGATTCACACTTATTTTTATGTGAAACTAGCTAGAGGTATTGGTGTGTTAGTGTATTAATGGATGGTTAGTGTAACAGTGTTAGTTATATGTTAGGATCTTTAAGGTTACCTTAGGATACTTTAGTGACTAGGTTAGTTACAGTACATTGGTAATTCTATACGCATTTGCTGTATATTATCTGATGTTTTGGCCCCTATTTATAAGTTGAGGTTAGCTTTTAGGAAGCACCATTTCACAAATAACCATCTCATATAGACTATCATGTTGGAATGTATATTTTGATTGATTTGTGAATAAACCAAACTGAAACTAAAGCAAAATAAAGCTCAGAACTGTGTACTCAGTTCAGTAAGAGACTGGACACTGGGTAGAGTTTAGGCTCAAACAGTCGAGTATCTGAACCAGTCCTAGCAAAGTCATTTAAAAATGTTAGTTTTAATGTTGTACGCCACGATTGTCACACGTGATGGCCGACTGACGGTCCTCGCCTTTTTTTCTTGGCTTAGCTCACTGAAGACTCAATCTATTGCATTTGATACCAAAAAAGTACCAGGTACAAGGCACAATCCACAAGGTAGTGTTAGTGAAGAAAGGAAAACAAAAAAATATCACATAACTCGAGGCCAAATCAGATACAGTGTGGACGTTTATGTAAAAGACGTACCATCATAATAGCCGAGAAACTGCGTGAAGACAGGCGGCGAAGATACAAGTACTGGGCTTCTCTGGACCAGCAGAACTTTCTGCTGCACTTGAGGAGGTCAGTGCTGGTCTGGTCAGAGCCAGGCTGATCCCTGAGCACATAAGAGAAACACAATATTACATCATAACCAGCAGTGTTACCATAATGAAAAGGGATTATTTAAAACTTTCACTGTATAGCACTTTGTCTAAAGGGCAGCAAGAGGAGTAGATTTATTTCTTTAGAGGATGCTTTGACCTTAAAACATAGCAATTTGTTGAATAGTCTGAAATATTTAAATAGGCATGACTCAGAAAATCATGTTGTCCAAGTGAGGTGTCAAGAGATGCTTTGCACCAGGCGGAGAGATCTATTTTTATACAGCATAAAAAGAATAAGGCTCTCTAAACATTCCTGAGTTATGTAATTGCTTTACACATTTCCTAGACATGTTCATTTATAGTATTTTACACAGTTTGCAGGAAACATTAAATAAGAGACTTTAAAACAAATTATGGAGGAAAAACTCTTCTTGGGCTCGACTCGTAGTTTTGCATGACTTTAGTTGAAAATAATCTATATTTTTCTGACATTTGGACGTAATCCACCTTCTCCCTCATTCTCCTTCTCCTGTTAAGCCATCCTTCTTTTGATTGGCTGCCCCTCGTTTGAAGAACAGGTGGGTGGGGCTTTATGCAGATCCTAATATGGCAAGATTAAAAATTATCTTAAAAAATGTTTAAGGGCAATCAAAAGCAAATCAAAATGATATAGAGTATATAGTATGATGGATACTTTAATAGAATTAGCCACATGTTTCTCATTGGTGCATGACACAGTTAAACCAGACTCACCAGAAGACCAGACAGACACAGATAACAGACTATTATCAAACTCATCTCAAGTCTCATTTTAAGCATCTCTGCCATTGATCACAAGCAGCATGTCCAAACATATGGTCAACACCCATCCCCAGCTTCATGGCATTGTGTCAAACACACTGAGATGATCTGAGTGGATAAAGTCAGATATCACGTACAGAGAGGGAAGAAACCAGATTTCCTCTGCGTGACCAAACCTTAACTGTTACACTTTCAAAGAAACCCAAAAAAAACACACTCTGTGAATGCAAAAGGAGGGGCTCAGTATTTCCAGGAAGACCTGAAGCGTGCCTGGGGATAAAAACACTGGTGGTGTCTCCACTGACTTCTTACCGAAGTCCGCTCTGCGCAGACTTCATTACTCTATGAGCGACTACATTAACCCTTGTGTGGTGTTCGTATTTTTGTCACTCAGCCAGTGTTCATGGGTCTGGTGGACCCGCTAGAGTTTTGGCTTTCCAAATTAACACTATCAAACAATTTTATGTTAAATTACTCAACAGATGTTTACTTCATCCCAATTACAAGACATATGAACAGCAAACCTGGTTAATTTTTTCCCTTTACCTTTATTAGATCACATTTATGAATTAATGTGCTTCTCGTTTTTCTTTTATATAAAATGTTATAAATAAATCAGTTATAATCAAGTGGAGTGAGTGGAAAGACACAACACATTTACACGTGAAAAAATAATTAATTGTTTAATTTTTCTTTTGAAAAAAACTGAACACGGGTCTCACAGACCCGAACACCATACAAGGGTTAAAAGGGCATTTAGATATTTTAGTACCTCATTTCCTACAAGCTCATGGATATTTATCCTGGCATTTATAATTATGTTACTACTAAAAGCAGGATACTCAGAGGGTAATGTAAAACAGAAAGCCAAACCATTTTAATCCCTAGTATGAGCCACGCTCCAAAAACATATCCTATTTGCTATATCCATTCAAAACAACTCCTCCATTCTTCATGAATGATTTCATTTGGGGAAAAGAATCAAAGTCACCTCTTCAATTTGTTTTGTTTTTTCTTTTCAAATTACAGCTCAATCAACAGTTTGCATTTACTTGCATTCTGTAATGATCCAAATTTATAATGCATTTTCATGTTGCTTCCACATGCTCCAAAAACTGATAAAAAAGGAAGCATTTGTTCTGTTGATCGCCCGCCCTCTTCTGTTTTTTGTTTTCCTTTTGGTTTGTCTTCTGTGTGGGACTTTGTGACTCGTTCCTGTAAATGATTACTGCTTGCCGGCTTGCTTCCAAGTAATTGCTGCATATTAATATTAAAGATTTCAACCAGTAAAACCTAACATGGCTTTTATTGCGTAGCACACAAAGGAAACACAAAGGAAACAAAGCAAACTTCAGCAGCACTTGTGACAAACAAATTAAAAGTATTGTCATGATGTTTTTGACAGTGCATCTGAACTTACAGACCAATATCAAAGTTTTTAAATTTCAATCAGATCTGGATCCTTCCCAAAAGTTCATTATATCTAAGTTGGACCAAGCCCTACCTATGAAAAAAAATATTGAAATGGCAAATCTGTCCATAATATTGTAGTAATCCTGCTAACAGACAGACAGACAGAGAGATAAACTGAACCAATCACATAATCTGCTGGGTGGAGGTAATTATGGCTGAAACATAAATTGCTCAATAACCTTGGGATCAAGAATATTTCAAGTATACCTCCCTCAGTTGCAGCTACAAAACTGATACTTGAGGGTGAGGTAGTTCACAGAAGTAACATTGTTTAGGGCCTGCTTTTATTAAAGCTTGTAAGTATTTGTATTTCTCTACTTTTCCACAGATTTGTCATTAATGTGACAAGCATTAGTTTGATTATTTAATCCTGTTGTTATAGTTAGATTATCTTGGATGTGTCGAGTGTAAGTAGTGAACAAGTTTGTGCGCACAGAAGAACTACATAATTATGAATGAATGAAAAAAAAAAAATATATATATATATATATATATATATATATATATATATATATATATATGACAAACTAATGAGGTAATAAAGCAAGTTAGTCGCTCAGCATGACAAACTGAAATGTATCAATACAAATGCAGGAGAAAAAGCTACAAAGACAGAGGATGAGGAGGTTTCTACTTTGAAACTTTAATCAACTTTAAACTGTTTGGAGACAGTGGTGACAATTTGGCTGTCACGATACAAACGATAAGAAATTCTTTGAAGTGTAAAAGGAAAGAGGCTGAAAATGCTGCTACAATAGTTGTAGCCTGGGCGGGGTTCCACATTAGGGTTGGGCGATAATGTGCAATTGTTACTCCTGACTCCCTTTGTTATGGGTCGCTGCTCGAGTCGAGGTGTGTGAGTTTAACTTGGAAGAATAGTGTATTGCAATAATTACTGAGGCTGGTAAATAAAGCAAATACTAAACTGAAGCAATTTGTTGATTGGTACATAAGTAATTATTGAAAAATTAAAAAAAGACTACATAACAATGATTTTAAACAAAGTTTTAAAAAGAAAACATTTCCTGCCAAATGCAGGACACAACACAAACACGGGTCTTTCTTTAAAAGAAAATTACTTTCCACATTACATCACTGTGTCTCTCTGTAGTGAGAAGAATGTGTCATGCATTGTGTTTACAATCCACCTGTCCGATTCCTCCCCCTTCCTCGTGGCAGCTAGTGGCCCAGATGGTCACAATGTTGATATATTTGCCTCACAGATTTCTGCCTTTAAGGATTATGGTGAGTAACTGAAACACAGTTTCTGTGCTGTGTGAATGAAATAAAATACCTTCCCCTTCCTTCTTGCTTGGGAAACTACTAACAATAGAATTATCTGCATGACCACCAAACTGTTTTTTCTTCAGAAATCTTTTGATTCCCCCACTGAACTGCAACAGCAGGATATAAAAATCCATCTTCTAGAAGGAAACATCCAATACAAGTACCGGTACGGTACAGTAATCAAACTCACCCTGGGGGTCTCCACAGTTTCCTGCCTGGTGGCAGCAGCTCCCGTTTGTTTAAGGGTACAATCCCCATCGCTGCCTGCATGATCGTGATGAACTTCTTAAACTTCATCTTCTAACTCTCCTTTATGAACATCCCATGGACCTCATCACTAACTGCTGCTACACTCCCTGATCCCAACCTGAAGTGATGAGTGTCTACTCATCTCCTTTGGCATCATCAAACTTGTCTGTTCTTGCGCCTCAGTGCATCACTTTCTCCAGGAGACTGAGCCACAGATTGAGCGTCCAGTGCTGCGCGGTTCCCGCGGCGTGACCACTAAGGGTCCTGTCCTCAACCGCTGACTCCCACAGATGTCCTTTTGGCTTTTCCAAGCGAACGAGGATGAAAGGAAAACAAACAGCCACGTTCCTGCCAGGAGGTGGGCTGGCCGAGAGGGGATAACAACACGTCACTCTTACATAATTCTCGAGCTTCTCTGGACATTACACTAATGAAAATGCAGCTTCTGCCACCACCGCCGCCGCCGCCGCCGCTGTGACTGCTGCTGCAGCCGCTGGGATAATTGTGGTACTAAGCCTTGACAGATCATGCATGCTCCCCGCCCCCTTCTCCTATAATCCCCCCATCCAGGCTTAGTTTTCTCACCATTTACACCCAGACAGATCCATCTACTTTGAAAAAAAAAAAGAAAAAAACAAATCACATGATGACACACCCCTCAATACCAGAGCTAACCTCTAATGGACGAAGATTATTAATGACAAAGCAATGACCAGACAACTTTAAGCTGCAGTCAGTCTGCAGTTCAAGATTTGCACAAGAACAGATGTGATGCCACAGCACGTTTTCACACCCATGTTTCACTGGAGAAGCCAAATGTATCTGGCTTCTGTGTGTGTGTGTGTGTGTGTGTGTGTGTCTTTCAAGCCCAAATTCACACCTTCATCTGACCCAGTTGATTTTTCTTTTGTGATTGGCTGGCTGCACAACAAGTTTCCACAAACCAAAGTGACAGACTTTCACAAGGCGAAAGGTGCAAGACAGGACCTGAGAGTCAGATAATGCCTTGACTTGCAGTCTGCAACTCACTTCTCAAAAATGTGATTTCATCCTCAGTATTCTGAATTTGTGGATTAATAATTGTTTAACAATGGTTTTGCAACCATTCAGTCTCATTAGTAAACTTCAATAATCCATCCCCAACTCTTCCCTGCATGCATCCCTCTCCTCCCTCCCACTTTGATATAAACCCTCGGCACGCACGCAGATTAAATGTATCTTGCCATCCCCGAGTCACCAGATGACAGCAGGCTGCCATGTCCTGAGAGGTTTGAAATAAATAAATAAATCTTTGTGACCTCTTGATGAGCTGCCAGCCAATGCAAACTCTTGACAGAATTTATATTCAAGCTGCTTGTATGTCTGGATTACGGCTCCGGATGGTCCTGCCATGAGAGCTGCTGCAGATTTCACTGAGCAGGAAAAATCCCTCAGCACTCCAAGAGGGGGGAGCAAAAAATGCCAGGAGCGCAGCAGGGGAGACACAGAAATAGCAAGACTATTTTTAAAAACACTGGATAACGGCAACATGCGGGGAGAGGAGGGGAAAAAAATGAGGAGAGGGGTTTCTTTTGAGTTCACCCTGTATGTCTGTTTTTGTCTGATGAGCCACAGATTAAGAGCAGTGGCTGGACCGAGGGCAAAATTTACAGAGCAGAGTGACAGTCGTTTTTATCATAATCCAACACTTTACAGTAATCTCACGGGGAACACTGATCCAATCCACACTGAAGAATGTGTGTGCGTACTTATGACTAACACATGTGCAAACGTGAAAAAACTAAACAAGCAATCACACCTGTGAACACCTGGCACATGGACAATGATGACTGGTTAGAAAGCGAGTTATGTAGCAAACTATTTTTTGGCCAGATACCTACCAGCACAATGGTGCTGAAAATACTGCAGGTAACAGTTTGTGAAATAAAGCCTGTGAAATCAAAGTTTAACAGTTTAAATAAACAAATGATGGATGATTTGAGGAGCTCCGTGCTAACTGTAACCTGATAATAAAAGGTGGAAGTGCCAAAAAGTCCAGTTCCTCTAGCAGCTGTTTAAAGCAAGTCAACCCCCCATGTTAAAATGTCCAACTTTACAGCCAGGTAAGACAGTTTTTTTGTGTGTGTGTGTGTGTGTGTGTGTTTGTTTTTTAAATAACTCATCTGCCTGGATAACAGCCAACTGCTGTCTGCCAAGCATCACCTCCACCAAATTGAGCGTCTACACCGCGTTTGTGCTGTTGGTGCCTTTTGGAGCATAATGAAGTTGCAAAAATGAGCAGATATGAATTTTGTGTGAGTGACAACCGTTTAATTTGTGGCTAATAACCAAGCCTGCTAGCCTTTGGTTGATCACTTAAAGTGACACCCACACACTCTCGGTCCTTCGGGCTCCAACAAAACAAAATGGCAGCAGCCAAAACACTAATACTGTCACTTTAAAATATGAAGTCCAGAAACCACTAAGTATTTATATACAGCCTGTAAGCTTTGAATTGAAACATATGGGAATTTGGTCAGTTAGGGTTTGGCATTTGTATAGAAAACGTGGAAAACTCTAATCGGATGTATTCATTGTGACCTTGATGAAGCTGTCCATTTCCTGGTTCATATACGTTCCTGTTCTCAGCTATGACCTGGAGCAGGGGATAATAACTGCTCCAGGGGCTAGGGTTAGGGGGTTAGGGTTAGGGTTCAGAGGAGTGCTGTTCCTCCTCCACATGGAAAGAAGCCAGCTGAGGTGGTTCAGACATCTCACCAGGATGCCTCTGAATGCATTCTGGGAAAGATATTTCAAGCACGTCTAATTTGGAGGAGCCCTGAAGGCAGACCTAGGGCGGGCTGAAGAGATTATCTCTCAGCTGGCTTTGGAATTCCTCAGTAACCCTCAAGGAAGACTAAGGGGGTAGTGTTAGGGAAAGAAATGCCTGATCATGCTTAGACTGATGCCCACACAACTCAGACCAGGATGAGAACATGGATGGATGTTCAAGTTAAAATAATCCCTTGGAACTGTATCCATATCCACAAAGGAAATATATACTGAAATTTATTTCAAAATGTATTTTTTCAGCAGTAAAATTCAAACCAAGTTCTTTATCTGTCAAATATTATCAATCTATAACGCATCTGAATTAACCTGAGAATGCACACTGCACCACACACGCAGCTCACGCCCTTTAGTTTTTAAAAAGTGGGAGAGTAATTCATGGTTCCAGCTAATTCCTCTGTAACTGCATGTTTTTTTTACTTTTTAATGAGAATGAGTTCTGTTTTTTCCCCCTCATCTTCCCACAGGGTGAACAAATGCGGCTGGAGCTGCTTGGTCTTCTTAATGCTTTTACATAAGCAGTTTGTTTCTCTGCCCCTTGTCACTTCCTCACATGCTCGAGTAGTGCTGGGGTGCTGCATTACTAAGGCCCGGGCCATTATGCAATGTCCGTATGCAATGCATGTGAGTGCCAGATGGAGGGACACATGCCACTCACAAATCTGGGATGAGAGTGTGCAGACAGAAAGGGAAAGGGGAAAAAAAAAAAAAAATCAGTATGCACATCCCCTCCACAGGTATAATCTGGATCAGCTGCAAGCATGTAGTGACATGAAGATGAATTAAAGAGTCAAAAAGCAACACGAGAGCGAAAAAAGACAACATTTTTCAGTTTATCTATAAAAAGCTGGGTCTCCCTGCTAGATGTGTTTCCGTTCAATAGCAGTGAGACATGAGCACCGTGATCCAAGAAACTAAATGACACTGTAGACGTCCCATGTAGATTTCAACTCTTTTGGGGATGTACCAGCTGTGAAATTAAACTGGTCCAGGTCTTTTATTTTTACAAAGTCTTTTGGGTTTTCAGACATTTAGCTTGAACAAAATTAATGTGACACAACAGACAGGTTGAAATGTGAGTAAGCACAGTACTGTAAACCACAGATCTACAGATATTAGAGAGAACACCACCCAAAGTAAGGCTTATGCCACAGCTGTCCTAAATTAACAGTATTGGTAATTACCAAAAATATTGTTTATGTTTCAGTAATGGTTAATCCACCGATAAGCGCACACTCTTTAACTGAAATGATATTTTTAACAGCATAATACAAATATTGTAATTTGCAAATTTTCAGACTTACCATTTTACAAAAAAAACCCCACAGGATCGTTTTTTGATTAAGATGCCAAATTACAGTTATTTACTTGCAATCCTGAACAAGTAATTTTAGTGGTTGAACGTTATACTTGAACACACGTATCAGGAGGTATGTGTACAATTCCAGGTAAACACCACCACATGGAAAATTTATATTCACTATCATTTAATGGCTACTTCCTTTTAGATACTGAATTGTAAGCAAAATAAAAGAACTATGTCTGAAAACATTACACAACATAAGGGCCACAAACATGTAAATGCAAAGATTTCTAGATGATAAAAGTGCAACTATGCCATTTGTTTTATGGGTGCACATGCTGTATCACCATTTACACACAGTGTTTAATGTTTTTTTTTGTTTTTTTTAATTCTCCCTATTCCCGATCTTTATGTTTTATTCTAAAATAATTTATCCATAGAGCTTAAACTGTTAGTTTAAGGTAAGAAGCAGCCTTCAGAACTACAAAATGAAACCAATGTGGAAGTGCCAAAAACAGCTGTTTTTCTAGCGGCCACTTGTTAAAATTTAACAGTTTTACAGGGTAAACGGCATGTTTACATCCTGAACCTCTATGAATAGTTAGCACTTTCATAACAGCTGTGTGGTGATTATTATTAATATTATTATTTCAGTTTTAACGTATACGGTGTGGCTCCTGTTATTTGCACGTGTCCCAAACAGGCAGTTTTAGGCAAGCGATGCATTATAAGCCTCAGGCTGGTGGTACATTTTGGAACATTTCTGAAGGAATTACCACAATAAAATCACGGCTAACTATAACTTTTAACAAATTAAGTCCTTTGGAGTAGCATGTGTACATCTCCGTGTTTCACTTGCACAGTTTATAGAGACGGCCTGTTAACAAAGCTAGGACTCCAAACTCATCCAAATATGATCATGGTTCCACATAGCAGTGGCTAAAAACAGTAACACCGAAACCTCACATTCCTAGTCTAATGGCACTGGGTGATACGACTCTAGGTATATCAATATTTTATCGACAGTCTATGATTCAACCCCATGTTTAAAATGGTTTATAGCTTCCACCCTTCGTTCTTTGAACCTCAACAGTTATCAGAAATGCATGTCAGTAAATAAAAACTTATCCGAGAGGTTTTTTTCCTCTTGCTTTTTTATTATAAGTATATCATTTGAGATGATACTGCTTTATATGTATGTAATGAAATGATGCTTTTGAATGTTTGTTAACTGTTAAGATATAAACTAATAATAAAAATAAGAATCATTAAACACGAGGAAACACTCACAGTGCGAGCCCCTGTTCAATTTCACAATTTTATTTAGATTGCGCCACATCACAACAACAGTTGCCTAAAGGGGCTTGAGGCGTGCCTCTAGTGCGCTGAAACTAGTAGTAAGCGCATGAATACACACGCAGAGGAGACAGCTACACGCAGGCCCGAATACAGTGTAGGTCATACCTGACGTTTTGACAAGAAGAAACTATCAAATAAATTAAAATATGACACCTTGCTGCCTTCAAGAACCAAGCTAAAAAATGTTATTAGTTGCTTAAGCTGTCGGAGCCCCACCTTAAATTTACACAGGCACCAGATAAAGATGGGGTAAAATGGCAGTGCGCGCCACAAACACAGTGAAAGCAAATCGATACTCACTGCGGACAATGCCGGACCTACTTACCAGGTGAAACTTCGTGTGTCCTGTCCTTATGTGACCGCAGGCAGCAGAGTAATCCCAAAAGCTGAACTGGACAAAGGAAGGGTGAGGAAGGAGAGGATTTTGACGGAACAAAGTTTTGGCGAGCCTCGAAAAATCCTTCTTCCTGGTTCTCTCAGGTATGTGGGCGTAGCTTAGAAACTGCAGGTGTGCTGTGTGTGCAGCTCTACTGCAGTTTCACCCATGACCTTTTTGGGCGGTGCCATTCTTCTGAGTCACTCTTCCGGTGTCATAAAAGGGACTTTTATACCGAAACTACACTCACCAGCTACTTTATCAGGCGCTTTATTGCTTCTACTTGGTTGCGATAGCATACCCAGTGATAGCAAGAGCGTGGCTTTAATTCTTTATGGCATATTCCACAAGTTGCAGGAAACAGTCCTCGGAGATTCTGGTCTGTTTTGACATGATTTGACAAAGTTGCTGCACATTTGGTTGATGCAAATCTCCCCCCTCCACCACATCCCAAAGGTGCTCTATTACATCGAGATCTGGTGACAGTGGAAGCCATTTGAGTACAGGGAACTCACAGACACCAGCGGTTCAACAAAACAGTTTGAGATGATTTGACCTTTGTGAAATGACGTGTTATCCCGCTGCTAGCCACCAGGGAACGTGATCATAAAGGGATAGATATGATCAGCAAAAATAATCGTGTAGGTGATGTGATGTTTATACGACGTTCATCTGGTACTAAGGGGTCCAAAGTATGTTAAGAAAACATCCCCCACATCATTACACCGCCAGCATCCTGAACCACTGGTACAAGGTGGGATGAATCCATGCTTTCATGTTGTTCACACCAAATTCTGAACCTACCCTTTTCAGTGTTGCAGCAGAAATCGAGCCAAAAACATTTCCAGTGTTCTGTTGTTCAATTTCAGTGAGCCTGTGCAAACAGTAGCTTCAGTTCCCAGTTCTTAGCTGACATCAACAGTGAGGTTTTGTCCAGAGAGCTGCTGCTCATTGTCTCTTTTTTTGGACCATTCTCAGTAAGCCCTAGAGATGGTTGTGTGGGGAAAATCCCAGCAGATCAGCAGTTCCTAAAATACTCTGACCAGCCCATCTGGCACCAAGAACCATGCCATGTTCAAAGCCGTTTCAAATGTAGTTTTTCCCTCATTCTGATCCTCAGTGATAACTTTAGTAAACACGAAATATTCAGTTATTTGAATCTAATCTTGCACTCAGATGTTTGTCTCGTTTTAATTCTCAGTGCTAAATCTGCACTGCAGAAAAGACAACTTTGCTCAGAGCTGGTAAGTAGAGCTTCAAGGGCAGCTGCTCAAAGTTCTTTTGAGTGAATCCTTTTTTTTATTTATGGCTATTAAGGCCTGGAACAAGCTTACTAAAAGCTTGAAAACATGTATAGATGTTCATAGTTTCATAATTTATCTTTTGATGTAATCAATAAATTATTTAATTAATTATACGAATAAATAGGGCTTGTCAATGTTAATCAAATGTTACTTCTTTTACTTTTACCCCATATCATCCTGATCATCCTGAGTTCATGTATTGACAGCAGGGTTGTTGCCACATAGGGAGGATGGGGTGGCACTGCCTCCCTGTGAAATATGATTGGCCTCCCCAGTGTCCACCCAACAGTCCCACTGGACAATAGTGCCACTCATTTTACATGCATTACACCATGAGAGCCTGTGTAAGACCAGTGGTGGAAAGTACGAAAACGAGCCATTTTCTTCCGCTTATCTGAAATCAGGTCACGGGGCAGCAGCCGAAGCAGGGAAGCCCATACCTCCCTCTTGCCACCTCCTCCAGCTTATCCAGGGAAGTATCATGCCATTCCCAGGCCATCTGATGGATGTAATCTCTCCAGCACACCCACGGTTTACCCTGGGTCCTCCACTCAGTTAGACATACCCACCCGGAACACCTTTCCCAGTCAGTGACAGCCTTAGCCTCTTTGTGATGTGGAGGAGCGGCGGCTCTACTCTGAGCTCCTCCTGAATGACTGAACTACTCACCCCATCTCCAAGGGAGAGCCCATCCACCCTTCAGAGAAAGCCACTTGTACCTACAATTTCATTCTTTCACCTTTAAAAGAACTTTAAAAGAAATAGCACAAGCTAGTTATGGTAATAAAAGAGTAAATCAGTGAAAACACAAGAATGCAAAGGCAATATTGTTCATCTAAGAGTTGTGCACAGTCCGTGTTGTGGTGAGAGGTTTGGCCTTAAACGTGGCAGTTTTAGGTCTCATAATGGCTGACATCATTTAAATGATTCTGCGTAATGAGCACTTTTAGCCAGTTCAGGTCTAATGTGACACTAAAATGTTTGGACTATTACTTATTGTAATTAGGATTATGAATGTAACTGAAGTAAAGTGTGAATACTGGTTTCACCACTTTGTAAAACAGTTATTCAATAAAAAAACAAATGTTAAACTCAGAGTATTATACATCTGTGTTAATTTACAGAGCTGCAAATGAGCCTGAACACTGTGCCTACTATGCCAGTATATTTGTCTTGTTAAATACTATAATTGCTTTGTTCTTGGTCCATCCTGTGTTGCCCTACTTAAAAAAAGAAAAAGTCCCCGTTTGATTGTCTGGTTATGGAATGAGGGTGAGTACGTGCAGGGGTGTTGTACCGAGGGAAAGCGGGAGTGACTAGGGAGTGATGGGAGGGGGCTGTTGCAAGCTTGGAATGAAAAGTTTGTTTTTGTTTGCATTTTTTTAAAATTTCAAACAAGTTGGATTGTTATAACGAAATTGGAATAAATCGGTTGGGTAACTGAAATGAAACCATGGTTTAGCAAGCTAATTTGTTTAATCTAGTTGACTGCTAATATGCAGTGCATCAGTGTGTCTGTGTGGGACAATGCCAGGTGGTAGTGTTACATTTTCATATCCATTTTAGAATTTAAGAATAGATTAAACTGAGCATGTTACAGGACTAATATATCACATTTCCTGCTCTTTTGCTAAGTAAACATAATAAGGATAAATGGAAGCATAAGTTTGTTCTTGTGGCCACATGTGAAAGTCTTTCTATACTCCTATATTCTTTTATTTCACTGTTATTTCAGCTGCTGTTATGTCTGGTAACAGGTTTTGACATTAAAAACAGTATGTATTCACTGTTGCTTCACTTTCTTTGTGGTAGTTTCTATCATAGGCACCAAAATCTGCAAATCTTGTAATTCTTGGTAATTTCTCCTGGTGAATATGATCAACCTTCTCCTTCTGACTATAATAAAAACGCATTCCCTTCATATGCATTGAATAAAAGGCAGATTTTAGAAAAGTGTCTTGTAGAGCCAGTCAAAATTTCTCATGTTTCGGACTGTCTGGACAGGGGTGGATAATAAATAAATATACTGTGCAGGCCTACACAGGGGTGCTCAGGTGGTAAAGCAGGTCACCTACTAACCAGAAGGTTGGTGTTTTGATCCCAGTCTGCTCCAGTCAGCATGCCAAATAACCTTATAGGCAAGATACTGACCCCACGTTAGCATACGTGTGAATGTTAGATAGAAATCACAGCATAGAAAAAAGTGTTTGTGTGAATGTGTGTAAATGGGTACTCAGAATAGCAAAGTGCTATATATGAACCAGTCCATTTACCATAAGGAGGGAAATGTTAGGAGAAGGAGTGAAAGAAAACTGAAGGAAGGAAGTAAGAGGTTATGAATGGTTTATCTGTCAGCAGCTGTTAAAGACAGTGAGACGGTACTATATCTATCACATTTCCCTAGTACAGTTTAACATACTCAAATGCATATACCTTAATTTGTTTATGCTTTATTGGACCCAGAAGCCAGTCTGCTCAAACAGCATTTTAAAACACCACAATGACACAATAAGGTGCTGGAAGCATTTGATAGGTCCTCAGAGAGTTTCGTCCATATTGACATGATACCATGATTCGTCATGTCCAAGAAACCAGCTAAGGGATGGATTTGGCATTCAACTGCAGCTCACTGGGTATTTTCTCTTTTTCTGATAACTCTCTATAAACCCCAGAGATGGTTGTGGTGGGAAATCCCACTAGATCTGCATTTTATGAAATACTCAGATGAGCCTGCCTGGCATTAACTAACATGTGATGTTTAAAGTAACATGAATCTCTTCTCCATTCTGATGCTCACATTGAACTTTAGCAAGTCGTCTTGATCATGTCTACATGCCTAAAATCACGTGTTAGCCAGCAGCCAAACACACATACATCTGTCTACATTTGTCACATTTTAAATGAGGTTTCATTTTTGGTGATCAAACACTAAAGAAATGTAACTGCCCTGCTTCAGATGCAGCAAAACAGGCCCTGACCATGATACTACCACTACCAAGGATCACTTTTCACTTTACCTTTCACCGTCTTCCTCCGAGTATGGAGCCACAGTGAGCACTGATGTAAAATCTGTTAGTGATTCAGGCTGTTGCTGCCACCGGTACACACTCCTATTGTTACTACTCGTGCGGTGAATGTGTGGTGATATAAAACTCGTGTGACCGGTTTAACCTGCTCTGGTCAGACCCTCTGCCCTGAATAGAGTCTCTATGTAAACAGAAAAACAATGAACAAGCTGTTGACAATCAGCAGTTAGACATCATCAGAAGACTGAAACTTGACTCAGTGAAAAGGGGAAATAAACACCACACCCTCACCACTAAACAACACATAAAAATATGGGTTAATCAACAGAAGCCATGGATACTGCCCTCTATTTTATATTAAAGCAACATAATTTTGAAGAAAAAAACGAACACACAGATCAAAGTAAAGATATTGAAATAATTTATTTCCCTGATACAAGTGTAAAGTATTGCTATAGTACAATTATAGGCCTACAAAGCATCTTAAAGCACGGATTTTTAAAGTTTTTAAGGCATGTGGAAGATAAGAAGACAGTATATACATGGGACACACTATGGTGTCTTTTTACTACAGAGGACTACACAGTTTGTAACAGGATATAGTTTTATGAAACGCCAGTGCAGATAAAATGGGTGTAATGAGGTATGACACACTATAAACAGAATATCACCTTGTCTAGTTTTACCAACATTATTATTATTATTATTATTATTATTATTATTATATCATCTTGTATTGATTTAGATTTTAAGAAATGTTAGAAGAAAAAGAAAAGGTGGGTAGTCTCAGAAACTTTGGTGGAAGGGATCCACCATCCAGTTATCTTCTTAAGCACTTAGGTTCACAAAGCGTTAGAGCCCCAGTCCATCAACAGGGGATAAAACTAAAACACAAAATCTTCTACAGTAGGTGTTCAGTTGGGTTTGAAAGGCAATGTCATACATTTCACAAAATGTTCACTCTTTTTATCATTCTTTGAACTCTTATTAGCAAAGAAACATTTCATCAGAGGACAGAGGTGATAACCCAGAGCCACAGCATCGTGACAAATGGAGTGAAACCACAACACCGACCGTGTTGCTTTACTGCAGAGGGCAAGGGTCCAGTTCTTTCCTTTAAATTGTCACGTGTTCAAACATCATTATAGCATGAAAGTTGACCTTTGTGAAATGACGTAGAAGAAAATCTTACGTAGTCTTACGTAGCAGAAAATCTTCTGTATGTTTAAACAGGTGTAAGAGCCATGCCAGCAGCTCCGTGAGTGCTAATTTTAGTAAGCTATTGTGGTACGTTGCAAAGTAGTCATTATGAATGGGAAGTTTGTCTGAAAATTCAGTTCATCTAATGAATTTGTCTTTTTATTCATTTTTTAATCATGTAATTTTGTAATGTTCTTCGGGGTTAAAACAGGGCGTTACTCATGCAAATGTGAGTGAATGTACAACAGATGTTGTTGTTGTACACTGGTGTTGTGATATGTTGGTGAATGTATATGTTTGAAATAAAAAATGAACTGAACTGAACAACTAATGTGGATTTTCACACATACATCTGAAAAACCTGAATGATCTTTGAACATAGCTCTACGTAAATACAAGACAAACGAGCACTGATCTATTTCTGAAGCTGATGAGCTGATGTTTACTTCCTCATGGAACCAGCCACTGAGAAATTTAAACATTTACAGAAAATCAGAAATATCAGCAAAGAAACACAAGGATTTACTAGCAGCAGTGTAAACGATAACAGGCAAAGAAGCAGCTTTGTAGTGTTTTACTGCACGTCAGCACAGTAGTTCAGTGCTACTAATACACATTAACACATTAACATATCTGCTAGTTGTAGAGGTGTTTCCATTGATTTGGAAAGTCGAGTTTCACCTAACATTAAAAGAAAGAGGAACAACAGAGCCTAATGCACTTTTTTTCAAGAACAAATGCAGCCATTTTTTTTTTTAAATGAACAAGATGTACATGCAATAATTCTTATATAACTTTTCTTGAAATTAAAAATATTTTTCTGAATTATTAATTTGGATACTTAACTTAGAAATTCCAAAAACATGTAATAAAAAAACTGCTCTGTTTTCCTGAATTAGATTAGTCCAGTTTAATTTTTTATAGAACCAGTCAAAAGTTTGGACTCGAAAATAAAAAGTATTTCTTTTTTCACTAGCTATTTTTGTGCAATGCTAACAGCAGTGTCTTGATTTCATGTGATGACATCACGAGCTGTACTTTTCTCTGTCTTTGCTTCACACTCATCTTCCCTGCATGTGTGGGGTTTTTTTGTGTGTATTTGCATCTTTCAACTCTACACCTTGCATATCAGTTGACAGATACACCAGTGGGACTGTCTTTTATGTGTTATCATTCCCTACATATACATTCATATTGCTATGATGTCTGGAAGGTGCACAGTGAAATAATAACACACCTCAAATGTTTTAAAACTAAAGTACGATTATTAAATGTAAAGTATAGAAAGTGGTTAAAGTGTAGAGAGTAAAAGTAAAAAGCTGTTAGAAGATTTGGGAGTCAATGGAAGTACAGATGGATTAAAAACTGGCAGCAGAAGTAACAAGCCCTACTCGGCGTAAGCAGGAAGAACATTCCCACATTCATGGAGGAGGCATCTCATTATTTTGGAAAAACAGAGCAGATTTTTTCTGAGATTGAAACACGGGACTTTTTTTTCTCGAGTGACTGCATTACGCTTCTACAAGGATCATAGTGATGCTCACAGTGGAGAAAATGAGAAGAACAGGCTACTTCTTGTAGTTTGTGCCATGTTTGCTGAAGTCCTGATGCCTTCATGTTGTTGGACTGCGGTTGGTGTTTCAAAGTTCACAAGTGCAGGTGGTTGGAAAGGAGCAATAACCTTGTTTCTCCTCACTAGAAATCAAGAAGAGAAGATTTTAATTGCCTTCAGGTGACAACAGACACATCTGTGCAGTCTTGGGTGTGTTAAGTAAAAAAAAAAAAAAAGAGCAGTTTTCAAAAACATCCTGGCATCTTTTATATTTTCTTATGTACGCTCTATTGCCAAAAGTATTTGCTCATCTGCCATCACACGGATATGAATTTGGGTGACATCCCAATCAGTCTCTGTACTAATTCATCCCAAAGGTCTTGCTTCAGGTTGAGGTCAGGACTCTGTGCAGGCCAGTCAAGTTTTTCAACACCAGACTCACCCGTCGATGTCTTTATGGACCTGCACTGGTGTGCAGTCATGTTGGAACAAGAAGGGGGCGTCCCCAAACTGCTCCCACAAAGTTGGGAGATGAAATTTTCCAAAGTGTCTCAGTATGCCGAAGCATTAAAAGTTTCTTACACTGGAGCAAAGGGGTAAAACCCAACTTCTGGAAAACAACCCCACATTATAATCCCCCCTCCACCAAACTTTACACGTGGCACAGTGCAGTCAGACAAGTACTGTTCTCCTGCCAACCACCAAACCCAGACTTATCCATTGAATTGCCAGATGGAGAAGTAGTTTGTCACTAGAAGTCTCCACTGCTCTAGTGTCCAGTGGGGGCGTGCTTTATACCAACGTTTTGCATTACACTTGGTCATGTAAGGCTTGCATGCAGCTGCTCAGCCATTGACACCCATTCCATGAAGCTCTCTGTGGCGTGTTCCTAAGCTAATCTGAAGGCCACATGACGTTTGGAGGTCTGTGGTGATTAACTCTGCAGAAAACTGTTGACCCCTGTGCACTATGCGCCTCAGCGTCCACTGACCCGCTCTGTGATCTTACCTGACGTACCACTTTGTGGCTGAGTTGCTGTCATTCCCAAATGCTTTTGCTAACAGTTGATTGTGGAGTATTTAGTAGCGAGGGAAATTTCCTGACTGGACTTGTTGCACAGGTGATATCCTATCACAGTACTATGCTGGAATTCACTGAGCTCCTGAGAGCGACCCATTCTTTCACAAGTGTTTGTAGAAGCAGTCTGAAGTCAGGTGCTTAATTTTATTACACCATGTGGTTATGGAAGTGAATGGAACATCTGAATTCAATGATTTGGATGGATGAGTGAATACTTTTGGCTGTATAGTATATTTTATTCAACCCTCCAGTGAGCAGGATTTTTGCCACAGAGGATGAGGTTGTCCATCAAAGTGAAGCTGTCAGGCTGCATTTATTTCTGTCATGCTTGAACTGATGTGTTGAGTGCAGAGTCTTTACTGCATTCCCACAGTAAAAAACCCATTGTCTTTGAAGTCAGGCCTTTTTTTTTTTTTTTTAGGAGGTTAAGGGTAACAGCTGGGAGCATGCTTTTCATCCACCCAAGCCAAAACATTTATTTTACTTAATTTTACTTGAGGAGACAGATAGGTTCATGGCTCAGATTTCCTTTTTTTTTTAACCTACAGTATTTTCAGTGTTTCTGAGTCCCACTCTTAATGTCAGAGGCTTTGAGATCAGATTAACTCGGACGTCTGCGGGCTTCCTGCAGAGCCTGAGTGGGACCGCTTAATGTAGACTGAAGAACGGCTTCATATAAGCCTGAATGAGGATTTTGTGGTTATGTAAGAGAAGTGCTGTAGAAAAAAAAGAATACATGAAGGTTTCTTAGGCTGACACAAGGACCGAGGGGCAGGGAGGAGGGAACTGGACTCAGCTGAGTCACACAGAGTGGATGTCAGAGGGGGCTTCAGGACCCCAGGGCTATCACCATCAAAGAAGAGAGTTCCAAGAAGATGAGATAAATTGCATGTGAGTGTTGAGCAAGAAAATGTTAGCATGTATTAGGTAGTAACATCTTATGAATAAAGGTCAGTTTGTTATGGTCATGAATCACTACGTGATTCTATTCTGTTCATGGAGCGCCTTTATCGGGGCTAAAATATGACATCATGAGAGCCTCCACATCTTCTTGCCACAATCACAGGATCAGTACAAATTAAAAGAAAGTATTATCGGTGTAATTTGCTGCTTACACTTTATTGACGACTGATCAGCTCCAGCTGGGTCGCCTGGGTGAGACTGTGTGAGGCTGAAAATGCAGAGATACCCAGTGACCCCTGAGTTCATTGTGCACAGTGTTCCTAAATACAGCAGAACAACTAACTATGGCTTCTTTTATGTAATTTTATGAGGACTAAATATAATATCTCAACAACAGAGTTGATCTTGTTGTCATGACTTTGTCTTATAAGGTAGTCTTAATGGGTTTTAATGAGCCCCTTAATGAGCCCTAGTTGAAGCCTATAGTTTCAGGCATCCATTCAAACATTATGAGCCCACTAAACGGCCAAAAGGTGGCATCCTACAAAGTCTACTCAGAGATCACCTCATTTAGTATTTAGTATTTAGTATTTATTTATTTATTGTCATTGTCAATTGGGATTTTTCACAAACATGGCCAGTAGAGGTTGACTCTAAAAGTGAGCAAGTCCCCAAAGACTTTCATGTTTAAAGCACACACCTCTAGAACATATATGAACTTTTGGATACTTTTTAAAATGATATTATGTGACAAATAATGGAACTTCCTGTGAAGGAAGGGTCATCCAAGAAGGTTTTACATGAGTTTTATATTATTCTGTCTCTTGGAGGAGATATGAGACTGTGCTTTAGACGTATACATCCACAGTGTCTTTTGTCCTCTCTTCCTCCACTCATCTCCAACCGGTTGCAGCAGGTGGCCGCCCCTCCCTGAGCCTGGTTCTGTTGGAGATTTCTTGTAGTACAGATGGAGTTTTTGCTTCCCACTTTCTCCACGTGCTGGATCAAATTGGGTTGTTTGCGTGTTGGTGTTTAATAAAGCGCCTTTAGGTGACTGTTGGTGCGCTTTGTTGCTTTAAATATATATAATAAAACTCAATTGCACTGCACTGAACTGAATATACAGTTTATCGGCTTGCCAGCCATACTTGGCACTTGATTATGTAGTGCTCCAACCACCTGACTCCAAAATGGCTCTACATGGTTGCAACCAAAAACACTAGTATGAAAGCTTCAAAATGCATGGTTAAAATATGGGTGGGTTTGTGGGTGTTGGTGGCTTTATCTTTCATGGTCTTTGGTAAAGCAATGTCTTGAAAGACGTGTGCCAAACAAACAATGTTGCAAGTGACCCCATATGGATGTGAGAATATATCTAAAAGTTTGGAGCTTTTATGCACAAAGCGATTTTTATGAGCTGTTTGGTTGGATGTAAACCCCAAAATAAAATAAACCTAAGCAGGTAGTTTATTTTAGGCACCAAAAGCATAACTTAATTGCTACGGTATCTGCAATTGGAGATTTTACAGTCACTTCTTGGCATGACCACCAGATGTATACTTTCTGTTTCTAAGACTGAATGAAACAGATGAGGTGACACGAATGGAACTATTCAAACAATTCAATGGGCTGATAACATTTAAACTGTCGTTTCTGGACATAGAAACATCTGAGCTTGACCTCCCTGAATATTTTTCCCCTCCTCCCCCTTGTGTGACAAGTGAATGTAGCCTGAGATCTGTTCTCTAGCTAAATAATTCAGTTTGATGCTGTACTGAGTGAGGGGTGTACAACCACAGATGGATGTTAAAGCTTCAGCTTGAAAAATAATCTTGTTCACTTTCTTCTCAGGAGCCAGTCTGAGCCTCATTCAGCAGGGCTCCGACTGGATTGCTTGTTAAATGTTTACTGGTCTTCGGTGCTGGGCCTGGGTTGCTTGTATTCTAACGATAAGCTATAGCATTACAGAACCCATTAAGACTCTGCAATTGAAATTACATGGCTTACCAAGTAGACATCCAGTTCAGAGTCAGATTGGCTTCTGCTGAGGGACGGCAGTGGATCGTCCAGAGCAATCGTTGAACTGGAGGCTCGTCGGTCTTCACTGCAACATAGAAATACAATTTACTGTTGTGTATGAGCCGAGTTAATGTCTACATCATCATTCATCGTTCAGCATCCTCTCAGAATATATTGTTGAATATCAAAAGAAAGATGTAGCTTTAGCTCTTTAGAAAACAGTAAAAACACAGTTATTTGGAACATTTCATCAGTGGCAGGGGAAAAAAACTGCAGCTCACAAGCCACAAGAAGCAAACTTTAGAGCTGAAAATGAACTGCAACTCCTAAAAACACACAATTCCTCAAATGGCCACTTCATTGCTGGCTCCATAAGGAAGTTGATCCCCATACACTAAAGCCTTTTTGAGCAGCTTCCTGATAACATAGTTCACCACCCTGTCATCCAAATATGGTCCTTTATGGCTCCAACAACATGGCAACGGCCAAATTTCAAGGCTTCAAATATGTGCAAGTTAAACAATGTCCACAAAAATAATCTCAATGGTTGCACACTTTCATGTCTGAGTCAGTGTGAATCAGATCAAAATATCAACTTTTCAACTTCTCTTCTGAAAACTGGGCTTTGATCTGAAAGCAGTACATGTGAAGTACCTGTTTTCATAGTCTTCTTCCTCTTTTCCGCTCAGTTTTAAAGAAACGGCAGACTCAGGTAGAAGATCCGGCTGTTTGGAGGAACTGTAAACTGTTAAAAACAAACACACCGTCAGCGAACAAGTCAAGCAAAGCTTCTAATAAAACAAACATAAACAAAAGAAACAGCTTACAGTTTCCATCCAGGTTGTCCATGCTTTGGGCTTTCTTCTCCTCCTTCATCTCCTTCAGCGGTGACAGAATCTCCTGGGAGACTGACTTTGCATAAAGAGAGTTCTTCTTCCTCTTTGAAGATGCTCCCCTTAAAGCTTAAACACACAGAGAAAGAATTTAAAACAAAAGCTGCGTTTATGCAGGAAACAGAATGGTGGCAGGTTAGCATGACTTACGATGGCTCTTCTTGAAAACAGTCGTGCCCATGAATTTCAGAAATCTGTCTGCATAAAAACTGGGCCTGTGCACTGACACTGTGTCCTGAAATGAAAACAGGGCACACGTGTGAGCAGCTGCATACATAAGGGATAAAACAGCCTGGAGTTAAGGAGAAGTAAGAAGTATTACAGACCCCGTCATGTACAAGAGCCTTCCAGGAGTGTTCCACCTTCTTAACGAACCTGAAAATGATTAAAAATTGAAAATCAAATGAGTTCATTATGTAACATTTTTACTTGTGTAAATATTTATGCTTGCTCTCGACCATAGACTGTATATAATAAAATGGAGGTAGCCACTGTGGTTAGCAAGGTTGTGCTGCACAGCCTTGAAATTTTTGTTTTTTTGTTCTTGCTTTTCACCACCAGGGGGCAGTGGTTAACCGTATATGTTCACATAAACGTGAGCTGTTTAGCTTTTTAGATTTCCTTTTAAATACCTCTATTTCCCCTAGGGGACAGGTGTCGAACTCCAGGCCTTGAGGGCCGGTGTCCTGCAGGTTTTAGACGTGTCCTTGATCCAACAATTAATTAAATGGCTAAACTACCTCCTCAACATGTCTTGAAGTTCTCCAGAGTCAATGAACTAATCATTTGATTGAGGTGTGTTGACCCAGGGTGATATCTAAAACCTGCAGGACACCGGCCCTCGAGGCCTGGAGTTCGACACCCCTGTTCTAGGGGCTGCAGTTATAAATAAGAATGTGCTTTTATTAAGGACTTGCCTGGTTGAATAACGGTTGTCCTGACTGCACCATCTTGTGGTACAAAGTGGTATTACCTGAAATTATATCTTTTCAACACAATTTACTGTCACAGCTGTTGGTATTCGTTCATCCATTTTTGTTGCAAATCCAGCTTTTACATGCCTTCTATGCTTCTGATGGCTTTGCTGCAATGCATCTCTTTAATTTAGTTGTGGGTTTTGGACTTGGAAGGCCACCTCAGCCAAGTTGAGCCTGAGCTGCAGCCGTGCCTCACAGCCATGACTGTGTCAATCTTGCCATGAGAGATGGGGACAGATCCCATTTTGGTAGATTTTCCAAGTTTAAATAATAAATAACAAATAATATAGCCTGTGTTTACTGAGCCAGTAATGAGTGTTTAAACTAATTTAAATGTTTCTGAAGCAGGAAAACAGGATGAAAACCTGAGAATCATAAAATATAAACTAATAATAATGCCAAGGAAACAAGAGTCACAAACAAAAAAAGAGTCGCATGTCTTTGCCTATTTTAATGAATTTGAAAAAAAAAAGTCTACAAATGTTTCTGTAATGCTGCATGGGGATGGTTGATCCAGGTGCAGCTGAGTAAGGATGATGAGACAGTTTGTCTTCTGCATGTTATTTTTGTGCATGTTAATGCTGTGAGCTCACCTGTAAGACTGAAGAATGTCGATAATTCCTAAAAAGATGAGCAGACTCTCGTCTTTATGTTTGGCAGGAATTCCACCCAATCTGGAAAAAAAATTATGATAATTTTACAGTTTTTTAAATGAAATTATGCTTTTGAATGTCCAGCTTTTCTACATTTTTGACCAGATCAGCGAGCAGTGGGGTTTTAAAAAAAAGCCACTAGAAAAATAAGGGAAACAAGACCTAAAAACAGGCGTTTTAGTATGAAGCAAACCGTTCTTATTAGATTTGACTGTGTGCAAACTAGTATGTATAAAGTATATGGTAATACTTATTTTAAGATAAAAATAACTTGTGATGTGAGATGTTAAAAAAGGTTTCCTCTATCATATGTGCTGCTTAGTCCAAAGTGTCCACTTACGTGTCATCATCTGCCACTGGTTCTGGGTCCTTGACATTCCCCTGGATGGACTCGAGGGCGGTGGAGTAGAGGACTTTCTGTCCTCTCCTGCTGTCACATCTGCTTCCTCTGCTCAGCGGCTTCCTATCCAGAACGTGAATCCCCAGCAGGAGACTGTAGTCCATGATCTTAAAGCTTTCCAGGACCTGATAAGAGACCAAAACTGAACTCAGGGAATCAAATTTTAAGAACCCCCTTTGAAAATTAAAAATTTTTCTTTAATGTTTAATAATTAGTTTGTCAGCGCTAAAAATTTTTAACCTTCCATTCTTTTAACTGTTTAAATACTACACATGCTAGTGGCTATCAGGTCTGAAACCATGACACTAAGTTCCCCAGAGCCCACTGATTTACAGGGACACTATAAGGTTCTGGCCAAACAAACAACCTGCAACTACTTCAGTGGCATTGTTTAAAAGAAACTCCCATTCTGAAATGCCCACCTTTAGAGCATCAAAAAGCATGTCACAGTGTGACCTGCACACTACAGACCTTCTGGTGGACCTTGAATGCGGTAGGCCATGAAAGATTTACATTATAAAAATAAACAAAGCTAACAGAACAGCTGTGGGATTAAAATAATCCATTACTCTTCATTTAAATAAATCTGAATTAGTGTTGTATTTTCAGTAGAGGAAAATGAATGAAGTAATGGTGGCTATGGCATGCTGAAATCAAATCATCAAAACATTAAAATGAGGTAAAGTTCACATCAGTCATTGTTTAGGCAACTCGTGTAACGAAATACAGACACGAACCACTAAAAGGGTCAATCGAGCCTACAGAACAGAGCCTGCGGTATTAGACATTTTGTGGTTATGTGTGTCCGAGGCTTCTAGTTGCTTACATAGGCCTAGTATCTCTCTATATTCCCAAATAAAGAGATATTTCATTTGAATCCCACAGCTGAGCTGAACAGGAAATTTTGCCAACTGTTAATGAGATTTTGTCTGAGCAAATAAACATTTATTTATCCCTCAGAATGATCTGGTGATCCTCTGACGTTTAATCTACCAAAAAGAAAGAGGTCAATACTTTAATTTGTTCCCTACTTAGACCTCATACCTAAACCCTTCCATTATTGGCATTTATGAGCTAACAGGTTAGCCACGTGGAGGTTACAAATGACATGCCTGCTAAAGAAAGCTACTTGATACGGACATGAACCCCACAGAGCTGCACGAATGCTTGCTTATCTGTCAAGCAATCAGCTGCAATCACCTTTCTGATTTCCTATTTTTTCTATATGTTTGTCACACTTAAATGTTTCAGATCACCAAACAAAGGCAATAGAGAATTTCCCGTCATTATTTTGTTTATTATATCACCTTTTTGATATATGTCCACATTTTTTACTCAGTGGTTTTAACAATATAATAATTTGAGTAATAAAATAAAACAAAAATCACCTACAGTTCAATTTTCTTTATAAAAATAAATGAATAAAAAGTTTTACTTTGAAGGAAGTCCCACTCCCAGAGATCAACCCTGGATCTATAAGCAAAAATACAGTAAAGCATAAGCCTCAATCCCTCTGACCAAGCACTTATGTCACGAAGTACCTCTTGTAAATAAAGAGGGCCTTAAAATGTGCTGCGTTACCTAATGCACTAACTGAGGTCGTATACAGCAGCCCAGTATGAGCGTATTACATCCAGTTTGCGCTTTAGCGTCCAGCTGCTCCGCCTGACCATTAGTCAGGTGTTTCGCTCTGCTGCACGCTAATCCTTCATCAAGTGACCACTATTGTTTCTCGCTAATGAAACAATAGGCATGCACTAATGCAGTCATCAAAACAGCTCAGGGAATAACAAACAGGGACACAGTTCCAGGTGCTGGCCTGTGTGATGTTATCAAAGTAGGGGAATTGCGCAGTTATCATTGGCTGAATATAAACTCTGGATTTTGGGTTTATTTTGGCATAAAAACCAAGTGAGTGATGTTTTTCTGATAAAAGTTTTATCCTCATGACCATTTAGTTTGGAGCTCTGGAATAACTGGGATTTTCTGGGACCTTTCCTTTTAGAGAGTATAGCTAAGCATTCGAAATTTGGGCAACACTTACCTTCCAAATTCTTAAGAACAAGCTTTGTGGAAGATCCTATTAAACCCGCGAGATAATTCACAGCTAGTGAGCATCAGGTGTCTTGTGTCATATCGCCTAAATCAGTTCTGAGCATGTCAGACAAACCATCTCTTATTGTTGCACAACATGTGGAAAAGGTCAACCGACCAGAATCTCTGAACACTGTCAAAAGCTCATGTATGAAAACAGGATGTTCTTACTGTGTCAAAGTTATTAGCATGTCTGAGCTGCAAGCAAGGTACATGCAATGTAAATCAAACACTGATATCATCCTAACTCAAACCAAGTGGTTGTAATTAACCCAACCAAGCACCTTTAAGTGCCTATTGTAGGATTTATGGTCCCATGTTTGTGCAATCCCATGAAACTCCAGCAGTGCATCGCCCTATGATGATGGCAATGGCAATTTCATTTATATGGCACATTTCATTACAAGCAAACTCAATGTGCTCAGCACAGGAGAACATGAAAACCAATGCCAAACTCAGTGAAAACAGCAAACTATAATAAAGCAAGACAAATTAGAACAAAAACCAATAACAAAAACATACTGAATGCAGGCATGTGTACATAAAAAGGTTTTTCCAAATACCTGAAAGCACCTTGGGCACCCTTAGATCTAATTCTGGGAACAGTTAAAATATCTGCAACTGATGACATGAGAGGTCTGACTGGACAGTGAACAGTGAGGTTAAAAGGGCGATAAATGTAGGTAGGATGATGATTAGTTCAAAAGTTATTGTGAACAACAGGGGAGGACGAGTGAGAAGCAAAAACAAAAAGATTAAAGATTAAAGAGGGCGCGAGAAACACAAACAATGGCTGCTTTTAATGACTCAGTTTCACTTGATTAAAAAGAGCAAAGACACCAGCAGTTGTAGCCCACATAACTTTGATGTTATACCCTTGTGACAATGCACAACCGCAAAGTGCAGCGCCTACAACAGACAATAACCTGCTGCCATGCCTAAACAGCAGGACACTCCTACAATTAAGAAAAAAAAAAACCGCGTCAAAAGAAAATTAATTAGCGAGTGTGCAAAAAACAAAGCAAAATAAAAAGGTATAAACGGACTGTTAAGCATAGCCTCCTGACTAAAAAACTTCCAGTGTCTCTAAAATGGGAGCATTACAACTCAGCTCCCAACTTTGCCATCCTGACACACACGATGTTCATAAAAGTGAGATGCAAGCAGCATCGGATAACCCCGCATTATGTGAGCCCTCAGGATGAGAATGTATTGCTGAAGGCATGCTAGACTAAACACTAAATCTACTTCACTAGCCAGCAGTTTAGTGGATGTGGCTTACAACATAAAAATGGTAGTTTAGCTGGATTTGGTGTCCTCGGGATTCCCATATACTTGTTTGCCATTCACCTAGGGACCATTTTTTGCCCGAGGACAACACAAAGGTTACGGTTTTAATGGTCCCCAAATGATGAGCTAGCAACCCTCTTAAGGCAATCTTTTTTTTAATTAAGTTGTTAGACTATGTTGTTTCAAGTATCATGAAAAAAGTACATTTTTGACTTGTGATCTTTAAAAATGTTAGCGGTTGATATATCCGACAAGTAAAAATGCACATCTTAAAGGTGTTCCATTCAATATTTATCTATTGAATGCAACACATAGTTGCTAATGGATGTAACATCCTCATGTAAACATACCCGACAGTCCCTCTGCAAGGTTTTCATCAAGGCACTATATGTGTCCGGGTCAAAGACCAGGCCCTCGTGCATGTCCTGGAAGTCCAGGTCTTTGAATGTGGGTGAGGGCTTGGAACGCTCTTTGCGTGAGGCACGGCGTTTGTACGAAGATCCCTTCAGGTCGTACTTGTAGTGCATCTTCATGGCTCGCGGCAGCACATTGTTCATGACCACCACTCGAACGGTGATGCCTCCACACTGGATGCAGTAGAGGCCGTAGAACTTGGGCAGTAACGTCCTCGGGTTCTGATTGAGATTCTACAATAACAAAGATGATGGGTTTTTTTAAGTGATAAACAGAGAAGGAGTAAATGTCCCTGATAATATTGGTCCAAATGAATCATTTTATTGTCCATTTTAAGTCAATTTAAGAAGAGAAAGACTGAAACTGCAACTTTCAAATAGGAATTAGTCCAAAATAAGTGGTCGGAGAAGAAATGTGAACATACACATGTAAACAGGTCATTTTGGGAACTGTAGATTATATCAGTGGCATATTAAAAGGTGATATAGTAATCAGTTCCCTTTCCCCAAAAGTAACATTTTAGCTAGTCATGTCCATGTGCTGATGCATGTGCACAGCAGTTCCATTTTAGGTTCAGCCGACAGAAATCTTCTTTTCTAATAAAGATTATAATTAGGGATGGATTGTGTGATCCTGACCATCTGTTAACTCCTGCACCTCCCTGAACTTGGTTGTGCTGGGTGTTTCTTCCTGTCAAATAGGTGTTCTTTCTCACCACTTTCACCAATTAATTTTAATAGGTGGGGTTCTCGCTAATAATGTTGAGTGTTTTTCATTAGCATATAAAGCAGCTTGAGCGAACTGTTAAAACTTAAGTAATTACTAGTAGTATGGAACTGTATGTTGCACTTACACAATACTTCATGTGTGGCCAGAATAACCCCCCCCCCCCCCCCTCCCGCCCTTTACCTTGCTTTGAGTAATGCAAACATATGTTGCTGTATGGCTTTAATGCAAATGTGCTAAGACTTGTTTATTTAGTAGCTCACCATGTAGTAACCAGGAAGCAGCTTCTGCAGGAACTCTGCCTCTTTAGGCTGCACTGTCTTGATGATGAACTCATCATCGCTGGTGAGGTAAAACCAGGAACTGCTAGCACCGGGGTTGGACAGCTCTATCAGCGGCTCATTGCATATGGAGTACTGAAATTCAAAGTGAGGCAACAGTTTAAGCCGAACAATGTTTTGCAATCAACTCAGGGGAAATTTACACCACATTGTCGTGAGCCAGAATGTGAATTTGGGTCTCCACCCTCACCAGATAGTCGTCCGGTTTGATGCCAAAGAGCTCTCTGAAGTAGCGAAAAGCCAGTGGGGCGTATGTTTTCAGACGGAAATCTGGGAAGTGATGTGCCGGGGTCAGGTTGCTACCCTCACTGGAACACATACAAAATATTCATTAGTCTAGCTATTTGCAATTTTTAGGAGCACTGTGACATGAGCATGTAACAGGTCATGGTTAGAAATGCACAGGTGTAACTATTGAAAATTACTGATAGCTGATATCCATGAAATGAACTACTGGAAAGAAACAGCTGCAGTATTATCTTCCTCTAGTGACCAAGTGCAAAATGCCTACTGAGAAATAATGGGGTTGCTGAAACATGTGGTTTCTGTCAACCCACAAGTGATTATTTGCACACTTCTAAAGGTAACTTCCCTCTTTTCTTAACAGCAATACAGGTTGGCTGCCACTGTGTTTGTTTAAATAACTTAGAGTAAGATTTCTCATAATAATAATTTGCATTTCTTTCTTTCGTTGGTAATATGTAGTCAACTTATTTTTTTTGTAGGCTGGGAGAGAGTGACATCGTCACTTTCTCCCACACTTGTCACACTTAGCTGACTTACATAGTTTTGGTTCATTTTGGGGTTTAGGCTTAGTACTTGGATTGTGACTTGATGTGCTATGTAATGAGGCCAATCTGGGATTTAAAGCTTACTCAAATCTCCCAAAAATGCATTCAGTTCCTTGGTAGGTAGTGATAAAATTAAACTCCCTGACATTTCAGAGTAAACCTAACATGCATAGAAAACATCCTAGATATATGGGGGGGAAATCCCTGTGCATGTGCATTGGTCATTCTCTGAAAGGATTGCAGTGCAAATGTGAGTGTACCTTGGCAGGAAGACGCTCTCCACCACAGAAAAGTCCTGCATGAGAACATCTCTGTCTGGTTTCGAGCTGAGGTTTCCCACAGCATAACCGATGCCCAGCTGGATGGCGCCTTTGAGTGCAGCTGGTGTAGGCTAACAAACAAATTAGACATCCTAGAATTAGGAATTTTTTTTGTGGCACTTAGTTGCACATTTTCTTGCTTTCTTTGTAACATAGTTTATCGTTGTTCAACACTTTGGTCCGGTGCAAAAATACCTCAACACTGGATTAGCTATAGCATTGGCAAGCTTCTCTCAGTAGGAATTTTAATCTCCAGTATTTGTTAGCATGCTGACATCACCAATAATGGCTCCTTTAGTTTGTTTTGTAACTATGAGCATGTTAGCATTTAATTCAAAGTAAAACTGTGCTTACAGTTGCCTCACAGTGAGGACAGCATTAGCTAGATTAATGGTCTTATTTATATCATTTTTAGATATCGTGTTAATATACAAAGAGGATAGTAAGCTGAAGCTTTTTGATGTAGGAAGCATGTGAAACACAAACAGCAAACTATAAAATTTAGCTAACACTGAAGAACCAGAAACTGTAGTTTCTCTAGTGATCACTTCAGGTTGGCTCTCTTCTCAAAATGTACAAGTTTACAGCAATAAAAGACAGATTTATCACCTGGTACCACAAAAAATATTTTGTCCTTTATGAGAGAGTTATTTTTATTCTCTGATCTCCCTGACAGATCTCCCGATTCAGGTAGCTAGGCCTCTCCTCTGCTAACATGGAGCTCACTGTTATTATCTCCTCTTTGAACTTTCCAAGAATCTATTGCTTTAATTTTGATAAGAAACATTCCAGTATTTTGTTACTCTGTTACGTATCCCTGTTATTAGCCTGCATGTGTATCTGTGTGTTGCATGCATAGAGAGCATAAAACATGGATGTAGCTAACAAGTGATTAGCCAATGAGAATACAATTGGTACTCCAAAAGTTAGCATTCCCATTGTCACTTATAGTCACTTAATACTGAAAAACAAAACATATGGCCTAAAATTCTAACACTGGGGCTTCAAAACTGCAGAAACCTAAAACAATGGGTGATGCCATGGGTGTTATGGCCATCTTTTATACTGCCTGTGATAAAGTACAGTCTTCAATGATAAAATTGTGCTAAATGCAAAATTATAATCATCCCTACAGATTTTAATGGTCAGCATTTCTTTTTGTTTTTGTTTTGGTAAGATTCTGTGTATGGATACAAAGATACCAAACAGATACAAAATATGTCTGTTGTTTTTAACAGGGGCTCATTCTGGATTTTTTTCAAAGTGACACCTGGTGCTCTGTGAGGCTGTATTATGGGCACAGTTAAACGCCATAGTGTGTTACAGTAAGTCACAGCATTTCATTGTGGACCAAATGTAACGATATAGTGTGACTAAAACAATTGTCTTCATTTATATCAGAAAATAATTAAAATAAACAAATCATTTAAAATAAACTGCTTTGATTATATTGCAAGTCTGGAACAGGCTCCCGGCACTTCAGGACAACCTCAAATACTAAACGAAGCCTTAATACCTGTAAATTAATTTTTCCAATTAAAAGAAAAGCAGACATTTTACTTTAGAACTTATTTAGAGCTTTTTCCTGCGAGCCAGAGTGTGAAGCCGATCAGCCTAATCACACCATTTTCCCACCACTTGTTCCCTACCTCACAGAGCAGCTCTGTTACATAACACAGCTGATGAAAGAGTAGCTGCAGTCACGTTATTGCACTTCATTTGACTTAAAGTAATATTGCACATGACTTTCTGTATGACTTTTTGGATTTTTATTACCCCTTTAAGCTACTAATTATTTTTCCCAAGATCATGGTGTAGTCAATAATTAAAATAAATATCTCAGGAAAGAAAATAATAAGTTTCACATTTAGACTCTCAAATAAAAAAAACAACCTTTGGTTTCAGTGTTCTGTTTGACCGCAGATATTTTCTGTTTTGACATCAGCAATGACTTGGGTGGGAGTAATTTTGTTCCTACCTGAAGATTTTTCCATTGCTTGCTTGAAATGATCCACTCACCTTTTTATGATCCTTTGACGCTTTAGAGGTTTTGGTTCCCCTTCCTAGGGTGCTGGCAGGGGATGCTGACATCTTTTGGACAGAGAGAACTGGACTAGAGGGAAGCTCGGCTGTCCTTCCTCCAACTTTGATTCTGTCCGAGTTCCTTTTTTCCCCTCAGTGGTAAATGCACAAACAAAACAATTTACAGAAAGTGCATTTTCCAGGTAGGCTGCTCCTGTGGATGATGTAAAGAAAAAAGGAGTTACACAATGTGTTGCATTTGCATGAATGTCAATGCAAAGCGCACACACGCTAGTGAAAAGCTTCCCAATCAGTCTTGTCTAGTTGTTCCTGTGACTTACAGTATATCCTGGGCTTTCAATAATCTTTCTGTCTGGGGTACTTCTGGACTCTGAGGACCTTTTGGTGAATGTGTTAGTCTTTTAACTCCAGAATACTTCACAACAACGCTTGATCCCAATTAAGAAGGATTGGGAACTATTACATGTTCAATCCCCCCGTGTTATAACAGTGCACAGTGTTTTCCTGATTATGTGATCATCAGCTTCCAAAAAAGGACACAGTGATTAGCGAAATGAAGCCATATACCAAGATCTGTTCATTTCAATTGCATGGGCTTTAGATTATGGTTTATTTCCAATGTAATTCTCCTGAAATTACAAAAAATACAGACAACCCCAGCTAAGGGTAATTAATGTGAAAAGGCAAGAGGGGATACTCTATAATACAGCCTGCACCCATGTGTAATTACCAGTGTAAGAAACTTTAAAATTAAGTTTTCCCTTCCCCTCATATACCACCAAATATATTTGCTAATTTAATTTCATAAATCTGAAGCTTTGTAGTAAATATAATAGAGTAAATCATGTACCCCACTTTAAACTCACCTGAACTGCCTTCTGTGGTGTTGCTGCTAAAAAGAGACTGGGTGGTTGCTGTCAGCTTGCAGCATAGACATCTGTGCAAAATCTAAAGATCTAAAAGCTTCTTTTAACACAGACAGATTTCACTTTGCTTTCTGTTTAATTTAGTTGCGCTATAACCGAGTACAACAAACCACTGGTGGATTTGAATAACTAAAAAGACTGTTTCAAACTATCCAAACAGGTGGCGTGATAAAGGACATGTATTGGTATTTTAATGTGAAACAATTCACAGGTGACCTTCTTTGGCTTGAACAGAAGTCCAACCAATTTGCCTGCATACTTTTTTTCTGGCCCTAAGCCATTGTGCCACTGGATATATTGAACCCTGCCGTTCTTTCAAATATCCTGAAAAAACTCCCTTCTTGTACTCTGCATAAGTTCTAATTTTAGATGCTGAAAATAACTGTAGGACTATGATGTGGAAAGTTGAGGGCTGTATTGTGAGGTGTTACTTTCAACCTCGTGAAAATATATGCAGTTTTAAAACTGTGAAAATTAACTTCAGCAATTCCCCATAACCACATATTTATGTCATTCTTTATCATGGATGAAACTCCAGGAAGGTTTATAATTAAATTACAACATATTCAGTACCTCGTATTTTCATGCAAATGTGCATTCAAAACATACACAACCACTTAAACTTCAAACAAACAAATATGGAAACAATTGAAAAAATTAATCTGCACATAAGCAGTATTGGAGATTCAAGCATTACGTAAGTGTAACAAATAAATTATACACCTTTAATCAGCAAAATCTATAATCTGGAAACCTGGCAACAAGTCCATATAGGTTACAGCTGCATTATATTTGTGCCAGAAAATGGGCAGATGCCCTAACACTAACACAGTTGACTTACGTGTGTACATAAAGGCATCAGCTGGAGGTATTCTGTGATTCAGTTTGCAACTGCACCAGCATTTTAACCAACATTAGGAAACACAAGTTACTTTTCTTCTAGTAACATCATCTTGTTTAATGAGCAAATTTGAAAACTCTATCCTGGCAGACAAGCCCCTGTCTAATTTAAGCACTGTTTCAGGATGTGGTTTCGCGGTCTGTCTCTAAGAGAATGCAACTGTCTTTTCAGGGGGTCGTGACGGCAAAACTTGTTTTTTCAAGGATCTCACCTGCAGCTCTCCTTTGCATGTTTAAATTAGAAGCTGAATAGATATAAAAACCTTGCTAAAGATTATTAAAAACTGACCTAGTGGATCAGATCAGTGAATGAGGTTAATTGTATGGACATAAACTCTTTGGTAGATTATTTTTGGTTTGGCTTTGCAACACTTTACATATTGACTCCAACTTTACTCCAACTCTTCAGAGGGGACATTGAGGCTTGGCCAAGCTAGTAATGCAATGCAAACTCAACTGGGTTTGCTCCCGATAAGACATAAAACCCCTCACCTAGGAGTCATGCTAGTCAGATACCTGAACCAAATGAGCTGGCTCTTTTCGATGTGGAGGATTAGTTGCTCCACTCTTAGCTTGTCAGAAATGACCCAGCTACTAACTCTATATCTAAGGGAGAGCCAAAATTGAGCCAATTGAGAGCCCAAGATATTTGAATTCCTCAGCTTTGGTACAGGAAGTCATCGCCAACCCAAACAGCCACTGAAGGAGTGTTAAGACAATTCAGTCCATCAAAAAAAGTATTTATTTACATTTAGGAGTTATCTCTATATTCATGCCTGGATGGCTTAAAAGGGGCCAATAGTGATGCATTTACTGTATATAAAAGCTGAATGTTCCTTAACCCTTTAAGACCTACCATAAAACCAAGTCCGCCAGAGCTTATATTATATTTTTACATGCTGTGGAGCCATTTCTGGGAGCATTTCAAGTTGCTATACATCAATACAACCATTATAGCCTAGATTTTAATAATATGTATTCATTAAGTGCATAGTAATTACATAAATTGCAAAAAAGTGCAATAAACTACAAAAAAATTGAAAATCGTTTTTGCTTTTTTAACATATATTTCTAGTTAGAGAAATTTAAGAGGCTTATCCCTCATAACTGTAAATACAAAAAAGTTGCACAAAATAGTTTCCTACCACAGGAAATTTATTTTGAGTGTCTTCATAGTTTTATTTTTGAAATACACCAATTTTTATACACTGCAGGAAAAACGAATTTGCAAAAAAGCAGCATCTGCATCTAAATAAACTATTTCCAGCAGTGCAATATGAGTCCTAAGCATCCCAGAAACGACACAGAAAGTCATAAAGTCAAAGATAACTTTTAAAAAGACCAGTATAGGCCCTGAGGCCCTGATGGTAAAAAAGACTACATTTCCACGAAAATGACGTCACTTCCAGTTTCGGGCAGGTAATGGCGGAAATGCAAAAGTTCGCGCTGACGTCTATTCCAACGTAGGAAGTGTTATGAACAGCTGATCGGATCGGCAAAGCGTGTTTCTGGAATATTACGTTTTTGTTCCTGCAAGCGCTTTTTATGCAGTTTTTGCAAAGCTTTATGTGGAAGGAAACCGTGACCTAGGACAAGCTGATGGCATAAGATGTAAGTACAACTCCTCCGGTTTCATATGCAAAAAAATTTTTTGCACTAGCTTACGTGGTTGCTAGTACGCAAATAATAGTTACGCAAAACAGAGCGTGCCCGCTCCGATCGGCTCTAAAGGGTTAAGGCAACTGAAAGGCAAAGCTAATGTGATCACGTCTTAAACCTGATTCTTTTTCTAACAGTCAAAGATGGCGACTTCTCTCCTTATATAAAGAAGATCCATTAATATAAGCATGTTTCCAGTCTCTTTTTTTATGGAATTTGAGGCTCATTTTGTAAATTACAATATTATTTAGCATAAGTCAAGCTACTTTACACTAACTTACTACTGTTGATGCTGATGATGCATTTGTTACTTCTGAGCTGGAATATTCTATCTCACATTTTAGTGTTGTTTCTTTCCTTTCTTGAAACGTTGTGCTGCTGTTATGTCCTTCATTTATATACCATGTACTGGGTTATAAAGCACTTTCTGACACTATACTGTATAACTAAGTATGACATTCTTGCTTGAACATGCACAGATGGATCTTTTGGTATTGTCATATATTGTCCATAAAAGTTATATTAAAATATTAAACATTCCACCCTGAGTGGAGCCCACAGGCCCTCATCTCAATATAGTCTAGACTAGAAACACATTTCATTATGATGCAACAAACGTCAGCAGTATTGCTAACATCCTCCAAACTCACACACATCTGAGTGATCACTTCTTTACAACTCTGTCATTTCGAACAGGAACTCAACGCCGGTCCTTTACACTGCTTTTTATAAAAGACCTCTGAATTGATGTCTACTTTTAGCTGAGTGCTTTCACTGAAGGCCTATATTTAACTCAGTCAGTTCATGTGAATGTTTAAACCTGAACCCTCCTCACACAGCACACACACGGCAGCTGTTTTGCATGCATGCAAATGATGGCAACTCCTCGCCAGCTGGCTATGGCACATTTTATTTTTCTCTGACGAAAAGGAAGTGGAGCTGATTTCCTCTTGTGATACCATCGCCAGCATATCTTCCCTCTAAAGAGGCACACGAATGGCCCACACATGCTAAAACAATGACACATTCACAGCTAAGATGGCACAGATTAAGATGGAAAAGTTGACCGCTTGCCCCCCTTAACACAAAGTGGAGAGGCGGAAAAAAGAAGAGATTCTCACTCACCTTGATCGGCATGGTGCTGTGAAGAAACTGGCCAATGCGTGTCTGGGAAAAGGCAGTGACAGAGAAATACTGTGTGATATCAGCTCTTAGGCTGACTGTGGTGAAATGAGGAGCCAAGTGCTGCAGCGACTGTAGAGCATCCTCACCACTTCCTCTCTCCCTCTCTCTCTCTCACTCGCTCTGTCTGTTTGTCCCCCCGCCTACCTGTTGTATTATTTCCCAGCACATACATGACTCACTCTGAGTTGTAGAAAGGTTTAAAAGTGCAAGGTGTTAAAGTGCCAATGTAGGAAAAAGTCTTGAAAATAAATATCATGCACAACAGCTTTTAAAAGCTTTCTACCACAAATTTGGTCACATAAATATTGTTTACAGTAATGGTATAAAGCTAGCTCATAGAGTTATGTTGTAATATTAATATATGAGCTCAGAAGAAGATTTTTTATTAAGATATGAAATTGCAAAAATCACAAAAGTTGGTTGACAGGAAATGAGGGGAAAGACACAGGAAATGACATGGTGCAAGGATCAAGAACTCCTTAAGAGTCACAAATTTGAGATACTCTACCTTGATTTGAAATTCATATTTCCTGGTTTCTTTCTGGAATAAGATTTTACATTTTATAAAGGTTTTTTAAAAATAGGGTTGACCACTCAAAACCTATACATTCAATACAGCACCTTATTTACCTCACCTGCCCGGCCAGTTTAGAATCCCCAGGCTACCTAACAGGGATGTATTTGGACTTCAGCCGGAACAAGAAGAACATAAACGTCACACAGAAAGACACCGACCAGCAGATCTGAACCCAAAACCTTGTTACTGTGAGGCGATGGCGTATGTTCTGCTATTGCAGCATCTGAAACAACCGTGTCCACGGTCTCATTTCCATCTAGGTGACCCAGTCTCTCTGCCTTTGTTTCCTTCCTGGTGTCGGTAAAGCCATCCCCCGTCTTCCTCAATAACTTCAAACACATTAAAAAACCTTTTGGGCTTTTGAGAAGAAGCCAAGTCACTTGTCACAGAGTAACTGTTACCACAGCACCGGACATCAAATATAAATGCACTTTGTTTTTGTTTAAATCTGGTCATCCAGTGGCCTTTAAAAAGTGTCCCTTGATGTCTAAATTAAATTGATAAAATTAATGAACTCAAGTGGCCTTTTCAGACTGATACCATTTTGAATTCCACCTAATTTCAACACAAGTTCATTATAACCTACTGAGCGACCCAATCATTGATTCAAAAGTGCAAATGCAAGTCTTTTTTTTTATGAAGTCAGGGGTTATTATGAAGTAGTAGTGGTTTTATCTTTGCAAAAAGAAACAGCAGGACGGACGGTCTTAGCAGCACCTTTACCTTTGTCCCACTTGATCAACACCACCACACACACAGTTGGAATGTCTTAGAGGTAGATTCAACACATTATTATAAATGTATTAAAAGGTCAAAGTGTAAGCATTCATTTTCACATGCTTTCATGTGAAAATGAAGTTCACAGGACTCTGTGCAGCCCTAAACTAAGTGCACCCTTACAGCTTCAACAGGATTGAAGAAGGTAAGTGGCAGCCCGGTTCCACTTAGCAAATGCACTTGATTAAATATTTTTCACTAAATGTACCTGTATATTGTTCACATGTTTGAAATAAATTAACAAAACAAACGAACAAAACAAACAAATTATCATTAGGAAGTGTGACCAACAGAAATTTGGGCAGTTTGTTGGTCTGCACAAATATTGCCTGTTTGGAAGGATTGTCAGGAGAAAGCCTCTTCCCGTTACAAACCACATGGCAGGACATCTTAGGACTAAACAAATTGCAAGACTTCTGGAACAATGTCATTTAGCCAGACAAGACCACATGTGTGGTCATAATGCACAGTGATACACTTGGTGAAAACCAAAAACAGCATATAAAAACACCTTATACCAAGTGTCAAACACGGTGGTGGAGGGGTTATAATTTGGGCTTGTTTTGCGGCCACAGGACCTGAGCACCTTGTGGTCATTAAGTTAAGCATGAACTCATGAGTTACTCATGAGCAACACTGAACACATGAACACTGATGTTTTCCTGTCTCAAACATAAGGTCGGCTGCTCCACAAGTAAAGCCTGGTAACAGGACCATGATCTCAAGCACACTATCAAATCTACAACAGAATGACTGAAAAATAGAAAAATACTAGTGTTGCAATGGCCTGGTCAGAATCTAGACCTAAACGGGAGTGAAATGGTGTGGGGGACATAAAGAGAGCTGTGGGTAAACTAATGTCTGCAAACTGCAATAAACTGAAGCAATGTAAAGAAGAGTGGGCTAAAATCTTCCTATAACAACATCAGAGACTGAGAAAGCTGATAAATCATGATCTGAAGTAAGTGCTGCTTTAAGTGACTCTACAAGATGCTGAATCATGGGGTATAGTATTTCACACTATGCCTTAGAGCTGTGAAAACCCAAGATAGAGGCTTTATAGAGCCAGACTTTGAGACTTCAAAATGCAGAGCCCAAAACCAATAGATGGACTTCACGGATGCTACGTCTATCATTAATTCAGTGGACGGGCCTCATGGAACATGTAGTGAAAGGCACCTACATCCACATTGACTTTTATATTTGATGGAAGTATTTGTTGGCTTTTTGTTTGCCATGGTTCCTAATTTAACGTATCACACACTGTCAGCTGTCACAGTTAACTTGATCACAGCATGAACCAAATGAGGTGCGTTAACTTCCTGTAAAGTGCAGCATTCATACAGTACTACGACGTAAACACCATCATTTTGTATTATATACAAACTGGAAGAAAGTTGGTTTATTTATTTTTATTTTATTTATTATTAGCCTGTTTGTTTGTCCATTTTCACCAACCAGTTTGAAGTCTATTGACAGTTCTTTATTTCTGTATATGTTTAATAACCTTCCACCATTAATCATTTAATCTTTGGTGTTCAAAAGGCACCGCATCTAAGAGCCACAAACATGATGCAGTCATGAAGACGTTATTCTTGGTTAATCGCGATTGCATCAGTATCATTCTGCAGAATAAACACTCACTTCCTGTCAGTTTTTTAGCCCTTCCCCTGCCATAAACGTAGAACTGACTATGACGTTTAAATAGCCTTAGTTTTGCATAAATGTATGCATTGCTCATGTTTGCGCAATATCATATGGTCCCGGTAAGTTCCAGATGGCTTACGAGTTGCTACATGAAATTACTGAAGCTTTTTCATGCATAAAAAGATCATGTATGAATTCATGTTTCCTAAAATAAAATTTGGCTCTGAGTCAGTAGTCTCCTTATTGGATGAGGGTTAAAGTTTAAATTCATTTTAATTAAAGGTCTTTGGTGGAATAGTACCAAGAAAACGAGTAAATTTCCACCACAAAGCATTTCCTCTAACTGAGCACAGACAGGGAAGGGGAAGTTTTCTACACCCTGCCTTGTGTGTGCCTTCTCAGATACACTTTAAGGCACTGATGTCAGTGTTTCTTTCTTTAGGAGCTTCTATGTATCCTCTAGGGGGAGTAGTGGCAGCTCTGGCACATACCCTCCCATTGCCAGTAATGATAGTTATTTATCGAAGCTTTTCCTGTTGTTTGTCATATTTCTACTTGTCTCCTCCCTTTCTTTTGTTTCCTTTAATCTTGCTCCTTCCTCTTTTTTATGCTGATTTTATATTGTTATTGTTTACGCCTAAAAGCAGTTCTCCATCGCTTACTCTCCCTTTCTGTTTGTCTTCCTCTTTTCTCTCTCCAGCCCTTCCTCCATCTCCCCTTTGTCCTCTAAGTGGGCCAGAGGTCTGCTTGTCTGAAGTTTGTTTGGGAACACCATAGGGGACAGATTGCCCACTCCTTAAACATCAAAACGGTGACTAGAGGCGATCGTATATCAGCTCAGTCCACCAAGATTGAACACACAACTTTTGTCACATTTGTCTGTAGGTCAGTCATGAGGCTTCACAGCTGCTGGTTTGCTGCTGGCTTTAAGTTTGATTTGACTCCAGCAGTCGGTCATTTAATAGAGAGATTCATTCAATGCTGAATACAGGAAACTGTTGTGTCCTCTCTCTATCACCATTGTTTTTATGGTCCCTCTTTCATGAAAAATGTTTTAAATATTCATGTAAAAAATATTTGGTCTTATCTAAAAAGGAAGTCTTAAGCCTGAGGTGAAAACAAGTAAACATAAAACAAAATACAGGAAGTCTTGCTGTTTTTTATGTGGTGTAAGAATAACCACAGAAATCTGCAGAGGCCCTTTGTTTGCAGTTGAAATTGCATTTTAAGTCAGTTCTGAGAACATGTTGGCAAAACCCCCAATTCCAAGTCTGCATCGTGGGTTTGAGCAAACATGTCCAGAAAATGTCACAGTTATGTAATGGTTATGCAGTGTTGTGTAATACTATGCACAATACACTTTAAAAAACAACAAAAAGTCGCTAAAAAAGACGTGAAAGCGCTACTCTCAACAAGCAGCGGGTGCTGTAACGCAGTCAGTTCTTCTTTTACTCTTTTACTCTTATGCTGTTTTGTGGATCACAAGGTTTAAAACTACTTATAAACACACACACACAAAGTAACTCCACCAGAGTGCCTATTTTGGGTCACTTTTGCCGGTCCAAGCCCGGGTAAAGGAGCAGGGTTGGAATTGTGACATTAAAAAAAACAATAATTGCTAAAAGAAATTTAATTTGTAGTTCTAAATAAACTCTAAATGCTTTTAGGACGTTTTTTACTCACTTTATGTCTCTTCCACGATGTTATTTCTCTCTCCAACAACATAGGTTACAGTTAGATTAGCATGACCAATTATGCAAATTAGGCGATGACGTCATTTAGCGACTTCTAGCGACTTTTAGGACAACCAACAGCGATTTTCCTTACTGAGGAGTTGGCAACACTGCCCTCTCTTGGTGTGGCTGGTTAGGTGAGGCTGGCTGCAGTAATCGCTGCCAGTCTGCCGTAGCCATACGAGAGGTGAGTTGTATTGTTGCACACACAATGTAGCTAAGTAGTACAGACACGTAAAAGATGTTTGATTAACTGATGGGCACCGAGTGTAATAAGGGCGTAGTGGACACATGTCCACAACACCCGTTTTATGTACTTTTCATTTGTTTATTATTGTGTAAAACTGTATGCTAAAGCAGAATGCTAATGGGATGTTCTGCCATAGTGTGCTGTTTGGAGTGGTGTGTGGCGAGCCTTTGCACTGATAAAACACCGCTGTTTCCATTCAGCAAATAATGTGGCAACGATCGATCAGAGACTCCTTGTCTTCTTAAAAACACAACACAACGCAGAGTCGAGGAGTCTGTTTGGGCCGAACTGTTGCAGTGGGGTGACGCAGAAACCGGTTACACATGCATGTGAGAAAGGTGTCTACTTCCGGCCGAAGCATTTTACAATAGTTACGGGTCAGAATATCTGTTAAGATGTTAAGAATAATAAGTATCGCCTAAATTGTTTGGAGTAATGAAACATTTCAATATAATGTAGACAAAAACGAAAAATAAAACGATAGTTACGGATCAGGACTCCCCGATCCTTACTGCGCATGTGCAAAGTCGGACCGTACAAATCGGGTCTACCTCATTCGTACCGTGCATGTGCAGAAGTATTCTTCTTCTTCTGTTTCGTTTAATGGCAGTTTACTCCCCAGTGTACGAGGATACCGCCACCTGGTGACTGAGCGAATGAGCCCTATTGTAAAATGAACGAGCGTCATTACAAATGCGTGTTAAATTTGATTTAGTGATAGTCGAGTGTGTTTATGATTGTCTGTGTGGAGAGGATTGTTGGAATAGTAATGATGATGTCCGCTATCGCTGTCAATTGTCAGTAAACACTTCATCTGGCTGATGAATCTTCATGTGACATATTACTAAGTCAGTATTATTAAGTCTGTAATTAGGCGCCATTCTTCTTATTTTACGGAGCTGTTGTTCGATTAGGGGACGCTCTCTGTTGAGGAGAAAAGCATGCTATGAGCTAACTGGGTCACTCAAATACATTAACTGTCGCAATGTTGGCAAAGAGAGGAAGTGACGTAAGATTTGCGCATGCGTGGTACCGATCGGGTTTCTGGTGCGGATCGGGTAGTGACAGGCTCCATCCTCCGGAGGCAGCATTTGTAGGCCGATTACGTCAGAGCGACGCACCAAAGGCTGTCCAAATTCGTAGACTCCAAACGCAGCCAACAAATGCGTCCTCCTTTTCCCGAATTTGAAGGATGGGTCGGGTGTATCCTTCGTGGCCAACCATATCCCAGAATTCATAGCACAGCCCAGCCAATTCCAGTTTCCAACAATGGCAGCCACTACTAAGTTTTAATATTACTCTTATTACTCTTTCTGGGTCACAAAATAAACTTTTAACATATTTTCCAGCGAGAATGTAGCTGTGTAAACTTCAAATATCTGCTTGGTTCCTCCTTGGTTTTCACACAGCTGAATAAACGTTAAACAGAAAACTGATTAAATAGAAGTGTGGGATGGTCGAGAATTTACGCCAGTGTCCTGTTATATTTTAGATAGCAGGGAGCAGGCGGCCGAGTTTATTAAACTCCACCGAGACAGCGGTGACGCTAATCAGAAAGCTAGACCGTCCAGTTTCACAGCCATTTACTTCCGGCCTACCCGACCTTCTGAGGACCCGGCCCAAGTAGACCGCGAATGACGGGTCCAGAAGGCTTAGAACCAAACGCAGATTCAATGCACATGGTTAAACTATTCATAAGAATTTGTTTAAAGAGATGGAATGGAGAACGTGGCTAGAGCTAGGAGTGTCAGCAGAGAGCAGGAACCAGAGGAAAAGCTATCGAGAGACTGATCACCTGGGTCGTGATGGGAACAGTCCAATGGGAATTCTGCATCAATCAGTCAGCGTAATGCCTAAAAGTTTATTCAGATGTAAATATATAAAAATTTTAAAATGAACAATATGAAAAAAAATCATCAGTGTTTTTAATGACACTGCATTTCATTCATGTGTCTCTATTGGACAGTGTTGTAGAAGTTACAGAAGATAGGAATCAGTTCCACCTTGGCCTGACGTTTGATCACGTTTGGTTGTACTGGCTTTGAGCCTGTTTGTGATACGCTACATCCACATGATACAGCTACTCTAGCTTTTTTTGAAGTGTCGTGAAATATTTTTGCTTAAATGTTCTGCAGAACGAATGCAGCGCACATACAGTACAGATATTATCTGAAACAGCATTACACAGTGTTACACCTACTTTACAGTTTCACCACAGTGCAACGTCTCTCAGTATTGTTGAGATGTTTTCTATTATTATGTCCAGTATCAAATTTCTGCTGTACTCAAATCTTTCTATTCTCTCTTTTTCTTCTGTGTGAGGGATTCCTGCATTAATCATGCAGCTTAGAAACTTCATATGCACACCGTGAAAACACCTCCAAATAAATTCAGTGAAAGGTTGTCAAGATAAGGTTGTCTAAAACATTTATGAATGAACTTGTATAGAAAGTGTTTCTAGGAAACATTATCTAACACTTCTACATTCTTAAAAAAAAAGTATGCTTGGTTTAACTTTCAAATAACCAACGAACCAGTCCATCAGCTCAAAGCTATTGTACATTACTGCATTTTTGTCATAATTAGTGGTAAAATTGAATGATGATGAGATGCTCCCCACTCATATAATTACAAATATGGGAAAATATGCTCACTTTACTTTTGCTATCAATGGCTTGGCTCTATTAACAGGTTGTACCACATACGACATGGGCAAGAGTATGAGGCAACAACTCTTAACTGATATCAGCACAAAACCTGTACAACAGGAGCTTCATGTCACTGGTTTCCATTAATGTTTAATTCTTGTCAGACAGAAACAGAAAAAAAAACAGCACATGTTATAGTATAGTGACTCTGAACTTTTTAATATAATAACATACTGTTGTTCCAAATGCTTGGTACACTGTTCACTGATACAGCAGGACGACCAGATGAAGAAACACTGTCAGACTTTAACAAATGCTAAGCAGTTAAATCATTTCATGTATAAGAGTCTATATTTAGTGGTTGATGTGATAATCGCAGGTAGATATTCTCAGAATCTGCAGCACAATCCACAGACACCAGCATTGCAGCAGCCGCAGCAAAAGCGACACTTAATGCCACGCTTCTGTCTGTGGTACGGCATCTGTGTGAAAGAGGAGAAGAGCAGAGAGTTTATCTTCAGCTGCAAGTCACTTCATTGTTTCTAATTTTATGTAAAGCTGTGAGTGCACAGTCTATTTTAAACATCTTCCTGTATTTGAGAGATCTCACAATTACTGTCTTCATTCATTCATTTATTGAATGAAACTCACCACCCATGAGTCAGCTGATATCTCCTGATGTTCAGCAGCTGGACTGTCATTGCTCACAGCCTCTTGTAGCTCTTGCAGTTCTCGTATCTGTAGAGAAAGAAAACAGATCTTAGCATCTTCACAACAAATTCATGCAGAAGAAGCACATTACATGAATTTAACACAGTCTGTAACCTCAGCAAATGTGGCAGAGCTCTGCTGAATGCAAATACACATGAGTGCAACGGCCACTGCAACTGCAACGCTGAACGTCTTCATCTTCAGGAGGTTTGAGTGGTTTAAGGTGGTCAGATCCTCGTTGACTCTTGTCAGCTCCTTTGTGATGGTTGACTGAGGGAAAAGGTGCTGGTATTTATACTCATTTGCTCCACTGCTGCCTCGTCACTTAGAGTACAGAAACTATGAACAGGCTTGCATCAATAGGACAGGGAAAACCCATATAGTTAAACATCCGAAGAAAAGGTCAAAGTTCATGCCGACTGAGAAAAGTACAGATTTTCTCGTTCCTCAGGAATTTCCCATTCCCAGAATTTCATAGCACAGGAAAATAAGGAGTTTTGCAAAGTATTGCAAAACTCCTTATTTTTGCAATAAGGAGTTTCTGCTCCTCAGAACCGCAAACCGTGGAGTTTGCGGTTCTGAGGATTCCTGCTCCAACAACCACTCAGTATTAACAAACTGTATGTCACAGACAATGTGTGAGATTATACTGTTTTAGTAACATTGTGTCCTCAGTTACTGCATCAACTACATGCTTGTATTACACAGTTTATCACAATAACCTTTATGGTCATTTAGATATAATGTGGAATTTTGTTGTCATTTTAAATGTCGTATTTTCCTTTGTTACATTTGTAAAACTGACTGCTATGCACCGTCCATCCATCAATTCATCCATCAAAGCTGCCATAAAACCTAATTTTTGGATTAACCCTCCGAAGTCTGAATCCCAGCTGTGCACATCAACATCACTGATTTGCACAAATACAGTTTATAATGAAGACATGTTAAATATTAAGCACTGAAAACAGTTTGGTTGTTGTTTGGAACGTCATTTAATGCATGTTGTTTTGTTGCCATAGTGATGCCTCCAGGGGAAAATTAGGGAGCAGAGCAAGAATAAGACTGTGGATATATGTTTTGATAGCTTTGGGTTCTCTTTGTTTTTGCCTAACAATCATAAAGAAATGTATTATATTTTGTGTGTGTCCTCATTATTGAGCTTTAATCCTGCATAAAGGCCAAGATGAATCTCTTAGAGTAGAACTTTACAGTAACTATTAGAATAAAAAAAAAAACACACATTGACTGCTTTAGTTTTTAAGATTCACTTCTGTCTTAAGTATTTTTTGTCTCTATATAAAAGATATCAAAATCTGTGCATACAACTTGATGTAAAAAGAATCTATGTACATTCTGCAGTCTATGATGCTAGAATGGCATCACAGCATTTAAACATGTTTTGAATGAAAACATCAGTATATGAAAACAAAACTGAAGAGACACTGCAACCGTATGAAGGAAGACGACTATTTAGTGAAATTTCTACATTTCCCTGAGGATTAACTGCTCTGTCATTTACCAAGAACTAAAGTAAGCTCAAATTTCATTTTATAGACTTAAGATCATTTACTTAAATATAAAGCCTGATTTTCCTGCCTGCTAGGACAGTATTTATGTACTTTACATTGTGCAAGTCTAGACTATATTTTACATCATAGAGAGGATGATGTGGATCTATTATTCAGGAAAACAAATGAAGACTTAACTATTTGTCAGCTGTTGTAATATTTGACAAATTATACATAAATTAGAAAATGTTCTTAATCATATCTTAGAGTGACAGAAGCTCTGCTGTTAATCTTAGTATCTGCCGTTTTTACATGCTTACATGAACACACACAGTTACTGTCCCTCCATTTAGAAAGACAGAGGCATCAGAGTGAGCATCATTCAACACAGATGCTCTCACAACACAAATCCTGACGTCGGTTTGCAATAAATGTAATTTAAAAAATTTACATTCATGTATGCTATATGCATTTTGTCCATTCCAAAGTTGTGAGTCTATACCAGCTAAAATGCTGTCTTTAGTTATTAACATTTGAAATGATGAAGGCACTTGAAAGTAACACAACATTAGCTGCCTTTCCAGAAAAAGACAAAAACCTTTCAGAAGTACGTAAGGTTTTGTGAGGTTTTCCTCCCAGGCTTCTAGACTTCTGATTGGCCAATATTTCTACACAGTTAGGATTTGGCATGTTCCTGACTTTGTTTTTAGGGTTTACATGTGGAAGGAGATATTTTTTCAAAACTGCACATGTGGACGGGAATTTTTTTTAAACGAAAAAGGAAAATTTCCGTTTACAAAAATGCCCGTGTACGTGTGGACGTAGCCTAAAGTTATCACAAAAAAAGCAAATTCGCTGAACATTCTGAGTTTTTTAGTGATCATTGTTGTTTTCTGTTCCTTGTAGTCAAAATGAATGGAAGCGGAGATGGATCACAAAATAACCGTAATGGTAAGCACATGTACTCAGTCGTAAAATTGATGAAAAACTGATTTTCAGCAGATATTTATGAATGCTAATTAAAAGATAAAATGATCTTGCAGGCCGACAGGTTAACCCAGAAATGTTTCCAAGAGGAGATCAGGAGCCAGCTTACGAACCTGTTGGTGGAATCTGGGGTTTACTGGAAAGACTTTATGTTACTCTCTATGATATCTTTTTTTGGAGGCTGACTGAGCTACTAGATGAATTAGAGGATCGATATGATGTCTTATATATTGACTTTCACAATGTCAATGACGGCAATGTCAACAATGTAAACAATCACAATATTAATGTGAGAGACAATAATGCCAATGTTGACAACAATGAACTGCATGATGATCATAACGCTATTGTTGTTGTCGGCATTGAAAATGACGATTCTGATGAGGTATTTGAAGACTGTGAGGATGTTCACCCGTACATCCCAGAAGAGGATCCTCAGCCAGGTGTATCCAGGAAGAGGTCTAGAGAGATGGATGTGGAAGATGTGGAACCAAACAAAAGAATCAGATGGAGCAAGGAGTTTTCTGATGATGACTCTGACTCTATCTCTGCCTGTGACACTGATAGCGAGGGCTGTCCTCATCTTGGTAATATTGCTGATGAGGTACCGCTGCCTGTTGGATCCACGAAAAGGTCCAGAAAGGAAGATGGAGATGAAGAAAAGCCTAATAGCAAAAAATCCAGGCTCGCAAACTCTGATTCGGGGACCAGCTCAATTGTGTATGATCACTCTGAGAGCAGTAATGATGAACTTTTTGAAGATGCCCATGAAGAGCCTGACAACCATGAAACTGGAGGCACGAGGAAAAGGTCCCGAGAGGATTTGGAGGAAGAAGAGGAATACTTGCGCGTTTGCAAATTTCGGAGGTGTTCAAATGAGTCCACCAGCACCAGTGATGACAACTAACACTATTTCAACTGGATTTTTCTGTATCCTTTTAGTAGGCTGATGGCCTGCTCAGGTGACCCTGAATCCTCCCGTGGTTTTGCTGCAATAAGCTGGGCATACACTGTGCAATTTTTTCAGTCGTGTTATTCAGCTCCTGTTCAAACTGTACGATTGACTCGTAGGGGTTAGAAGTTCGTAGGTCACGATGCAGGGTCTCATACTATACGGCCCGCTGCTCTGTGCAACCTGAGTGCTCACACTGTGTGTCCATAGCATGAAGGTTATAACACAAAAGTTTACACTATTTTCACGGTTGTTGTGAGGCCACATCGAAAAGGCTCAGATGAGCTTGGCAGTTCTACAAGTTGTGCCTCCATCCCTTGTGTCCGGATCACACGCTGCACTGCTGTGCTGTTCTGTCTTTTCGCTTTCATCTCTGTGTTTGCGCGTGCGCAGTGTGAGACGCTGCGTTGACACCCTCACGACGGCCGACAGGATTTCAAACAGGTTTGATTTTCTTACGACCAAACGACTGATGATCGGGAGCTGGTCGTGAGGTGTTAATCACTTCTCGTTACCCCACGTATACGATGTACGACACACGATTAAGGCCAAACTCGGGTCGATCCCCAAAACGGTCGCACGACTGAAAAATCGGCTCAAAATGGGCCAAAAAATCGCACATTGTATGTCCAGCATTAGGCGTAGGCTGCCGGGGGATTCCCATGATGCACTGGGTGTTTCTTCTTCACCCACTATGTGTTAATAGACCTCTCTGCACTGAATTGTACTTGTTGTTAACCTCTGGCTCTCTTCCACAGAATGTCTTTATCCTGTTTTCCTTCCCCCTCCCCAACCGGTCGCAGCAGATGGCCGCCCCTCCCTGAGCCTGGTTCTGCTGGAGGTTTCTTCCTGTTAAAAGGGAGTTTTTCCTTCTCACTGTCGCCAAAGTGCTTGCTCATAGGGGGTCATTTGATTGTTGGGTTTTTCTTTGTAAGTATACCTTACAATATAAAGCACCTTGAGGTGACTGTTACTGTGATTTGGCACTCTATAAAAAAAAATGAATTGAATTTAAAATTGAATGGATGTCACTGTGTAGATTCCCTCCATACACAGCAAATCCAGCATGTCCAAATTAACACTGTCGGATTTGATTTCAACACTATTAAAGTGTCTATATGGGTCCACACCAGAGAGTGTTAATTTAACTCTTTTTAGAGAGTTGGTACGTTAACTCTGATTTAGTGTTAAACACCAAATCTGTCTGGAGTTGATAATTTAACACTTGGTGTTAAGAGTTTATATATTAACTCTCAAAAGAGTATTTTAGTTTAACTACGTAAGAGTTATCTTCTAATTCATTCTAAAAAGCGGGAATTTTACTGTTCTGAACTTCTAGAAATTTCTTTTGGAAATAAACATTTACTAAAAAGATGCAATGGTTTTTGAAAAACATTTATTCTGAACTGTGCACCACAATTTCAAAACATTTTCTGAAAGATGTAACAGTATACATGTTCTCACTTTCATTAGAATTTTGTTTATCAAAAGGTCTGACATGGTAAATGCAAATAACAGCATTCTCATCACTTATTTCTTCAATACAATATGCATGTCCTTCATTCATCCCTTTGTGGAACTTCAACGCACTTCTGCTCTCCCCCATATTCCATCTTCACAAGCATATCCTGTGTGGAGATTGAATAAAAATTAGTTGACACTAATTAATGGCACAAATAATCCAGTAAACAATTGCAGCACAGTAAAAAAAAAAAAAAAAGTAATCCTCTTTGAGCCATTACTTGTGTAAAGTATTTTCCCAAAAGACAAGGACACAGGCAACAGGTAATACTGAACTAAATGTAAAACCTCAACCTTTTTCATTTTTACCTAAACCGTGTGCACAAAACTCTGGAGGGATCTAAATGCTAAGGTACAACAACAACAACAACAATCTTTATTTATAGAGCACATTTAAAAGCCAAGGGCATGCCAAAGTGCTTTACATAAAAGAATAAAACAATAAAACAATTAACACTATAACATCAGAGTCATATAAGTGTGGAATTATGTTCACAGGTAAAAACCACTAATAAGAGTAAACTATAGCACATAGCTATAGCAAAGTAAAGCGGTACCATCAAACACAGTGATAGAGAACATAGACAACGCAAGACAACGCAAGACAAACAGAAAAATTAATAGAATAACTCACTGCAAACAAGGCCAGGATTTAACTGGTAGAAAAAGCAAGTTCAAACAGATATGTTTTAAGCCGTGATTTAAAAGATTGAATAGAATCAGACGCCCGGATGCCAATCGGGAGATTGTTCCACAGCTCAGGTGCAGCTAGAGCAAACGCTCGATCACCTCTAGACTTCAAACGAGATCTGGGCTGAACCAACAATAACTGTGAGGATGATCTTAAAGCCCTCGCAGGAGCATATGAGTTTAAGAGTTCCTTAAGATAGCTTGGTCCTGTGTTATTAGTAATTTTAAAAGTAAGCAACAGAATTTTAAATTGAATACGAAATTTCACAGGCAACCAGTGCAGATCAGCGAGGACGGGAGTGATGTGAGCAAACTTCTTAGTTTTAGTTAGAATGCGTGCAGCGGCATTCTGGACTGTCTGTAATCTATGTAGAAGGGTAGAGTGGAGACCAAAATAAAGTGAATTACAATAATCTAGCCTTGACGTTACAAAGGCATGGATGAGCTTTTCCAGGTCATTGTGCGGGATATAGTGTTTGGCCTTAGAAATAAGGCGAAGTTGGTAAAAACTGGATCTGACGACAGCAGACACTTGTTTATCAAGTTTAAATGAGCTGTCAAGTAGCACACCCAGATTCCCGACAGTGTCAGAGAAGGAGCTAGTGAGAAAACCAAAGGCATCACGAAGTTTGGCACGGAGGTAGGTAGGTAGGTAGGTAGAACCCAGTCAGGACATCTGCTACTGCTGTTTGCTCGTTTTTATTTTTATTTTTATGGGAGATCGTTTTCAGGGTTCAAGTAGCACCATTATACCAACATTTCAAATTCTAGACATTGTTTTAGGTGTATTTGACCAAAGGTTTGACTGAAAATTCACATGCAAGCTTTTTTTCAAGGCTGTGGTATTTGCCCGCAAACAATACCTTTCAGCTAGCTAAAACAGAATATTATGCTATCACCGAGCAACATGGCTAATGCCTTTCACACAGCTTTGTCTCAACTCCAAAGAGCCACAGAAGTAAAAGCTCATAATAATAATTGAAACAATCTTTGAAAAAAATGCCTTACCAAGCATCGCAAACAACTCAAATATGTAGAGCAAAATGTTCTGAAACGGCTTCACTTCAGCTTTGATTGGAGCCTGTGGTGCTGGGGGCGGAGTCTGTGAATTTACTCTATTGGTGTCATAGCCCCTGTAGGAGTTCAGAGTTAAGAGGTCAAGAGTTAATGTTTCCATTGTAACACCTCCAGATTTGAAATAGAAACACTAATTTTTAACACTCGATTTTAACTACTATCATTTTACACCTCAGAGTTACATTAAAAGAATGTGACTCTGCTTAGAGTAAAATTAACTCTACTTTTGCAAGAAGACTACTAACACCAAAACATTTAACACTTTTGAATTTGCTGTGCAGGAGGATGCAGCCCATGAATTTGGACACCCTTAAAGACTTAAACATACAAATTTGATGCAGCAAGACAACCATAGAGACAGGACTGAAGGAACAGAATGGCATCATCAAAGGGAGCTCACACATCTATAGCCTTACTAAGCAACAAACTAAAGGCACAAATGACAAAAAGACACAAAAATAGCAAAATAACTGAAGACCGTAAACAATATGAAACTAAAACAAAAAATCATGAACCCACAAAATTTAAAACTCTGAGTTTATAACTGCAGTTTGATGGTTGACCACTATCACAGGTTTTAATAATGCTTCGGACAGTTCTTAACCTAGTTTCAGCAGCTTCAGTAATCTCAACTGTTTTCTTGATTTACCTGTTTGCTTAGTTAAATCCAGCTGGAGGCTTTTTCTTTTTCTTCTTCTTCTTCTTCTTCTTCTTCTTCTTCTTCTTCTTTAAGCCAGACAGTATACAGTATGTCCATTACGTAACTGAGATCAAAAATCTCATTTTCAAGAATGACCAAGCCACAACACAAACACATAAGACCAACATCCAGATCATCTGTAATGTAGGATCAAGGTCAAAACACGAACAATTACTAACAAATTTCTGGCCAGCGACATCAAAATGACAAACACTGTTTTCTCTGTTACTCATAAAGGAGCAGTGCGATAGTTGCTGGATCTCAGAATATAGTCTTAGTTCAATATTCTAGCACAGTCGTTTAATTTCTGTGTTCTTTCGTGTAACTTGTTAGTTAAATAATGTCTGACCAAGTCTAACTTTGCCTTTTCACTTTTTAGTTCTTAAAAATTTCAGTGTGACTCAACTGGATGATTTGTTTTATCGGTGGGTGTGCTGAACAACTGTCTCACTACGCTCGTGTTTATTTCAGTGAGTGTGACAAACTATCTTCGTGAGTCGTTTCATCATCACCACAACAATGTGAAAGCCAGAGCCACAACGTGATGACTCAGGAACAAGTCAAGTAGTGTTTTCAAACCTTTAGAAACAGGCAGCTCTTACTGAGGACAGAACACTTCCACAACATATTTGACACAGACGAACTCTAAATAACATAGAAAAATGCTCTATTAGAAGTAAAAGCCCTGCCTTAAAGCACTCTGAATAACACAAGAAACTCCCGTAAAGTAAAAGAAGTTTCACAAAACAGACACGGTGTTATTGTTTTAATTACATGAACTATAGTTAGCTAGTTTCCTCACTGGTGCCCAGCTTGAGAGTCCAGCCTATCTAAGAGGCCACCATATAAATCTGAGGAGTGGTGAGATGATTTTGATTTATAAATACTAGATGAGGAATCCAAACAGCTTTTTGCATTAGGTTTATTGAAATTGAGATGTTTTATTATGTTTTGGGTAAAAATATTTGCTTTATGCTGTAAAAAAAAATACATCCTTGTGAGATGCAGATGGCACACACGTTTAAAAAGGCACTGACGTCTCACATGGCTGACTGTCAGAGCTGTTTGCCTTGTCAGTTTTGCAGCATCAGTCTCAGCCTGTAAGTTGGTCAGAGTCACAGTGTTGATGCAGCTGTGCTCATCGGTCACAGGCTGGGTGAACCTCTACCCTCTGCGCTGCTGGGAGGCTTTTAGGCATCTAAAACAAACACACAAAGACACACCGGAGAGGAAGACAAACTCCTGAGCATTTTTAATGAACAACACAGCACAGCCAGTGCAGGGCTTTCACAGTTATTTGCACTAGACAGAGAGGACAAGAGCAGGTAGAAAGCAAACCCAAGTAATTACCAGAGAAAAGAAAATACAGAGACACATTTAGAGTGACAGACAAGATAGTCAGCCATGCTACACTGCTGAGCTCAAATTATCCAGTAAGCACCAATCATAAAGTACATCTGCAGCCAAAAGTTAAAAAAAAAAACATGCTCATCTGTGTCACATTATTCAGCAATCGATGCAGTGGTTGTGGAAATATTCAGTAGTTTGGTGATCAAAAGTCTGTACAAGATTTTGAGGCTATTTATCAAGTATATTTAGAGATATTTAATGTAATTTTTGGCAAATTAGATAATGGGTAAAAACTGTGTTTTTAAAAAAGAAACTAATGAGAAGTTTCATACTGGGTCAACCAGCAGGCCTGACTTTGCCCTCCCTTGTGACATACACAAGACAGGTAAAATATTTAGTTATAAAGGTAGAAAAGACAGAATCAAAAACATGATATGAAAAAAGTATAAAATGTTAGCATTAAACCTGAAGACAGCTGTTTCTCCAGATGTTCGATGTACTGCTGGCGTCTGTCAATCATTCTCTCCCACGCAGAGACCTCAGAGGTCAGGTTGGCAAGTCGTCGGGCCTGTTTATCAACGAGAACCTGCAACACAGCAACAATGTTAAAGTGTAAGAAGATCTCTGAACTTCATTGATAAATCCATCGAAGCAACTGCTGAAGCTTTCTTCTTTGTAAGGTTCAATCAGCATGCTCCTGATCCAGGACAGCTCCAGTGCTAATGGTACAGCAGCTGTTGATATTTATGCAGCATTTGGAAAGTTTGTCATGTTTTTAACACCCTGACAATTGACTTCCTTGCCTCAGTAGCTCTGTTAATGTTGGTAAGGTAATGTTGGCTGAAACCTGCCCACATATAAAGAGATCGCTTGGTAGTGGCCATTTCCAGCTCCAGTTGCTTAAGTAATGTGCTAATTTATTTACCACCCCCTCATATGCGAGTCATCAATATACTTTGCAAAACATTTTTTTGCAGCAAACGTGAGTGTGACTGATGACTTGGTCTCTTCATGATTCCTGATAATTTATTGGTTAACTTCCTGGTTTTTGCTCACCTTCATGGAGCTGATGCCAGTGCAAGCCCCACCCCCTGACCTTGCCTCAGTCAGGCTCCTCATACTCTGGAGGATCCGGTTCATGCGGCGTTGCATGGCTGCCTGTTCAGTCTCCAGATCCTCCGACTCCTTCTGCAGGTCTCTGACTGTCCTCCATTGTCTGTCCCTCCTGGCAGACGATCTCTGCAGGACCTTCCTCACCTGGAGAGAAACACATTTAAATCAGCCAAACCACCAAGGAAGATGCAGAGCTATGGGCTTAAAATCTAATATTTTATGCCATTTTAGTTGATTTTGATTAATAAAAAGTAGAAGATGGTTACCTGTAATTTTATCAATACTTTCAGCTTAACAAAGCTGCCATATTCAATGTTATATTTTACCCATCTTACAAAGGACAGCACAAATATATAATAAAATAATAATATAACAATCAGTTATTAGGTAATTAATCAATTACTGGATTTAAATGACAATAAATTAGTAGCTAGTGTGTTAGAGTAGTGTTATTTTTAATCAAATAACACTACACTAACACACTAGTGTAGACTCCAAAATTTTAGACTCCAAAATGAACTGTTTTCTTCAAAGTTGTTAGTTGTAGCTTTAAAAAACATCCAAAATATATAATCTGAAGCATATGCTGGAGATTTTGGGGCAAAGATTGCACACTAGGTTGTCTGATTTGCTGTGAAAAGTAATTTGCAGAGCTCTCACTCACCTGTTTGTGAGTCCGTCCCACTTGTATATTTTTCTTACGAAGGCTCTCCAAACGCTTTGTTGCCCCGTCCATCTCTCTTCCCATCATTTGCCCGTGCTGCTCCAGTCGCTCCACGTTCTCAGTCACCTCTTCCAGCAGGTGAGCCAGACCCAGCGAGAGCATCTTCACCTGAGACACAGGGACCTGACCTAGTGCAGGTGAACACCAGACATGGTGAAGTCCTACCAGTAAAGTGGACAACTGCAACACTTGGCTCACCCTCATGCTCCAAAACGTCACCAGTTAGCGGCTTTAAATCCCTCTATTCAAATCTACTGACAACTCAGAAGCACATCTGATTAAATACCAGAGTACCAGCTGCTGTTGAGCTGTTGAGAGGTGATTAAACGTCTGCAGAGTCTGTAGTGTACTGATATGTCTCGGATGTTCCCAGAGGAGGTCTGGAGCTCTGTATGGTGAAGGATAGAGGGATGAGGAGAGGGTGGAGAGCCACATGGAGGCAAGAAGGGGTGTTCCCAGTCTGACGTATGAATTATAAAATAGGAGAATTTAACCAAAAGTTTGAATATTATATTTAACATCACAGGCTGGCTTGTAATATATATTCACTGTATGAATTTTAAGTGATCAATATACTAATACCTTTCACATGTGCACATCACACATTGTTTGCACATGGAAAATTATTTAATAACTCCTTAAAGAAAGACGAACAATAACAAACGTTTGCAATGTTTAATAATTTAAACTAAAGCCAACACTTTGCTGAACTTTGAACACATTTTTCCCTATGTGAAAGAGTCTGTGTTGCATTTATACATGAAAGAAAGAGAGAAAGAGAGACGCCTGCTGGTTGTTTCAGGAGCTTCGATGAGCTCTGTACTTCTACAAAGTGAACTGGATATACAGGATATTTATTTCTTCCTCCAAGCCAAGTCTGTGGTTGGTTAGAGGGAACACTATGTTTAAATCATATGCAAAAATAACATCAACGACAACAATATTGTTACTAATGAGGTAAAGTTCAACTCCAAGAGCAGCCACACTGATCAGGAGTAATATTTTCTGACTCTCACACAGTACCAGCTCTAACAGTTTCAGATCCTCATGTTGGGGAAACATAGGCACCATATTTAATTGTTGCCCATATTCTCTTCTGACTCTGGGGACAAACGATGGTAAAATACTGACCCAAGGCCATAGCGATGATGGTTTTCGCATATGTATGTGCAGAGATCAGAATGAGCTTAAGGAGAGATTTTTATTTAAAAACAAAAAAATACATCTAATGGGAAACTCTACAGATGTACAAGGATATCTACTTAACAGGTGTTCATGATCCTCTCAGCCAGTAATAAGACAAAAAGATCAACTGCATGCACTATCTAACGTTTTTGGGTTCGGGTCAGGGTAATGCTTTATAATACAGCATGTAAATAAGGGTGTAATACTCCTGTATTTAATTGGACTTTCAAGGTATTTTATTTTAAATTACAGTGTAATTATATTTTATATACAAATGCTTAAAGGCACACTAGAATAACGTACATTGTAAATATGCTGTACTTTCAGGATTCAGGGTTTATATTTGAATATTTTGTCTTTACACCTTTATGTTTTTACATCTTTATTTAATAGTCACTATGTTCATGTACATGAAGGATGTTCTTTTATTCAACTGTCCTTTTATTTTATCAAGATAATTATAATAACTTATAAGAAAAAGATAAATACCATTAAAATCTGCAGGCCATTGTGTCCTTATTAGAGATGGCACGATACCACTTTTTTATGTCCGATACCGATATCATAAATTTGGATATCTGCCGATACCGATATGAATCCGATATAGTGTTTTTTAGTCAACAAAACTGTTTTTTAAATATCTTGCTGCATTTTGTATAAGTTCATACTCAAGTTTAAAACAACAACTACACTAAAGCTATTCTGTTATACCTGTATGCAAAAAAAAAATTTCATAGTTCAGCAATACTGATCAATCTAATAAACTTAAACCTACACCATCCTCCCTATTCTGGTATTTTAAAGAGTACTTAGCATAAATATTAAGCAACCTAACTAATAGGGTTCCAACTCCCAGCAACAACAAAAATAAATAAATAAAAAATAGGGAACCACCCCTCACACTCCACCTCATGATGCTTAATCGACGTAATCAACCTCAATTTGATGCAGTGTGAAAAAAAATGCACAGAAATAAATTATTTTTCAAGAAATATTAAATAGATTCAACATCTTTCTTCAACAGAATTGCAGACTGCACAGATGGTACCTTCCCAAAGGAAAAAGTACTATAGCTTACTAGGGTATATATATTAGACTTAATAGTTACTATATACCAGAGGTGGGACCAAGTCATTGTTTTGCAAGTCTCAAGTAAGTCTCAAGTCTTTATCCTCAAGTCTCAAGTCAAGTCTCAAGTAATGTCAGGCAAGTCAGAGTCGAGTCTCAAGTCACTGGTGTAAAAGTCCGAGTCAAGTCACAAGTCTGAAACTTTGAATTTCAAGTCCTTTCGAGTCTTTAAAAAAACAAAACGAAAAAATAATGTTGCAGTTATATGCTAAATGTAAATATTAGACCATGTAATTTTAAAATCTGTGTTTTTCTCAACACATGACAAAATAGTGAACTTAGAAAATATACACAAATTGTGAAATTGCACCTCTTTAAAATGCAGCTCAATTAAACCTAGCTCCAAGGATAATTTTCACCGACAGTTCTGAGATAAGCTGCATGTTATTCTTGGATGCGGTTGTAGGACCGGCTTTAAAATCGCATGACAAAAATATCATACACATTAAAAAAAAACTGTATCACCAACGTAGCCTGGACAACATTTGCTAGTTAGATGAAGTCAGCTATCTCATTGTAGCATATTTATATGCATATTTATAATTATACGGTTCTTGGAGTGAGCGCACACACTCGTGAAGTTTAGTAACTTCAGGTCACTGCAACAAGTCCAGGTACAGTTTACCGACGGATGGGTGCAGGACCTTGAAATGCACCGTGTAGAACGAAAGACCATCATACGAACAAAGGTTAAGTTTACCAGTCTCACAAATCGTCGTCATAAATACACATTCGTTAACCGTTTATTAATAGGACCTTTGAGCTCAACGGTAATTAATTAGTAGTGGAAATCATTTCTGGTAGCATCACAGAAATGTAGCAGTGACAACAATATTGTATGCTGTAATCGCACTGGACAATTAGTGATACAAAAAACCTGTTTTATCCTGTGAATAAAAGTATATGTTTTTGTCAATGTACCATAATAACAGAAGCGAAACACAATATTGTGTCAGGACAATTCACTATTTATGCACAATAAACACAGGAGCATAGCGCGACAATTTCTGTTCAGCGCCAGACTTGCTTGTAACCTATATCACTAATTATGTTATGAAAATGACGTATTAACTACAACAGCAGACTGACCTTCGTGTAAATGCTTGGAGCAGACTAACCTGTGAGCTGGAGTGTTCTGGGACGTTATATTTGATCTTTGAATGGCTGCAATCCAGGCCATCCGTCGCGTCTTTGTTACTTCGGAAACATGGCTTGAACAATTTCTCTTCAACGACGTAATCCGATAACAACCGATCTCTTTACCCGTCGGCTTCCCGTGGCTGTCATGCGACCGGCTATTGCAGTTAATAATACAACGGCTTCTTGACATTTTTGTGTTTCTTTTTATCGCTGTGTGACTGATTTCAATTGAAAGCCTGCGTGCGCTAGTACCGCTTGCCACGAGTTCCCAGAATCCTTTGCGGTTCTACCCGTGAATGACGTCACATTTTCAATCTCTATATAATATGCATGTTAAATTTTATATTTTGGGTAAAATATCAAGTCTTTTCAAGTAAACCGGTTCAAGTCCAATTCAAGTCCCAAGTCATTGGTGTAAAAGTCCAAGTCAAGTCACAAGTCTTAGAACATTTTTTCAAGTCAAGTCTAAAGTCATAAAATTAATGACTCGAGTCTGACTCGAGTCCAAGTCATGTGACTCGAGTCCACACCTCTGCTATATACAATAATGGACTTCTATTCATTTTGCATCAAATTAAAACTTTGGGTGTCAGATAATTATTTATTAAAAGCTAGACATTTTAAATGAGAATAAGAAAGAAAAGTATGTCTTTGTGCCCCCTTTTCCCTGTTAATGCCCTATCGGCCCCCCTGGCTAAACTTTGCTAGATCCGCCCCTGCACAGTTACCAGCCGTCAGCTACATAGAAAAAGATCCTGGAGTAGAAAGTAATATTAAATACATTCTAACAACAGCTGATCAAGCTTAAACGTGCTGCTGTTGTTCAGCCGCTGGTTTCCTCTTTCTGGTGCAAAGTGGGCCAAAAGCAAACCAGAGACACGGACTCGCGACAGAAAAGCCGATCAGCTGATCGTTAAGCAGTTTCATGATTGAAGTAGCAGCAAGAAGAGGCAGTCGCTTGTTAAGCTTAACGCAGGAATGCTTTACAAACATTCAGAGATGGACTTACACACTTGCTTTACTTCTCTCGGGATAACTTTGTCGGAGATGAAATGCCGGGTTGCTAGCGAAGCTCCACATGCTATCCAGACCACCCACAGCCGCTCTATCACGTGATGCATACTGCTCCAAGTGCAAACGTTCTGAGGTGAGTTACGGCGTGTTGCAAGTTTTGTGAGGTGCTTTCTGATATTTAATGGATCGGATTAAATTTTCTATTTTTCTCCGATATCCGATCCAGTAATTTAGGTCAGTATCGGACCGATACCGATACGTAATATCGGATCGGTCCATCTCTAGTCCTTATAATAATGGATCCATGTCTAACGTCTAACTTTTTTTTTCTGTCACAATGACTGTTCAAACAACTGTCAAAAGGAGTGTACAGAAAGCACTTTCCTGTAAAATACCAGGAAGTTAGGTAAGGTTAAACTACTCTGTAATATGGTCCACACGCTGAAAAGTACAGTGTACTTACAGTGTGAGATGAAGAAATATTGTTTGTTTTTTCTGTAAAATTACCAAGAAATTATGCAGTACTTAAAATTACTTACAGAATAATTTGTGTCTCCTTTTCTGCAAAATACCTGAAGTTATCTGATTCTTAAAATTACTAAAATTACTTATGCATTACTTAAAATTTACTTAGAGTATAAGAGTATATTGCCATTCTAAAAAATAACATGATTTTTGATTTATCTGCATTTAATAACAACTTACACTTACACCATGACACTTTTAAAACATTGACTTTCTACAAAAACAAAGAAAGAAAGAAAGCGTATACTACCTACCTAGGTTACATACAGACCAAGTATGGACATAAAGAACATACTGGAGCATTTACCTGCTAAACAGCCAGATATCCTCCATATGGGGGTAAAGACCGAAAACAGAGCAAATATTGGAGATACGGTGTTCAGCTGGACAGAAATATAACACACAGCTGAATGATAATGTTTCCTCGTGCTGGACGTGGGTGCTAGTGATGTGATTAACTCACACAGGCTTGTTTTGATTTCATGTTATAAAACACAAAAGATGAAACCTGCACTAAAATGTTTTATTTTATTGGATAAAAAGAGACAGGAAAAAGAATGAAACTGATTTACTCCGATGTGGGTTGTTAATGCCAGAAAGCTGATGAAAATATTATTTTCAAACCTTCTTGTTTGGCCTCTTTGTGCCAGTTAAGGTTTTCTGCAGTGAACTGAATTAAGAGAATAAGACTTCCTGCAAGAGTGGCTTTGTCAAAAAGAGGCAGACCAACAAACTCTTTGAATTGTTTTGGAGCAGGGACAGGCCTCATGCACAAATGGCACTATGTAAGCTCATAAAGCCCGATTTATAAAAGGAGAGAAAAGAGTCAGCCTCAGCCCACTGCTTCCTCCTGGCATTGTGCAGAAAAAAGCTGCAGGGCAGCAGAGTCACCGGGTCACTACATGAGCAAGAGGACAGGCTACAAAGTAAGGCAGCGTGTCTTTGTTATTAATGATTTCTGTGAATAATATACAATAAATAATGCTTTGATCCTCAATGATAATAAAGCTCTATATGTCAATATTTAAAAGGTGAGGTTGTCTTATAGGAGAGATTTTAGTAAACCAAAGCTTCATAGAAAATTATTATATCTTGTATTGCCTTGTCAATCTAATGAAAGACTTAACTGAGGGCTCTTTAAAATAAAATTATGAAAAGTGACATGGAGATCAGAAGTGTTTTTAAGCTGTAAATCTTAAGTTGCTCTCAGAATGCTTTTTGTAGCCTCATTAGCTTGTTGTTCTCGGACCCAGAAGCTACTGTAGTCTACCCTCCTGTCCAGAGTGTGGTTACATATCCTTCCTTCATAGGGAGTCAGAAACAACATTTAACTGGTGTTTATTGATAAATAAATGCATTAATAAAATATTAATATTTAGTTTATCTCATTTGTTTTGGGTGGGTCAGCAGTATTTAACTGTTAAGTGCACTAATTACTTGATTCAAAACGTATGATGTGTTCACCTGTGTTCAGCTGGACTGGCACTTTTAAATGGAATTAATTATTAATCATATAATACCAGATCAAACATAAAGCCTGTGGGCCAGAATCAGCCCGGCAAAGACTCCAATCCGGCCCACTTGAAAGCTTTGGAAAATGCCAAGAAATGCACAGATGTTGAACTTTAAGCTGTGTTTTTATAATGTGTACAGGTTTTCCTACTGATAAAGCCCTCCCTCAATTCCCATTCATGCAACAAATTAGTTAAGTAATAGATAAACAACTTAATGACAGAAAAGTTTTTCACTCCCCGTCACCACTACTACTACTATTGCTATGTTTTTTTTAAAATCTGTGAATTAAGAAAAACTTTATGTTTTATAAATACAGGACAGTGCGAGCAATGAGCTACCAGAACATTCTCTGTAATTTCACACATTCATCATGTAACTAAGACAGTGTTTAACATGCACTTCTTTTTCTTATATTAAGAAATCTCAGGGGCTAAATGTTTAGGAAATGTCATTCACTGCTCCATTCAAGATCAAAGTGAGCTGTCAAATGAGTTTGATATTCCTGATATAAACTCTTCTATAGTGGCTTTTTACTTAAACACCATTAGAAGTGTAAGGGTGAGGAGCCAAGAGCATGTGTCAGGGGTGTGTGTGTCTGTGTTTGTCTGAGGAGGCTGGACTATAACTCCATAGCTTGTCAGAGAGTCTGTAAGAAAGAAGCTATGAAGAGTATGAAGACGTGCATCTGGAGCATCTGTGACTGACACTTTGCAGTAAGTGAAAAAGATTTTTTGAGAAAAATAGATTCTCTTTTCCCCCCCTTTGTTTCTGCATGTTTTATTTTTGGATTTACATGGTGAAATGATCATATAGTCTGCAGCTCTATACAATATTTGATCATGTTATAGGTTTCAGTTCTTGTTCCATGTGCTTCAGCTACAATCTAAAATAATCTATGCTTAAATTAACCTCTGTCTGCAAAATAGGTCCGTGCATATGAGAGCTAAAACAAATCTATTTTAGTATCTACAAATGCAAGTTTCACAACTTTTTGGGCTGCTGGGCAGACTGTGTTTCCCCTGAGACTTTCACACTAAAAAAAGGAATGTTATGTGCGATGGGGGACTGAGAAGACTGTACAGATAAGCCTGTCAAACAGGCTTTGGCAAACATAACTGAAAGGAGAAACAGGCAGGCAAGAAGCTGTAAATATTAAGAACTGTTGCAGTACAAGAAAAGGAACAGCCCTTTTGACTTGTCCAAGCACAGCCACCACTTATAACTGTGTTGTATCAAGACTTGTGAGAAAGAAAGAGAGAGAGAACAGAAAAATACATTTCAGGCATAATGAAGTCATTACACCTGCACTTTCCCCACTGAGGCACATCAAATTACCTCTTGTTAAACAAAAAGCCTTTGGTAAGTTGTGAAATTACACAAGACACTGGTGACTGACAGAGTGACAACAGGGTGTGTGCACAAAGGTATTTCACAGCACAAAGCTGCTAGTGTAATCTACTGCAGAAGAGACTATCCCTGCTGTTTAAGAAAGGAACAGTTAGATCCTTACTGGGATAAGGGGGCTAATTGTTAACTGCCAGTGACTTTTGGTTATTTGTGTAACCACAGTTCTCAGAATAGCATCTGTGTTTTTGGTAGGTCTTAAGAGCTTGAAAAGAAGGTGTAACGTGGTAGACTAACGTGCGTGTTACAGAAGGCAAAACACCTTTAACCTTTTAAAAGACATTTCAACTCTTATCCCAAAGGTTTCTTTAGTTCTCAAACAAAAAGGTGGAGATTCCCAGGTATTTAAAACCTAGTGGGTGTTGTCACTTAGGGGGTGGTCAGTGACCCACTATCATCATGCATCATCATCTGTGTGAAAAAGGCGTGGGTCATTACCACCGAAGGTTTTGGGTGAAACCACTGTGATACTTTCCCCTGCTACATGTGACCTACTGAAGTGTTGTTGTTGTTATGCAAATAACCTTTAAGTAGGTGTGTAATATTTTTCCCTCTATTGTGGAAAACAGTTGTTCAGTACAAAATGCCTGTGAAGTGCAGCTGTTCAAACGTTGCCATATGTAAAAGCTACAGTGCAAAATATTGAAACATTTCCAGGACAGTACTTTTAATGCATTATTTTTATGATGCAGCTTTATAATCCCCGCCCCCCTCAACTTAAGAACTACCCCCAAGTGGCTCTTAATGTTACTGGAGTTCAAAGAAAGGGTGCCTGAACAGCTGGCAGGACCACATCCCAAGATCATCAAATATGTAAAAAACTAAATCCAGCAGGGAGGCTCAAACGACTTATTGTAGTTACTGAAATTGTTATTCACACTGCTAACTGCTCAACTTATTCCAGCATACTGTTAAAGTTTGGCATGAACCTGAGCACATTGTGTTCACTTTTGAAAGTGAATGAGTGCAATTGAGTAAGAGCGGAGAATTTATAGCAAAAATGATTTACGTGACATGAGAAAGTGGGATGAGTGACGGGTTTAAGATGGAGCTGTGGAGTGCGGCCACAAGTTGTAAATCATTGCTAAATGGCTGAGGAGATTATTTAGTCACTGTTGGCACTGCGTGTCAAGCATCCTAACAGTCATACATACGCAGTTTTACTTTGTCTTCAAAGAAAGAAGAGAGGGCTTAACAAGATTCTGAGCACAAGCCTGTTCATGTGATATGCATGTAGTGTTTGATGTTTACCTTGAGGCTCAGACCAATATTAGAGTCAATGAATTTATTAACTTACCAGCAGGAAGTTGTGTTCACATAACCTGTGAACACAATGCATATGTTTCTACTTATTGGTCTCTGTATGAGTCATTTAATTATTAAAATAGAAAAACAAACAAACAAAACACAAAAAAAACCCAGGCAGCATAATGCTAGCATGACTTTAAAACAGGGCCGTTGCTAGCCATTTGGGTGCCCTAAGCACAAATGCTTTATGGTGCCCCCCCCGCCACTGAAAAAAAAACAAAAAAAACATTAATACTTTTGAATTTCTCAGTGGAATTTGTTTAATTAAATAACAACAAACATGACAGTTAAACAAATAAATAAGGTTAAAGGAGGTTAAAAATACTGTTACAAATAAATACTGAAACAAAAATTGAACATTGGAACAAGAACAAAGAGCCTGGCAATAATGTGTAATTTTTTTTATAAAAAAATAATATATATAATATAATAGTATTATTATTAATATATTTACAAATAGTTTCACAATAGAATTTAAATAAGAAACTTAAATAAGAAAAATAAGAATTTGAACACAAAAGCCACATTCCTTAAGTAACTATGTTAAACATTTTTACAATTCGTTGTCAGAGTATGCCCTAGACTCTAGGGCATACTCTGACAAATGCAGGCGTGGTGTGCCTCTCTAGGGCCTAGAGAGGCACACGCCTGCATTTTCTGGTTGCAAAATCAGCTATAAGGTCATCATATGATAGCTTCTGAGCCACGTCACCATTGATGCTGATAACAGCCAGACCACTTAAACGTTCCTGCCCCATTGATGAACGCAGGTATGTTTTAATGAGTTTGAGCTTTGAAAAGCTTCGCTCAGCAGAGGCAACTGTGACAGGCAGGGTCAGTGCAATACGCAGAGCAATCCACAGATTGGGATATACCTCTTGAAGCTGATTGTCATGTAAAAATGACAGCATTTCCAAAGCAGACGTCTGTGGTGGCAGCTGAGGAAGGTTGATGATTTCCTGCATCATCTCAGGTCCATCAATGTCAGCTACTCCCTTATCTGTCAGTGTCTTCTGTACTTCAGTGCAGTGTTTTTTTAAATCCTCCTTGGACATCCCATTCACTTTGCTGAAATCAAGCAGCACTCCATATTTCTCCTTCACTTGATTCATGGTCTCAAACCTCTCCTGTAGGGAGATTAAAGCAGAGTCCACAACACAATTGAAAAATGTGACCTCAAGCTTTTTAAGGGCATCATGGAGGGGCTCATCAACAGCTTCATATGCAAACTGCCTTTTTGTGCTCCTGAGCCTTTTCTCCTTCAACTGTGATTCTATGTTCAGGGCCTCACAGAGTTCTTTGGCAGCTGACACAGCCTCATCAAACCCAGACTGTCTGTATTTAGAGAGGTTACTTTTGGCAGTGTCAATGAGCCTGACAGCAACATCGAGCTGCATGGAGCTGGACTGTAGTAACTTGTTCACCTGGTTTGTGATTGTAAGAAGTTCACACCACACGATGGAGCAAATCAAAAATCGAAATGAGGCTACTTCCTCAGCAAGCACTTGAGCCTCCACCTTTGCGACTGCATCACTTACAGCTTCTCTGGCCTCCAGGAGAGCATCCCTCACTTCTTTTGTCTGACTCCGGACAGCAGTTACACTTTGAAGCCTGCTTTCCCATCTAACGTCACTCCAAGATTTAAGTGTCAATTTCACATGTTTTGTTAAAATGGCCCATCGCTGGGTGGCACTGGAAAAGAAATTGAACAACTTCTGCAAATACCCAAAGTAGCCAGTTGCATCTGGAGAGGACTTGGCAGCATCAGCTATGACCAGATTCATCGTGTGAGCTCCACAAGGCACAAACAATGCTCTCGGGTTTAATTGTAGCAGTCTGGCCTGAACACCTTGTTTCTTCCCCTTCATGTTGGCCCCATTGTCATAGGCCTGTCCTCGACAGTTTTCAAATGGAATGCCAAGCTCCTTCAACTTGTCAAGGACAACATTGGACAGGTTAAGGCCAGTTGTTTGCTCCACATTTATATAGCCAAGAAAGTATTCTTTAATATCTGGTTGTGCTTGGAAACAAACAATGCGTACTATGACTGACATTTGTTCAGTGTGACTCACATCTGGAGTACAGTCAAGAATGATGGAGAAGTATTTTGCCAACTGGATTTGCTTCACAATGGCGCGGAATGTTTCTGAAGAGATAATCTGAATTAGTTCGTTCTGTGTCTCAGGGCTGAGGTAATGTGTGTGGGAACCTTCATCTTTTATGTTGGCCAAGTGATTTGCCATTACAAGGTCATATGTTGCCATAAGCTCTACTTCCTTCAAGAAGTTGCCATTGTCCGGCTCATAAAGACAGTCAGAAGAGCCCCTAAAAGACAAATTTCTGGAAGCCAGTGAGAGAGTTATTGAGAGTAATCGTTTGAGAATCTCTCACCACTTTTTCCTTTCTGCCTCTAGTAAGGTCAACTCCTGTTGATCTATTGCCATGCTTTTCTTTAGCCGTGTGTCCAGTTCTCTCCACTTAAGCATGCACTGTATGTGGTCTTGGCTACACTCATGACCCCTCAAACGGATGTTGATGTTCGACCAGTCACTGAAGCCCTCTGTACTCAGCTTTATATCCTTCACACTGAAAAGCTTACATGCAAAGCAGAACACAGCATTGTTCTGCGGTGAGTACACTAACCAGCTCCGGTGAACCTTTTCTCCATTGGGAAGAATTTTGAACTTAAGGCTAGTGTGAAATGCTCTTCCATCAGGCCCCTTTGGAAAATTAAAATCAGAGCTGACATTAAAAGGACCTCTCCGCACAATTTCAACACGATCAGCATCTACAATGTGAGCTGGCCAAAGAGCAGGATCGGTTGAAGGGGGCACACATGTCTCCACAGTGTCACTTTCTGATAGTCTCTCAGTGACAGGACTCTCAGTGGTACTTGTGTATGGAACTGTACCTGAACTGGTGGTTGATGGTTCTTGTTCTTCTTGGCTAGGGATTGTTGCAGGGTCTACAATGGCTGGTGGTTGATGTCCAGGGATGGCACTACTACTGGATGGTTCATCCTGTCCTTGAGATCCTCCTTGAACATATTTAAGCATTGACCCTGCATACAAGAGAAAATATTCAGGGATTTTACAGAAATACAATTTTGAATCTACAGTAGGCCTACGAAAGATTGCATTATAAGACTAATAAATTAAGTAAGTCACTGGTACATTTAAAAATTACTAACTATATTTTACATGTATAGATTTTCATAATGGCAAATGGCAATATAAACATGCTGTACATAATTTGATATAAATGCGCAAGTAGGAAATCTATATTACTGGAAGATATAGGTTTCATATTACAGTTTCACCAACAGATGTCGCCCTTGATCTATGAACCTAAAGAAAGACGAGAACTATTTATGTGTTCAGACGTCAATGGCATAAATAAGATATGCGTCTTTATAGATATCCTGAAATGCAGCAACATACAAAGTAATCTTGTCTAATCTGATAATAATACTTGACTGCATCACTGACCTATCCCAAAGTTAAGGTTAATCAGTAGCATGCATGACGTTAGCCAGCTAGCAACCTGAGGAGGGAAATGCTAGTCTCACGAATCACGATAACGTTAGCAATCGTGAGTCACGATTGCTAACGTTATCTGAAAACCGTCAATTGAGTGACCATGATGAGTTGCTTTTAGTAGTCCATTCTATATTCATATCCACAACGTAAACAAACTACCCAACATCAATCATTTGCAACATTTGTTAACACAGTATGAACACTGCTAACAGGAGCTATCACAGAGTTGACGGACATGAGCGTGCAAGCAAGGGCTACAATAATGAACTTTTTTTATTATTATTATTTAAACATTGCCTTACCGGCAAGCGACGCCTGAGTTTCATCACGCTTCCTCTTCTTCTTTCTTTTCTCCGCTCCCGACTCCTGTTGCCGTTTCGAGGCCATGTTCAAACAGGTGTTTACCAATTATAGAACAGACCACTGGGAGTGGGGGGGCACCAGGAGGAGACTGGAGACAGGGCACAAAGCAGATTCACCCCTTTTCTCGGGAAAATTGTTTTATGTTGCTTTTGTATTGTTTAACCATATTAATGCATATGATATTTATAGTATTAATATGGTTTACTTTTTTTTTTTACGACCCTGATTTTTTTGGTGCCCTACCGGCCATTTGGTGCCCTACGCAGTGTGCGTTATGTGCGTTTGCGGAGCTACGGCACTGCTTTAAAATGTCAAAATGTATAAAAATGCTTGAAATGCTGTAATCCAGTGTATTATTTGTAGTAATTAAACTAAATACAATTAAATTCCTTACAATTTAAGCATTAAATTGAAAAAGCAAACATCCACAAAATTTTAAGTTGTTCGAATATTCTTTGGTTTCAAACATTTTCAGTGTAAAGGAAATGCCCTTTGTATATTCAGCTTTTACAGCTGGTTAAATCAAATAACTCTACCCTATAGGAGACCTTTGTATGAATTTTTCCTGCACAGAAAAAGTTTCGATTGATCTGTCCACCCATCATCTTTGCTCATCTGTTATCAGAATCATCAGAATCAGAATACTTTATTAATCCCGAAGGAAATTATAGGTTACAGCAGGCAGCACGCTAAATGGCCCATGCGCACTTACAAAGGAACCCTCTGACCAAACATACTTTACACAAACATTACATTGGGGAGACATGTCAGAGAGATAGGCTGATAGGAAAAAAGAACAACGAAAATACATAACATGAGGTGAGAGGAGCAGAAAAAAAAAACTCCACTCAGACTGAGCTCCTAATGGGAGAACAGTTTGAGAACAAAAATTATCAGCTGGGTCATGGCAGCACCACCACTATATTTTAGATGCCACACTTCCCACGGGTATAATCTCTCAAACAGGTTCTCGGTCTACTGTTGGGTGTGCCCATTTCTGGGTATTCCCGGGTACCCCTCAGGGGCCCTGGAGCTCATGTGGGACCTCAAGCAGTTACTAAGCAGCAACTTTGAAGAGGCTGAGGTGAGACTTGCCTTTCAAACAGCAACCAGCTGCAGCTGCCTGTGGAGACACACCTGTCTATCAAACTGACCACACCCCGAAATTTAAGTCTTAAAAATCCAAACAGTTGGAAAAAAATAATCACCCTGAGGGGACTGGGCGACTAAACCTCTTCACTACACCTTACTTGAATCCTGCAGGTGTGGGTGTGATACTGAAACAGGTGGGGCCCTGTGATTGGTCCATTCAAAGAATTGCTGCCTGTTTATTGGATAAAAAGATGACAGCAACTTCTTCAAACTCAACACCAACCTCTCCTTTCCCCTTCCTTCAACAATTGCACCTCCTCCTTCAACAATTAGGCTGCTTGGTCTGTAGGTAGACAAAACCTCAGTTTGCAGTTTAGTTTATCCTTAGTGAAAATTACACTTTAACTGGTGAGTGAACATTTTTGCCTTATTGCTGTGAATGTGGATGGTTGATTAGGTGGCTTTTTTTCAAGTTTTCGTGCTGTGCGAGTGGCCTTTCTTGGAAGTGGGAAGAGTCAGGGAGTCACACGGGACTGAAAGAAAGTTTTACAGTCTTTCAACTGCAAAAGACACATTTATTGTGTAACAGGTATGCTGGGCAGATTTATGCTTGCACAATTTTCTTTTCCTTTTGTTTCCTTGTAATTAATTTTTTGTAAACTTGTTAGTTTTATGAATTCTGAATACAGAATGTCTATTTTAATTTTAAATCTACAGTTTTTATTGTCAAGTGTGTTTTATTTAGTTTTTTTTAAAAACATTAAGAGTCTGTTCTTTTGACTTGCTCTATAATAATTGTGGTTTTCTAATCATTTTAATGCCAGAAAGAGTTAATCTGAATTATTTCTGTCAGGTTAGGTGTTTAGTGTCTGCCTAGGGCAGGGGTCGGCAACTTGCGGCTCCGGAGCCGCATGCGTCTCTTTAGTCCTTATAGTGCGGCTCCGCGTGGTTTTAGAAAATAAATTAGAAGTATTTAGCTGAAGTGTATTTTATTTATGTTAGTTCTTTTTAAACTTGTAGTTCTAAATTGGAAGATTATTGTTATATTGAAATCTAAAAATAAAATTATATTCTATTATTTTTTTCATCGCTCAAAATAAGCCGGTATACCCGCCCAAACGCCGTGCATTTATCGAGACTTTCAACCCAATTATGGATCTTCGGATCCACATTATATCAGCAGCTGTTCTCCACCGTGAACTATGTTTAAAAACAAACACCGCTCACGCCTCACAGATGACAGCTTACAGTCCTGCGTAAAGATGAAAGTGACTTCGTACAGCCCCAATTTGCAGACGCTGTGCGCAGAGGTTCAGGAGCAGAAGTCCCATTGTAAAAATATCACGGCAGACCCGACAATGTTTGCATGAACATGCTTTATAGCATCTCTTTATTGACCACTTTTCACACACGGTTGCTGTACGCATACAGCCGGCTGTAGCTTTTCAGCTCACAGCTTGACACACACCAACACAACAGCAGAGATAGCATAGACGTAAAGGCGGCGAGGCGTGATTTCGGGTGCTGCTCTGGTGCGTCCGCCTCCAATGCAGCGGCGTTGCAGACCACACCCCGCCACACACATTAAGCAGGTAAAATACATATTTAGGCAGAATTTTGCAAATATCTATTTTTCATTTTGTAGCAGCATAGTGCTTTTTTTCCAATTATTTTTTTAAAAGTCAGGCTTCAAAAGCCCAAAGGAGATATAAGGGTGGTGGCTCACAACAGTTTTTGTTTGCTACATGGATCATTTTAGTTCCGCTGGGTGTCTTTCCTTTTGTTATATTTCTTTAAGAGTTCAAAATGTGTTAATTACATAAATAAAATGTAATTTTCTCTGTAGCACTTCATGGATTTAAGCAACACACCTTAGTTGTTCACACAAAGCATAAAGGTAGAAAACAATATATACAGTGTTATTTTAGATGTCAAAAAGTATTTGCGGCTCCCAGTGTTTTCTTTTGCGTGGAAACCGGGTCCAAATGGCTCTTTCGGTGTTAAAGGTTGCTGACCCCTGGCCTAGGGGTTTTCTGCAGGAAGAAATCCTGCTGGTCTGGTGCAGTGCAAAGCACTAAATGTACAACTTTTTTGTAAGTGGAAAATTGCAATAAAATCAAATACACTCAAGTGTATATTAAAGATCTGCTATAACTCATTCACTTGGCCTTGCAAACTGGTCAATCTCCAGGAAGACACATCGCTGGATTTGTCTCCATGTGGAGTTTTTTTGCTTATTTGCAAGAGCCCATTTTCTGCAAGACATCTCATCATGGCCAGATTAATGTGTACAGAATTTAACAGAAATGAATACTTTAAAGAAAAAAAGGAAAAAAGTTAAGACTGTTTTGGGTCTACTGCATTTTTTGGGCTATAAGGCGCACTATAAATCCTTTTAATTTTCTCAACATTGACAGTGCATCTTATAATCCTGTGTGCCTTATGTATAGGGATGGGTACCGGTATCATGACAACGGTTCTGACATAAACGGTAGTAACCAGACCGAAAAGCAGCGCACATTTCGGTGCTTTATTTCGGTGCTTTTTTTTCCTGAGCTGTGATACACTTCTAGCCAATCATTTTACGTTTCTGAAGATAGTAGGCGGGTCCAGGTACATACGTTCTTTTAGAGCAGAGCTACAGATTAAAAATGCCCAAGGCGAAGCGGTCAAAAGTCTGGCTGTACTTCACAGCAAAATATGCAAACTCAGCAGCCTGCAACAAGTGCTTTATTAAGCTGATACTGTGATACTGTCAAAGGAGGTAACACCTCAAATCCGATGAAACACCTGGCGACGCATAGCGTTTTTTTTTAAAAGCCAAGAAATGCGCTGTATTTGATAGCTTGCTGGGAGACCTCACACCGAGCGCATCTACTGCGGGTGTGGTGCCTGTTATCGGACCCGGAGTTAGCAACATCCCCAAAAACACGAAGAGGAGAGTCCTGGCCCCTAGCCCTGCCAGTGTAGCAGAAATGATGACGGATGATGATGGCAGCAGCAGCCGTTCTTCTCTGCGTGAGTAGCTTAATGTTGTTCGTGTGTAATTCACGTTGAGTAGGCTAACCATGTTATTACATTAATGCAGGTAAGGTGAACTAGCAAACATCATCATAGCTACATGCGGCTGTCTTCTTGTTTGATGGCAGATACTCCCTTCACCCTGGCTAAAAAGGCTAAAATGACCAAAGAAAAAGAGGGAAACGGCTAAACATGAGAGGTTTTTGGATAAAGTTTGTGTTTTTTCCATTGTCTAAGCACTGCTTCCAGCCAAGAGTGATACCATATATGCCCCATAGCTGCAGAAAAGGCTAACATTGTTATCTTTTTACAAAAACCAGCTGAACATGAGAGGTTTTTGGACCAATTTTGTGTTCTCCATTCTTTAAGCACCGGTTTGAGCACCGGCACCATTTCAAAAGTACCGATTTGGCACCGGTATCGGATAAAACCTAAACGATACCCATCCCTACTTATGTATGAATTCCAGTTGTGTTTACTGACCTCGAACTGATTTTATCTGTCAAAAAATGTTGTGGTACAACTTTGGTAAGCTACGAAGCTGCACTGCTTGATGGATTGTTGGAGCCTCGCGGAGTAATCTGTGTCCAAAACTCCGTCTGCTTCAGGTCCCAAAGTCAAACGAACACTGAAGCATTACTGTCTGAATTCTTTCACCTTTAATAAAATGATCAGCATTGCTGCTTTACCAGATGTAACAAGGCAAGGCAAATTTATTTGTATAGCACAATTCAACAACAAGGTGATTCAAAGATCTTTACAGAGACATTAGAAACAAAAACAAATAAAAAGCATGATTTAAAATTGATTAAAACAAGCAAGCAAACAAACAAACAAACAAACAAACTAACTAACTAACTAACTAACTAACTTTTTTTTTTTTTTTTTTTTTTTTTTTTTTTTCTTTAAATGACATCAGAAACAGCAGTATGCGACATTACGTGATGGCAGAGCTTCAGTTCATCCTTTGTCATTTTTTTTTTTTTTTTTTTTTTTTTTTTTTTTAATAAATAGGACAGGGGGAATGAATGAGAGAGAGAGGGGGAGAGAAAGAAAGAAAACCCAAGGGGAGAAGAGACGGTGAGAAGGGGGGGGAAGAGAGACAAAAAAAAAAAAAAACTCCTGGGTCACCTGTATGGAGAAAAAACAAACAAACAAACAAACAAACAAACAAACAGAGGAGACAGCAAACAACAAAGAGCAACATAATAATAGAGAAAACAAAGCACCATCACAATAAACTAGCTAGTCATAGATATCAGTATTTACTAAGTAATAAACGATATTGTGCAGCACGCAAGATAGACAGCGCACAGTGTGCTTTGAGGCAGCAGCCAAGAAAGCTTTAGTCCGCGTCTGTGAATACCCATGTGTGCATACCTGTGTGGATCAGCATGCTTGCATTCCAAAGGTTTCTCCATGTAATGATCTGCTAGGGAGTGTGGGGGGGCCACAGCCCCATCCTCCAGGGTGTGAAGCGGGTATGGAGGAGATCAAAACTCCAGACATCCAGAGGCCCCCAGAACACAAGAGACCATGGAAGACCAACAGAGGGGCAGCCGCGCCACTGTTCCAGTAAGAGCTGAGGAGAGTCCCAGATGAGGGCTCACTCAGCAGCCGCGGAGCAGAAGCCAGGGGGGGTTGCAGTGACGCGCCCGTGAGCTCCGCCGGCCCCCAGCTGCGCCTGAGTGACCGAGCCCTAGGCCGAGAGGCCGGGGGCACCCCACCTCCAAAGGGGCCCGAGCGAGCCCCAGGCCCCAGGCCCCGACAAGCGGCCGCCAAGGAGTGAGCCGGTGTGTACCCGGACGCCCACCCCCAGACACAAAGAACCACCAACACACCGACACCTGAGGGAGTCCGCCACCGGCAGGGGAAGTGGTGGTGGGTGGAGATAGGCCTCCAAACCTTGGAGGGCCTGAGGTGTCCCCAGAGAGGTGGCGTCTGATACCCAACCTGACATATAGACACAGACATACAGGCACACACAGACACAAACATCCATTCCCACCCTCATGCTCTCATATGCACTCACTCCACACTCAACCAACGTGGAGACAGACATAAAGAGACGCTGTACACACAATCACACTCCCCAAGCGTACTCTACAAACCGGGTCTAGGTACCCTTGCCCCTGGAGGGGGGAATTGCACCCAGACCCAGGTGGTGTTACCCTTTTCCCTGCGGTGGGGAGAGGCAGACCACCCCGACTCCGCAGCAGCAGGGAGGCCCCACACCCCAGACCGCAGTCGGACGGCCAACTCCTCCTACTAGCCCCCCCGCTCCAGCAGGCCGCAGAGAATGGGGGTGGGAGAAGACTCCAAACCTCCCTCCACCCGCTCATTGTAGTGTTGATGCATATGTGTTCTAAGGTGCAATTAAAACCCAGGAGGGCATGGAGCTACCTGCCAAGGAGCAGCAGGTAAGCGCATGGTCCCTCCTGCTAGCCCTCAATGACTAAGTGTATTTAAAATTGAGAGGTGGGCAACGACGTCAGGGGTGAGGTATACACCCTGATGGTGATTTGGACTCCGTGATTGTGCCCACCCCCAAGATCCTATATGTATGTGTAATGAGAGTGTGAATAATGTGAATGTCTAAGTTGTGGGATAAAATTGAGGCAGAGGCAGCCAGAAGGGGACAGGGGGGGGGGTAGCCTCCTCTGCACCCTGGTGACATACCCCCACTCCAAGGCCCTGCATGTGTGGGTGGTTGTGGAGGAGCGGGAAGAGGGAGGCAGCTGGAGATGGGGAGGGAAGGAAACTAACTAACTAACTAACTAACTACACACATTTCACACCTGTTCGCGCGATCTGAACCCTTATCGTAAGGGGAGCTACCAGTCCTTCTGTGGACGAGCTACTTTCTATTTTAAATTCCCTGAATTTAAAATACTCTCTAGACCCAGTCTAGACCCAGTTGGGGAGCTACCCAGAGCTCTAATCCCACACCTGTTCGTGCGATCTGAACCCTTATCGTAAGGGGAGCTACCAGTCCTTCTGTGGACGAGCTACTTTCTATTTTAAATTCCCTGAATTTAAAATACTCTCTAGACCCAGTCTAGACCCAGTTGGGGAGCTACCCAGAGCTCTAAACCCACTTAACAAACAAACAAACAAAACAGTATATAAAATCAAAACAGATAAAATCAGAAATAGATAAGATCAGTAGTTAGTGTAAGTTTTGAAATTTAAGCTTAAAAGTGTGGATTTGGTGCTTTATTCAAATGCAGCTGAGAACAGGTGAGACTTCAACCTGGATTTAAATAAACTGAGTGTTTCAGCTGATCTGAGGCTTTCTGGGAGTTTGTTCCAGATATAAGGAGCATAAAAGCTGAATGCAGCTTCTCCGTGTCTGGTTCTGACTCTGGGAACTGATAAAAGACCGGATCCAGATGACCTGAGGGATCTGGAAGGTTCATACTCAGTCAGGAGGTCACTGATGTATTTTGGTCCTAAACCATTCAGAGCTTTATAGACCAGCATCAGAACTTTAAAGTCTATCCTCTGACGGACAGGCAGCCAGTGTAAAGACCTCAGAGCTGGACTGATGTGGTCCACTTTTTTGGTCTTAGTGAGGACTCGAGCAGCAGAGTTCTGAATGAGCTGTAGTTGTCTGACTGATGTTTTAGGTAGACCTGTAAAGATGCTACAGTAATCAAGCCTACTAAAGATGAATGCATGGACTAGTTTTTCCAGGTCCTGTTGAGACATCAGATCTTTTATCCTTGAAATATTCTTGAGGTGATAGTAACAAGTCTAACATCCAGGCATCCATGAAAACAGAATTTACTAAATTTAATGGAGTTAGAAGTTAGCAGGAAGTTAGCTCGCTAGTTTCCACCTAAACATGATACAGCATGTTCTGACTGAGGGATTTCTGAAAAAATTCAAACATACAGCTCTGCTATCACTTCCAACATAAACAAAGACAGAAAACTAAACAGCAGTGATGCTTGTAGGGTTACTGAAGTTGGACTAGCTAGTATATAATGCTGTACACCAACAGCGCACACAGGGCTTATATACACAGGGAAGTAATCAGGGAATGAGAAACAGGAGGAAGACACAGCTGGGAGAAATTAGGCTAATGAGACAAGGGAGAAGTAAAACACGCTGACATGAGACATGAACTTTCAAAGTAAAACAGGAAACCAGAAACAATTCACAAAGATGCGGACTGAGAAACATGGACTTTACACAGAGGGACACACGAGCAGAGAAGACTAAGCACAGAACTAAACCTATACTAAACATGAGGGCAAGAGAACAAAACCTAAACCAGAATAATTAAAATAATCAACACAGGATAGCTAAAGAATCAGAACATAAATATAATGAACATAATCTAGAAAAACACCAAAATACAAGAAACCGAAAAAGCTGGTTCAAAATGACCCAGAACCGTGACACCTTGTGTATGAAAACAGACCCATTCATCGACGGTGCACCTTATGATCCGAAAAATACAGAAAAATTCTTGCTGTGTAGACATGGTGAACAAAAGAGTTGCACCTCCTGACTTCAGGTTGAATGCAGGGGACATGCTATCCCTAATATTTAGACTGTGCCTTTGTCCCTCTAGTAATATATAAAAGGAGCAAATCGGTCACTAGAGACTGATTTCTTTACTTGAAGGCAGGAATTTCCATCATGAATGTTGCAGAAAACCCACTAAATCCACCAGGAAAAATTGAGGCTGACACTTGTCTTTTCCTGGGGGAGGATACCCAAACCATCGGATTAATGTGCCACCAAAGCCCTCACACCTGCTCACCTTAAGACACAAAGGGGCGATCGGTTACTGTCAGAGGAACACACTGTCATGTTAGGAATTCCTCAGGCCTCTGGAGTCACTGTTAATCAGGGAAATGCCCCAAGTTAAATAGAGCATGGAAGCCTGTCAGGGGAAGGTGGACTGGAGTATCAGGAGAAAGACTACTAACCACACAGGGAGGCAGAGCAGTGGGGGATTTCTCCGTTGAAACGACTGATTTTCTGTGGCTGTGTGTGTCTCTGGCAAGATGATTTGGGCCACAAAGTTGAAATCACATTGCCAGAGATTACTGCACTGCTACGGAGTCTCCGACTGTTCCTGGAGGGCATGCATATACCTGTGTACTGGAGGTTCTTCAAGCAACCAGTCTGAAAGAGCTCATCCGAGGCACGGTCAGTGGATTGGTGCTAGCTGTGTCATGTGTACAGTGTCTGATTGGGTGCAGAACTTAGTTGACTGCTGACCAGGGAGTCTTGAATATTTGTTCACAGTGGCTAAGTTCGTCACTCATACAGAGACGATCGGCATTTTTTTTTTTAACTTGGCGACTGGCTCTATTGAAGACTGTTTTATGAGGACATTACACTCCTGCCATGTTTTGTTCATTATGTAGAATTTCACCTTGTGACTATCAGGGGTCACATGTGGAGTCTCTTTACCATCTTCACGATCCCCTGAGAAAACATCTGGCCTCCCCCTCGTGCTTTCTGAGCTGACAGCAGTTTGATCAAATACACTGGCTCAGTTCAGCAGGAACGAGAGTTTAGTCAGCGGGCATCATCTTAATGCCAGATGAGCAAATTTATCCACAAAGAATTGGAAGTGTTTGTTTTTCCAAATCTTCAGTTTGACATTTTGGTGTTTACCCTTTTCCTGAAAGGAGTCAATTTCCTTTTAACGACTTTTCTTTTCCCATGTCTGCAATTTGCCAGATTTTCTCTACCTGTGCCTTGTTCCCACCCGAAGTCTGGCCTGTCCCTCTAATGCCCTCATACATTGTGTGTGTGTGTGTGTGTGTGTGTGTGGGGGGGGGGGGCTGTGAGTACAGCAACTTTTGGTCATCAGTAAGTGCCAACAAATATCTTTATTCTTCTACCTGCCGGGGGGGCTGTGAGTACAGCAACTTTTGGTCATCAGTAAGTGCCAACAAATATCTTTATTCTTCTACCTGCCAGCCCTCTGTCTGCATTTTGGGTCACAAACAAGACATTTTTCCTGTACAAGTCACAAAATGACAATTTTAAAAGCTGCTGGAAGGTCATGATGGAGCGATGGAGGACCTGCCGATTGCTTCACGACGGCGGAAATTTCAGTTGGAAGACCTGTGAAGTACCTCAACAAATGAAGCCACGAACATCCATAAAACAGCATGTTTTAAAGTATTAAGGCTATTTTTTTTTTCCATTTTTGAAGATCTGATTTCTTGTTTATACTTCCTGGATTTGGAGGGGAAAATGACATTTAAAAACATATTTCCCCATCAGAGGTACATTTGTAATGTGTACCACACTTAGTCTGGTGGGAAGGTTTGGTCAAATGGTGAAAAAACAAACACCTTGTATCTTTTCATGGCTTTTCTGGAAACAGTCCCCAGCTAAATCAGGTGAAGGTGTCTTAAACAGTGCAAAGTCATTTATGGTTTATGCCCTTTATGACCAGATTCTATTAAATGTAAAATTTCACTTTGTACTTGTGTAAGCACATTTAAAATTAAGGTTGTTTTTCATTTTTGTACATAACTTTATAAACAGATTTTGCACAACTGCATAGTGTTAGGTTTATAGACTTATGGATTCTGGTCTAATCTGGGAAATTTAAAGACACATGACCTACTTGTTTTGTCAGTTTTGCTGTTTGTCTGTTTGGATTGGGATGATGTTATTTTGTTCGTTTTATAAAGCATGAGCCAGTATATCCTCTGCAAAACGAGGTAATGAAACACCTTTTCTTAGTATTTAGAGGCTCGACCAGTTTAACACAAAAATCTAGTCTGTAAAGAAGTAGTACCGCTTTGTGGCCCATAGAGGGCAGCAGCGAAATGCATTTACTGTCTCTGGGAAATCAGTCGAAGAAGTAAAGAGAGGAAACAAACATGAGCTGCTGAACTTCAGCAGCAGAGGATGTCTGGTTTTATGAGTACTACAAACAAAATCACAGTCAGACATGTTCAGGCTGGAAACATTTGAGAGTCAGTTGTCGTCTGTGATGGAGACTCTGGTGGAGGCGGCCGTGACAGAGCTCGGGAGACTTCTGGAGAGGAGCTCGGCTCCGGTTGTGGCCGCTCAGCAGCGCTCAAATGCGGCTTCCGTAGTCGCCGTGAAGCGCGAGGATGAGGAGAGGGAGGTGACGCTACGCAGGCAACTCCTTCACGAGGATGTCACGGTAACCCCGCGGTCACGCGCGCACGGGAAATGTGTGCGGTTTCACTGATGACAGGAAATTTACTTTCCACTAGTTCCACTTACCCTTCTTAGCTTAAGTGTACGGTGTCCTAAAATGTATACCGTATAAGTGGCACAAATGAGCACTACGTCACCCAAAAGTCCAATCGTTTGTTTCCATGGCGACCACTCCAACCGAAATCCCATCTTAGAAGCTAATCATGAGTTAGCTTCTTCAGCCTGTCAGGGCAGATGAATGAATGAAACTTTGCTGCACATTTTGTTAAACTACAACGAACTACAAGCTCATGTTCACTCCATGGACAATTTATTAGTTACAGCTTACTAATAGTGGGTTGTAACCCATTTTCCCTGTAGAAATATCTTAATTCCTCATCTCATAGCTTCATGAAGTTGCTGGAAAAATCCCTTAGAGTTTTTGGTCCGTGGTAACATGATGGCACATCATGATGGCACAACCTTTGGAAGGTGGTGGAATGGGAGACTCGCATGTCTCCCATTCCACCACCTTACAAAGGTTCTCGATTGGATTGAGAGGTGGTGAATGTTGAGGCCATTTGAGTAAATGGTAAATGGCCTGTATTTATATAGCGCTTTACTAGTCCCTAAGGACCCCAAAGCGCTTTACATACCCAGTCATCCACCCATTCACACACACACATTCACACACTGGTGATGGCAAGCTACATTGTAGCCACAGCCACCCTGGGGCGCACTGACAGTGTACTGACAGTACAGTGAACTCATGCTCAGAGATGCTCTTCTGCACACATTAGTTGTAAAAAGTGGTTATTTGAGCAACGGTTACCATCCTATCCTGCCCATCCTCCTAGAGATGGTCATGTGCAAAACCCCAGTAGATTAGCATTTTCTTAAGTACTCAGGCCAGCCTGTGTGGCACCAACAACCTTGCAGCTCTGCTTAAATCACCTTTCTTCCTAATTCTGCTGATCTGTTTGAACTTCAGCAGATCGTATTCATCATATCTAAATCCCTAACTTTAATGCAATACTGTTATGTGATTGGCTGACTATACATTTGCAATATCATTCTGTCTTTCCTGTGATTGTACAAAACCAGTTTGCTTCCCTGATGAAAAAGTGGGCTGAAGTTGCTGTGGAGAAAATCTCCTTAATTTTCAGTGTGTCCATGAGTGACGCCAGAGATGCTCCTGCTGCAGAGAAACCCAGAGCAGGGCAGATCGATACTGGGGGCAGAAAAAGTAAATAAGCTGATGGTTTATGAGGCTTTTAATGTTCTCACTCTGGGATTTCTTTGTATATTAAACTAGGCTTTTAACTTTTGTTGTGTAAAAACAGAATCTGTGTCCAGAAAGAGAAATAACATGCAAGGATCGCAACCAGCAACAAGACAGATGAGTGATCACTTATACTGTAGAGGTATTCAGCCAGTAACCAATAAAAAAAAAAACAACACTTTTTCTAAATTAAATTTTGAAAACGGTTTGGAATTTTTTGTGTGTTTTCAGAGGAGGAACAGATCGAACAGTCAACAGATGAAGCTGACCCAGAATCTGTGCCAGAACCTGGTAACTATGTTTTCTTTACAAGTTACTGCAGCTGTTTTTATACACTCTTTACTATTTTAGGGCTCAAATAAAATTAAAAGAATATAAAATAATTTTAAAAATGTACATTTTTAATATTTTGTGGACAATCCTGAAATCTGGAGCCCTCGGACATCATCAGATAATGAGTTTCCTCCTTTGCGAGGCTTTATCAGGCCTCTACTTGAGCAGTCTTCAGGTGTCAGTCGTTGGTGTTTTTTTTCTGCTCTTTAGTTTTCAGCAAGTGGAAAAAGCCACTGGGCTCAGAGAAGGTTGAATCACTTAGCCACTGCAAAATATTCCGCATCTTTACATTTCAATAGGTTCCGTCTTGTTCTCACAATGTTTTGGGCTATTTTCCATCTGCTTTGTGAAGCAATATCCAGTTAGTTTTGCTGTGCTCAGCTGAATCTGGCGTATGATTTTTGATATTCATACTTTCATTTACCTTCTTTATTTATGAAGCTTTAATGAAGAACTGCTCATGCTTGACCGTAAAACAACTGACTGAATTATGACTTTGTATTTGAGTCCCTGAAAACAGGACTGTGCAGTAATTATGGCTTTATTTTTCCAATATTTACGTTATAAAAATGCAAGCATTATCAGAACTTTAAGCACATAATCATGATGTAACTGCGATCTAACATATGTGTAGCACACAACTGTAATAGCAAAACTAGCTGCAGTGTCCAGATAAATGAATCAGGTTATACATTTAAACACAGTGGGATCCTCTGTTTAGGAGTTTGACTTTTTATAACAGCAGTATTACTAAAGTAGCATGTTTGCAGTGTGGCATTAAAGTCTTTGAAATGGATAGGTTGGTGTTACTCTCTTGTTAGTTCTAGTGTTGTTTTTGTTTCAGCTGATCCAGCATCACATGAGGAAAATAGCTCTGAAGTCCTCTCTGAACCTGAAGTCACAATAGCAGATCCTGAACCAGCCTCCAGTGTCATTGAGGAAAATGGCGTCCAAAAAGACGCTGAGCATGAATGCACTGCTGTGAAAATCGGAAGGAAGTAGCCCACCAAGGACTTCACATGTCCTACATGTGGCAAAGCATTTGCTCTGAAGTGTTTGATGAACAGACACTGCCTGACTCACTCCAAGCCTCACCTTTGCTCTGAGTGCGGCAAGCGCTTTGCTGGACTCCGTGGGCTCATTGCACATTCGAGAAAGCACACCGAGAAAGTGCGGAACGGAATTTGCGTACAAATCAACCTTCCACAGGCACATGCGTCAGCACAACCTAAACAAACTGATCACCCACACGTGCTCGCTGTGCGAGGAGCAGTTCACGGGGAAACAGGCGTTTCAGCGACACATTTGTTGCGCGTTGAAGAAGACATTTGTTTGCTCACTTTGCCCAGAGACCTTCGAGTGCAGGCAGAGCTTGGACGATCATGAGAATCTTCATTCAGGAAACAGAGATTTTGTCTGCAAAATGTGCGGCAAGACCTTCTTCTCGTCCGCATCTTTGGCCGCTCACCGAGTTACCCACACACAAAAGGAAAACTGCGAGGTGCTCAGCCTCAGTTTCAGTGACACGAGCAAAAACGCCGGAGAAAAGCTTTTCACCTGCGAGGTGTGTGGCAAAGGATGCAGTCACAGGAGCGCCCTGAAGCATCACATGCTGATCCACACGGGCGAGAGGCCATACGTCTGCGAGACCTGCGGCAAACGCTGTGGACACGCCAGTGCACTTCAGAACCACATGAGGATCCACACGGGCAAGAAACCAGGAGAGAAGCCCGTCTGCAACGTGTGCGGCAAGAAATTCCGCTGCATGGTCAATCTCAAGTATCACACGAGTGTGCACACGGGGGAAAGGCCGTACGCCTGCGATCAGTGCGACAAGAGATTCAGCAACCCGAGCAATCTGAAGATGCACATGATGACGCACTCAGAGGAAAAGATGCACAGCTGCAGCATCTGTGGCAGGAAGTTCACGCAGCTCTACAGCCTGAAGCTGCACAGGCAGGTGCACGCGGGAGAACGGCCATATCACTGCGTCGTCTGTGGGAAAACTTTCATAACCAACAGCGTGTTCAGGACCCATCAGAAGGTTCACCTGCAGGAGGCAGGACAGGGGCAGACTGGAAAAACTGCAGTGAAAATCTAAAACGCTCTGTGAGGTCACTTCTTGTACTGGTTATTGGTTTAAACTCTTTCTAATGGCCAGCAGGGGGCAACTCCTCTGGTTGTAGGAAGCCATCCAGTTTAATAGGAGTTTAATAGTTTCAGGTCATACTGAATAAAGCATGAACCTACTTCTGTTAAATACGGTCATTATTAGAGTTAGAAAGGATGATAATCTAGGACATGTTCTTGAGATGATGTTCCGAAAAGGACGAAGGAAAGAATTGCAATGACTGACCAGCTCAGAGACAGTTGGCACAAAGGTCACCTGATCAGAGTAGTAACGATAAAAGTGAGAATGAGGAGAGTTTGACGGTATCGAAGTGGCAAACAACCTAAACAGAAGAGAGCAGGTAAATGAGAGATCAAGTCCAAGTTTCATCACTGATTGACGACACAGATGCTTCACCAGAAGGACTGTGTTAGAGAACCTAACAAAGGTTGGTGGGGTTAAAGTTAACTCTTAAACTTGGGCATGACGATTTTGGTGAAAATACTTTTACTGTATAATTAAATGAAAGCTTATATTCACAAATGAAGCAATTTGATTTCTGTCTGCCTACAGAGAATCATTAAAGTACCCACTTTGTTCAAATTAACTTCTTCAAAGTTAAACATTTTTTAACGAGTGGTACGTCTTCATTAGCAGCTGCTGACTCTAAGTTTCCTTTTAAAGCAGAGCTCGCTCTCAGTTTAATATATTTTTTTCACTCGATCGGTTTTACTGGAATTACACGAATTACTTACATGTTGGTAATTTCCTTTGTCATTAAACAAAGGAGGAAGTAAATAGGGAAAATGGGGAAAATAAAGAAAGCAGATAACTGACGCGAATTAGCACTTCTTCATTGTGCCTGAAACCTTATAAAAAAACTATCAGGAAGATACACGCCTGAGGGGGAGTCTTGACATTTGGTGGCTTTTAACTCAATAATAGTTACACTTCAGTTTTTTAGTTTCAGTTTTTTGTGCTGTTGTGAAATTTTCCTCACAGTCCACTGTTAGTGGTATTATAATAAGTGGAAGTGATCCAAGCGTTCCATCACCAAAACCAAATGCAAAGCGTTGGATAAAGTGGTTGCAGTGGAGTAAACCACGCTGCCACTGGACTGTAGGGCAATGGAGATGTGTTCTTTGGAGTAACAAATCACGCCTCTCCATCTGACAATCTGATGGACATGTCTGGGTTCGGTCGTTGCCAGGAGACCGTACATGTCTAACTGCATTGTGCCAAGTGTAAAGTTTGGTGGAGGGGTGATTATGTTGTGGGGCTGTTTTTCAGGAGTTGGGCTCGGCCCCTTAGCTCCAACTCATTTTAGACAATTTAATTTTCCTAACTTTCTGGAACAGTCTGGGGATCGCCCCTTCCTCCTCTACCATGACTGCAGATCGATGCACAAAGCGAGGTCCATAAAGACATAGATGAGCGAGTTTGGTGGGGAAGAACTTGACTGGCCTGCACAGAGTTCTACCTCAAGCTGACACCTTTGAACACCTTTGGGCTGAGTTACAGTGGAGACTGCGAGCCAGGTCTTCTGTCCAGCATCAATGTCTGACCTCATAAATGCACTTCTAGAAGAACAGTGAGAAATTCCCATAAACACTCCTAAACTGTGTGGAAAGGCTTCAAAGAAGAGTTGAAGCTTCTTTAGGTCTTGTGAAGGTGGCAAACATACTGCAGGTGGTCCAGAGCAGCATAGCTTTGGATGAAGAGGATGGCTTCCTGGTGGAGATGAAGTTAAATACGTATGATGCTTAAGCCATAGACTGTATAAAAGATACATCGGAACCACTTTTTTGTTTTTGGAGCAAGAAGTGAGCATACTTATCTACAAGAGGTCAAAGTGCTGAAGTTATTTGCTAACTCCAGCAACCTGGATTCATAATGCACAGACTGCTGTTGGATAATCCACACAATGTGGACTCTTTACCTTCATCTGAATGGAAAATGTCATAAGGTCAAAGAAAGCCATGAAGGAGGATTAATGAAGATATAGGAAAAGAGAATCAACTGCACTTCACTAGGTTACTAGTATAGCTAGCTCGGTTACGAACAATTTAAATATTCCCCTTTTTGTTTAATCTTCAAGTGTGAATCTCTATAATGGCTAAAAAAATCATCATATAAAACAATCTAACAGTGACAAAATTCCTCAAGCCACATATTTGTGTAGTTATAGATGCATTTTTGAAGAAATACATTGAAAAATAATGTAAATATGTGACCTTCCCTAATATTTACATCTTCATATTTAATATTTTTGTGATCATTGCTGATTACACGGAGCTAAGAAAAGTAATTATGTTGTTTAGAAATATTTAAATGAGTGTCACTGAATCCAGACCTATTAAAGTGAGTCACTGTGCTCTGTTATGTCATCCACTAGATGGAGGTAGAGGCTCAACACAAGAAGCTACAGCAGTAACATTCAGCTCCACTAAGGTGCAACACGATGCTCCTTCAGAGACTGTATGATTATCTGTTGATACTGTCTAACATATTGCTACAGAGTGACCTTTAGCAGCTTTACCTTGGCAATGGATCTATTAGAAATCTATGAAACCTGTCCAGCTGTAAAATCTGTGTTTGAGTTAAAGAACTTGGGACTTTCTAGTTATTTATTATTATTGTTTTCTTCTTGCAGCTATTTTAACATTTATCACTTTTGTTTATGTCTTTTCTTTCAAATATTTCAAGGTAAAGGCAAAAACACAGAAATTCAAAACTTTTTCTTTTTAGGTCAATTGAAGATTAAGCAAAGTCTGAAAGGTTGCTGCCAGAAGAAACTTTATTTCTTGAAAACATGAAAAATAGTGCAGAATTCTGGTTTCTCGTGGCTGGAACAGCGCTGAGTATTTCCCTGTGTGAGTCCTGCACTAAGCGGGTCACACACTTCTAATACCAGTTTATTGCATTTAGTCTAACCTTTCTGAGAGCTCTGCTTAATGCGGCTAAGAATTCAGTGTTTTCACAGAGATTAAACTCCCACTGGCTCAGAGGTGAAGTTCTCTTAGCAGGACGTGTGTTTAAAGGAAATGTAAGACACACAGTGTTCCTCATTTAGTTTATTATCTGAACAACTGAATATTGATTATGCAAAAAAATATATATACGTATGTAAGTTCTATTCTTAGTTAGCGTATTGTCTGTCTTGTCTTAATGTTGGTTTAAAATGGAGCACTGTAACAAAAAATAATTTCCCCCAGGGATCAATAAAGTATTCTGATTCTGATTCTGATGAAGTTATGGATATTATATATATTAAAGACCAACTACTGTCTGACAGCTGCTGGACAGTGGTGACTATGGCGGTAGTACTTTTGATTCAGCGCATTTAGTAAAGTTAAATGTGAAGGAATTCATTCATATGCTCAAAAAAGTGTTTTAGTTCAAACACGCCCAGCTAACTATCCAATAGTTACTAAAGATGGACCGATCCGATATTACGTATCGGTATCGGTCCCATACTGACCTAAATTACTGGATCGGATATCGGAGAAAAATAAAAAATGTAATCCGATCCATTAAATATCACGAAAGCACCTCACAAAACTTGCAACGCGCCGTAACTCGCCTCAGAACGTTAACACGTCGGAGCAGTATGCATCACGTGATAGAGCGGCTGTGGCATGCGGGACCTGTCGGTGGTCTGGATAGCATGTGGAGCTTCGCTAGCAACCCGGCATTTCATCTCCGACAAAGTTATCCCGAGAGAAGTAAAGCAAGTGTGTAAGTCCATCTCTGAATGTTTGTAAAGCATTCCTGCGTTAAGCTTAACAAGCGATATATGGAGCGACTGCCTCCTCTTGCTGCTACTTCAATCATGAAACTGCTTAACGATCAGCTGATCGGCTTTTCTGTCGCGAGTCCGTCTCTCTTCTTTGTTTTTGGCCCACTTTGCACCAGAAAGAGGAAACCAGCGGCTGAACAACAGCAGCACGTTTAAGCTTGATAAGCTGTTAGAATTTATTTAATATTACTTTCTACACCAGGATCTTTTTCTACGCAGCTGACGGCTGTAACTGTGCAGGGGCGGATCTAGCAAAGTTTAGCCAGGGGGGCCGATAGGGCATGAACAGGGAAAAGGGGCACAAAGACACACTTTTCTTTATTCTCATTTAAAATGTCTAGCTTTTAATAAATAATTATCCGAATCTTACACCCAAAGTTTTAATTTGATGTAAAAGGAATAGAAGTCCATTACTGTATATAGTAACTATTAAGTCTACGGTAATATATATACCCTAGTAAGCTATAGTACTTTTTCCTTTGGGAAGGTACCATCTGTGCAGTCTGCAATTTTGTTGAAGAAAGATGTTGAATCTATTTAATATTTCTTGAAAAATAATTGATTTCTGTGCATTTTTTTTCACACTGCATCAAATTAAGGTTGATTACGTCGATTAAGCATCATGAGGTGGAGCGTGAGGGGTGGTTTTGTTGTCTACAGTTTTGTTGATTAAAAAACACTGTATCAGATTCATATCGGTATCGGCAGATATCCAAATTTATGATATCGGTATCGGACATAAAAAAGTGGTATCGTGCCATCTCTAATAGTTACTAATTTTAAAGTATTACTTTGCTGTTTGTGCCGCACATTTTAATCTTTTAGGATAAATTTCATGTGGTGGATTTAGTGTTAAACAGTGGCTGTAATCAGTGTTTTTATGCTGACAACAAAATGTATGAACACATTTGTTTTTGGGTTAGTGGCATTGCTTCAAATAAATGTGTCAAATTCTTTGACTACCAAAAATATATCACTTATACTACTGAAAGGTTCTGTTTTTTCACTATAACTATATAAATTTCGTTTTTTGTGGGTTTTTTTTCCACATTATAGACCCACAGTTTAAAAAAAAAAGTTAAAAAAGGAAAAAACAAACAAACCCCAATGTGAATAACAAGAACTTTGTGCTTTATAATATACGACAGTTTGGTAAAAAAGCTTACAGAACTTTTTTCGTACTTTTATACATTTATTTCTCCTTTTATTTACTACAGCTGTCACGGTTCTGGGTCATTTTGACCCAGTATTTTGAGTTCTCGTGTTTTGGTTTAATTTTGTATTTTGTGTATATTCTGACTGTTGTGCCTTGTTGATTATTATTAGAATTCTATGTTTCAGTTTATTCTGTTTTAGGGTTTAGTTCTTAGGTGTTGTTCTTATGCCCTCATGTTTAGTTTAGGTTTAGTTCTGTGCTTAGTCTTCTCTGCCTGTGTGTTCCCTCTGTGTAAAGTCTGTGTTTCTTATTCTGCGTCCTTGTGAATTGTTTCCTGTTTTATCTTGAAGGGTTATGTCAGTGTTTCTAGCTTCGCTCCCCCTGTCTCGTTAGGTCTTATTTCTCCCAGCTGTGTTCCCCTTCTGTGTCTCGTTCCCTCGTCCCTTGTGTATTTAAGCCTTGCGTTTCCCTCTGTTGGTGGCTGGTTCATCTGCGTGTCTACCCCTGTATTTCTATTGTGTCTTTCTCCATGTTCCACGTCTCAGGTTTTCATATTTCAGGTTTCTCGTTGCAGGTTTTTGATCCTTTCATTATTATTTTGTAGCTGTTCCCTGTTTAGGTTTTTGTTAGCGTAGTTCCCTGCAGTGCTCTGCTTTGGTTTATATTTTGCCTTTCATTGTTAATAAACTTTCTCACAGCTACGCTGTTGTCCATGCTTGTGTTTGGGTCCAAATCCTCCTTCTTTACACTCGATGTAAAATGAGTTAGAAATCCCTGGATTAAACGATTAAGCCATTATTCTTATTGTATTAATGTAAAACTGTAACTGTGTCTAAGACATTTCAAATCATACTGCAAAAACAGCGTCACCTACAGTGACAAGTGGCAAGATTGGATTTATTCCCCATTAAACACAATTTAGATGAGATGGTTGACCTGGTCAGTTATTAGTCAAGACTAGCACTGGCTAGCTAGTTTGGTTACCAAGTTACTAGGGAAAAATCTGTATTGTGTGGCCAGTTGTTGAGTTGTTTCTGGCTGTTAGTGGGTGAAACAAAAGTGACATTACAAATGTGTGATTGCTTTAGTCACTAGCAGATTGTCTGGTCACCTGTAGTTTGCATGGAGATGCCAACTCCTCCCTGAACGCTCGCCAACTAACCACCTAGCTACTACCAAAACCAAAACCTTTTGAAAACCCAAAGCTTTTACCTTGAAGGAAAATATGCTGCATTTCCAGTTTGCATCAGACTGCTTCAGATTTCACTGGAACTCAGAAAGTAAATGGCAAATGTTTGGAGAGAAGTCAGCATCTTCCATGCCGACTACTCAGTCAGTAACCAGGTTCTGGGCCTTTTTGGTCATGAACAGTCATACAAGTTATAGTAATATACGCAGTTGTCATGAATAGAAAATTAATTGTTTATTTATACTGTAAAGTTGTGCATTTTAACATGGGAGTCAGTGGAAATTCACTCTGTTTTGTAGTCGGCCTCAAGTGGCCATTTGGGGAACTGCAGTTTTCTTAAGCGGTTTCATTAATTAAAGTAATTTAAAATGTTTACTTACATGCCTAGCTGTGTATTTGATTTGGTAAGACTTGTAAATACCACTGTAAATAACCTTATCTTTTAGCCTTGAAAAAGAAGTACAAAGTCACTGTGATTTCACACACTGATTTGTGGAATACTGTTTTGAAGATTGAGGTTTGTCAGTAGCAATGTGCAAGTGATTTAAAACTAGTGACAGAGACCATAAAATTACTAGCACAATTTTTACTGAAGAGATAAATCAAACAATAAGTAGGCTAACTTTCTATAACCATTATCTTTTGTTTTGGTTTCTTTCTGCTCCAGCTGGTCAGGAGAAATAATGCAGGTTTCAGGCACTTCTAGACTGTCATCTTGGTTTAGACTCAGGGTCTATGTTCATCTTTTATATACAGTCCAATATACAGCAATAACCGATAATTTGAAATGATGCTGTCTGCCAGATTGACCTCCAGCAACCTTCATTTCTTGCCCACTGTGGCTCCCTATGTGCTGTCTAACTGTGATTAATGGTAGGCGGTTTCAGGGGTCACTACCCTGACAGTTAGCTGAAGCCATGTGGTTGTGCCACTGACTTCAGAGTGATGAACTGTTGGGACAGAACAGGCCATCAGCATGCAGGGAGAGGTGCTTTCCTCCCGATCATTTGATCCAAGTTCCAGATTTAGTAGCAGGTTATCATACCTTCACTATCAGAGCAGCATTTTGGAGGGACCCATCTACAGATAAGAAGAGAGAAAAGGTGGTTTCTTCGTTTGAGCTTAATTTAAAAACTCAGTCATGGATGAAGGGTTGAGTAAGTGATTGACTGGATACATAAACAAATGACTGGGTAAATAAAAAGTCTGTGTGTGGATGGATGTAAGGGTGTGTGACAGATGGACAGTTGGATGGAAAATTAATTTAAGATGGGGAAAAACTGAACTGGTAATTGAGAGACTTAGTAGTGTAGACAAAAGAATAATAGATGGTTGGAAGAATTCATTTGAGTTTAACAGATGGATGGATTTACACATTTAGAAATGCACTGCATGATGGGTAAAAGGATGGATGGATGACTTTAGGATAAAAGATAGAAAAGATAGATAAAGGTAGGATAATGTAGGATGTATCAAAAGGATGGTTGGATCTCTGAGAGATAAATTGTAGGCTCTGTTATAGAATTATTGAGGGTTGAATAAATTTATAAAGGACTGATGAAAGGTTTTAAGTAAATGGTAGGATGGCTAATAAGGGTGGATAGATAATAGTAGGATGAGCATGAATTTAGGATAAGATAGTTTAAGGGACTGATGGGTCATTGAGAGATAAGTCTTAGGATCTGCACAGAATAGAAGCTGATAAATTTTGGATGGTTTAAAAAAAGATGACGATTCACAGATATAAATATGGTAGAATGGGTAAAAGTTTGGCTGAGTCACTGAGAGATAAATGGTAGGCTGGATAAAACAATTAAAATTTAGAAGGATTTAAAGGAGGAATGGAAGGTTCATAGATTTTAAAATTGTGCTAAGGGCAAATGGGTAAATGGAGGATGGCGGTTAAAAGAAACAATGGGGTAATGCAATGGATGGTTGGACACATTTTGAATAGTTTAATGCAGCGGTCCTCAACCTTTTTTGCACCACGGATAGGTTTATGCCTGACATTATTTTCACAGACTGGCCTTTAAGGTGTCGCAGATAAATACAACAAAATAAAACCAGTAGTGGTACCAAAAAAAAGAAGATTTATTCATAACACACGGAAAAAGGCCCAGGGAAACAGAGTTGACTATAAAAATGATTAAAAAAAAAAAAAAAAAGATTAAAAACCCTGAAAACCATAAATTTCACACCTGAGCCTCAACTCTCACAACCCGGTACCAAACGACTCATGGCCCGGTACCGGTCCATGGCCCACGGGTTGGGGACCGCTGGTTTAATGGATCCATATGTGGCAGGATGAATGTTATCCCTCGGTCCAACCCACTTTCAGCCTGGCCCCTTTAGGGGGCGCTGGTATAAATAGTGGCCATTTGAGTGTCTCTGCATTGCTTGCCTGTGATCTCCTTTTTGGTCACCTGACTTCCTCGGTGTGGTAGAGATCGTTTGTGGGTTACTCCTCTAAAGTCTCCATCGCGGCTGGTCGTAGCTATAGAAGCCTCCTCTGAGCTATTCTGCTTACGTTCTGTGACCCGGCTTACTTGGTACGTAATCAACTTTTGTTACGCTCTCTGCCTTCTATTGTTCTTTTATAGTAATTATTTATTATGTTTCGCAGGAAGTGTGGGCCGTAGTTTTGCGCCAAGCTACGCGAACTGAAGTGCTGCTGTTTTGCCTTGCTGTGCTTTTACCGTCTGTTCCCGTTGTGAGAATTCTTTCCCTGCTGCTGTCAGCTTTTACAGTGGACGTCGGCGTGGACAACGGCCATATGCATGCCGGTTATCGGAGTCAGCTGGCGTGCATATTGATTGACTGTTAACTTATCGTCGTGTGGACGGCAAGTTGGAGCAGTACGGCGATTCCGTTTGCTCCAGATTTTAGAGTTTTATCCAGATTGTATGTTGTTTTATTGCTTTTGATTTGTAGTTTGGATTTTTGTTACACCACTGGTGGGAGGCCCTTTTTCTAGCTGTAGATCACCAGTGTGGTCCTGCAGTTGGGTTATCCCCCGGTGCTACACATTAGTTTGTTGTAATATATTAAAATTTTCTTTGTTTCTTTTTATTCAGATGTGGAGTACCGACGTGGAGGAGACTAGGGTGCCTTGGTGGTGGGATCCCTTGAGTGTACACACCTGCCTTGTTTAGTTTATTAGTGTGAGTGTGTGTGATAGTCTGTTGCACTTGTGTTTTGGGTGTGTTTTCTTTCTTTAGTTTGTGTGTGGCATCCCTGCCCCTCCACTGGTAAGCCTCAGCTCTGAATACCTTTTTAAGCATATTTGTACTTGAATATTTATGATTGTGCTTTTATATGGTGTTTTAAATAATTATTAATAAATTGTGAATTTGTTGATCATTGAACCTCGTCTCTGGATTGAGTATAGCGAACCTAAGTGCCTTTTTGGTGATTTAGTGTCATTTCCAGTATTCTCTGGGTGAAATTCCCAGGGTGGCGTTGTCGTTCTTTAAAACTGCAGAGTATTTACTTTATATCCCAACCTCGTCTCGCCACGGATGGAAGGGTGGATGTACAGTTAGATGGAAAAAGGAATGTAGGATGGTTTGAAGTATGCACAGATCATTGAGACCTACAGTGGGGCAAAAAAGTATTTAGTCAGCCACCGATTGTGCAAGTTCCCCCACCTAAAATGATGACAGAGGTCAGTAATTTGCACCAGAGGTACACTTCAACTGTGAGAGACAGAATGTGAAAAAAAAATCCATGAATTCACATGGTAGGATTTGTAAAGAATTTATTTGTAAATCAGGGTGGAAAATAAGTATTTGGTCACCTCAAACAAGGAAAATCTCTGGCTCTCACAGACCTGTAACGTCTTCTGTAAGAAGCTTTTCTGTCCCCCCACTCGTTACCTGTATGAATGGCACCTGTTTGAACTCATCATCTGTATAAAAGACACCTGTCCACAGCCTCAAACAGTCAGACTCCAAACTCCGCCATGGCCAAGACCAAAGAGCTTTCGAAGGACACCAGGAAAAGTATTGTAGACCTGCACCAGACTGGGAAGAGTGAATCTACAATAGGCAAGCAGCTTGGTGTGAAAAAATCAACTGTGGGAGCAATCATCAGAAAATGGAAGACATACAAGACCACTGATAATCTCCCTCGATCTGGGGCTCCACGCAAGATCTCATCCCATCCATCCATCCATCCATTCGCTACCGCTTATCCTTTTCAGGGTCGCGGGGGGTGCTGGAGCCAATCCCAGCTGTCATAGGGCGAGAGGCGGGGTACACCATGGACAGGTCGCCAGTCTGTCGCAGGGCTAACACACAAGGACAGACAACCATTCATACTCACATTCACACCTAGTGGCAATTTGGATTATCCAATTAACCTATCCCCACAAACTGCAGATCTCATCCCGTGGGGTCAAAATGATCATGAGAACGGTGAGCAAAGATCCCAGAACCACACGGGGGGACCTGGTGAATGACCTGCAGAGAGCTGGGACCAAAGTAACAAAGGTCACCATCAGTAACACACTACAACGGCAGGGAATCAAATCCCGCAGTGCCAGACGTGTTCCGCTGCTGAAGCCAGTGCATGTCCAGGCCCGTCTGAAGTTTGCCAGAGAGCACATGGATGATACAGCAGAGGATTGGGAGAATGTCATGTGGTCAGATGAAACCAAAGTAGAACTTTTTGGTATAAACTCAACTCGTCGTGTTTGGAGGAAGAAGAATACTGAGTTGCATCCCAAGAACACCATACCTACTGTGAAGCATGGGGGTGGAAACATCATGCTATGGGGCTGTTTTTCTGCCAAGGGGACAGGACGACTGATCCGTGTTAAGGACAGAATGAATGGGGCCATGTATCGTGAGATTTTGAGCCAAAACCTCCTTCCATCAGTGAGAACTTTGAAGATGAAACGAGGCTGGGTCTTCCAACATGACAATGATCCAAAACACACCGCCCGGGCAACAAAGGAGTGGCTTCGTAAGAAGCATTTGAAAGTCCTGGAGTGGCCTAGCCAGTCTCCAGACCTCAACCCCATAGAAAATCTGTGGCGGGAGTTGAAAGTCCGTGTTGCTCGGCGACAGCCCCAAAACATCACTGCTCTCGAGAAGATCTGCATGGAGGAATGGGCCAAAATACCAGCTACTGTGTGTGCAAACCTGGTAAAGACCTATAGTAAACGTTTGACCTCTGTTATTGCCAACAAAGGTTATGTTGCAAAGTATTGAGTTGTATTTTTGTTATTGACCAAATACTTATTTTCCACCCTGATTTACGAATAAATTCTTTACAAATCCTAGCATGTGGATTCATGTTTTTTTTTTTTTTTTCACATTCTGTCTCTCACAGTTGAAGTGTACCTCTGGTGCAAATTACTGACCTCTGTCATCATTTTAGGTGGGGGAACTTGCACAATCGGTGGCTGACTAAATACTTTTTTGCCCCACTTTAAATGGTAGGATGAGTAAAGCAATAAAGAATGGATGAAATGTGGATAGTTCAATGAATGAAAGGTTTGTAGATTTATAAATGGTTGGACGGTAAAGTGGTAGGTGGTTGATGAATGATTCCAGATAGATAGATAGATAGTGGATGAGTATATGGTCAGATGGGTAAAGGGTGTATGGTTCAACGTTTGCCTATAGATGCATGTAAGATTGGGCTGGTTGATGGTTTGTAGCTGGATAAATGCTAGGATAGGTAAAAAGATCAGAGGAAGCATTGGTTGGATGAATAAAGGATATGTAAAAGGATGAATTTATGGGTAGATGTTGTATTTGGAGTACTGGAACAGACCACAGAGCCAGATCAATGTTTGTCACCTGACTGCTTTAGAGCAGAATGTGATCAATCAAATCTGGGGCCAGAGGCTCACTGACGTGATGACTCTGACCTTGGCTAGACACCATTAATTAAAACTCTGTTGAGCTCTTTATCACTCACCGCTCCCCCTCACGTGGATGGCCCATCAGTCAGAAGCAGCCGGCGGTTGTCAGTAGTGAGTAGGATAATGTGAGCATTCAGCATGCTTACACCACTGAGTAATGCTGCATTAGCAAACATATGTGGCTTAAATTGTAAACATCAGAGTGAGGTCGGGGCTGTCAATGATGATGTGGACTCCCTGCTCCCACACTTTAAATCAATGCTGAGCCTTCAGGAAGTGAGACAATCAATCAAATGGGAGGTTGGACCTATAAAGCATGTAGTCTAAAAAAAGGTATGCACATAGTACTTCTCTTTAGGCACTATTATATGGGAAAACACAGCTCTACTGGACTAGCAGTCTTCCAGAGAGTAGACATATTCTAATTCTAGTAATAAACAAATCAGAGATCAAAATAGAAGGAAATAAGGCTGAATAAAGGAAAGACCTCTTCTAGCTGCAACAAAGGGTTTTCCTGCAATGTTTCTCACCGGCTTCAAATACTGTAATCATCACTGAATGAATGTTATCAGTTGTAATCACTGCCATAAGGCCAGCAGGTGCTCTCCTATTCCTAAATCCATTCTAATCAGTGACAAACCAAAACAAATTATATTTTGTAGGATACCTTAAAATTCTCAGGGGTCTTCACCCTGGTAACCTAGAAACCTGAGCTTTTATAATTTGTACATGTTGTAAAAAGATGTTTTTTCTAACTGTCGTTCAAGTAATTTTAGTGTCTAAAGTTACCCAAACAACATGTGAAAAGGGAAGAAAAAGCACAAATTTATAAAACAGTAAAAACAAGTTTCAAGTCTTATATGTGAAAGCTGTATAACGTGAACTTCGAAGTGGTTTGTGGTGGGCAAATCTTCCCTACCCCTAGGAAGTAGTGGAACCTTTTGTCCTATCATAAACATCAAATGGATGATCCATTCGGGGGGACTCTCCACTCCAGTAACTTAGAGCTTTCTAACTTTTTCTGTTTGTTCTGTTTGTTTTTTTGGGGGGGCTTTCAAAATTAAAATGTGTACATTTCATTTCAGGAATACTTACGTGGATTGTTTAGGACAGCTGGAACAAATGAGCAGTGAGATTCTTTTAGAGGATTTCTTGACCATTACATGATGCAATAACTGTGTATTGACCAACCCTAGTTGCTGTAGTAGGTCACGTAGTGCCAGTAATGTTGGTGGTGACACCAACTTTTCAAGTGGCTGACAACATTTTGAATGGGTGCCTTTGTTCACATTTTCAAAATTAGCATTCCACATTAAACGTGTAAACTGTGAACATGTTCACCTGGTGGTGCTGATGTGGGTGGAGCAAATACTCAAACATCAACAACTGAAAAAGGCCAAAATGGAGAGCAGTTTAGTTGAGAGTGTAAAATCTGTAAATCCAGAGCAGAGCTAACATTGGAGACATTAAAGTGAAACCTCAAAGAAAAAAGCAGTGAGAAACAACAGTTTAGCGCACAGTTTATAAGCAATAACTAGTAACTAGTAGTAACTTTATTTAAGTGGCCCACAATCATTGGCTTGATGGCAAATATGCAGTAGCAAATGATGTATTCATTTTTCCTGTCGGGTCTCCGGATGAAAGGAGGGTTGCTTTTATTGATTGACAGGTAAAGGTCAGAGTGGGGGAACACCACCGCCCTATGGGCTTTTAAAGATGGAGTGATATTTCATGTGAAGAAATCAAAACATGCCTCTAACTGGAACCTATTGGGAACGGAGACCCAGCTGCACATTTGACAGGAGAAGAGGAGAAAAAAAAAAAGAAGGATTTCACTTAGAAACGAGAGCCGGATCAAATCTGACATTCTCACTGTCATTTAGCTGAATTCCCAGTTGGCTTATATTCCCTCCTACCTGTGGAAGACATCTCATCTACTATGCACGCAAATACGCTATTAATGATTGAAGAAAGGCCTCATTACAGAAAAAATAATGCTGGGTTATTTTTAAATCTTGGCTCATGAAATATTTATAATGGACAAATACATAGCCAATGCAAATTGTAGTAAATGGCATTAAAAGCCTGATTGATTAAAAAAAAAAATTACATAAAAAACAAGATATTTCATTTATAACATATCATGAAATTTGGAGATGGAAGAGTCAACAATACAAAAAGATTACAACCACGCTAGAAGCTCTTCAAAGCTGCATAGATGCTAGGAATCTGTATTTCAAGCAAAAACACTACTCTCTGCCCAATCCTGATTTGCTTTGACTTTAAGAAAAAAAATCTTACACATATACACTGTGTGACTGCTATACGCAAACCTTTAAACAGGACTGTGTCAAAGCAGTTTACAATAGATTCTAGAACTAAAACAAATTATTTTATCTTTGATTTTAATAGTTAAGGCTCAGTCACACTAGAGTAAAAATAGGACTGCAACTTCTTGGAACTAGTAAAAATCAGTGGTTTCCTAGTCATTGGAATACATTTTTTCAGATTCACAATTACAAATAACTATGGTAACTGGTTGCTCCAGAGGTTAAGGGTGTTGCAAGTTCTACCTCTGGGCGATACTTTTCAATCACAAAGTGATTGCACTGGTTGCCTGGTGGGAAGCAATCTGTCTCCAAACAGTTGCATCCCAGTTCAGAGTCACTATAATCACTTTCAGACAGAACGTTTGCAAATAACTGCCGTCTAATTTATAAACACAGAGACTGGCAAAACGTTGCAATCGGCTAAAGCACTTCTGGATGGATGCAAACTGCATTTCGTTGCCCTGTGCATGTGCAATGACAATAAAGTTGAATTCTATTCTAATTCAATCAATCTTCCTCAGTCTGTGACACACCTCTTTGCAACAGAGGACTTGAATCAGCTGGTTCAATTGGTTGTATTCTGCATGCAATTCCCAACGTGGCTCCATTCAGTTGCAAACTGGTAACAGACTGTCTCCATCGTATTGCCGTTTTATCACCATGTTTACACGCCAGAAAACTGAATTCATTCTCTCAAATGGTTTGCATTGTTTCTTTGGTCTGAATAAACAAACTAAGTGATTTATTGTGATGTAAAGAGTAAATTGTAAAAAATACCCATGAAAAATAAAAATTAATATAGTGAGCACTGACAACATATTTGCTTTAACAGATCAAGATCCAGAATGATAAAATATTTGCTCTTAAATACTTAAACGGTGATGCTTGTTGACAACATCAAATTTAATGTTTAGTCAAAAGAATTCTTACAGCACATACAACAAATTGCAGCATTTTGTGATATCTTTTTTTAAATCCATAATATGAGCTAAAATAAGAGCCATGGCTGCCACATTCAGGCATCCACAGAAATGTCCAAACACTTTTTCTTACATCTGCTTACTGACCATGATAGACATTTGATGGCTCTCATAATCCTTTATAATGTCCTGAAATGGTTTTCAGAGGCCAGGGGAAGCCAGTCTTTGACCCATAAAAGTATTCCAGTTACAGCATTACAATCATACCTTTCATGTTCGTTGGTGTTTCACACAAAAACAGGTCTGTACATTTCATCAGTTCTAAAAATAGAGAGTAAATGAAAGCACGTTTGGCTTTTGGCCCCTTCCTGAGCATGCTCATAGTGGGTTCCCACAGGAGCAGAGGCCTGCAGAATCACTATCGTCTTCCAAATTGCTTAGTAAGACCTGTCTCCGTTTATTTAATTATGTTTCTATCTCCCCTGTTGTTAATAAAGTTCCTCTGTGTTCTCTTCCTCTTGATTCTTCTTGTTATTTGTTTCCGCTACTTCAACTGTTCGATCGCTTCAGGCTCAGTTAATAGAAAAGCCTTTTCTTAATCATGTGGTTTTGTCAGGTTCACTTGTTTTACTATATACGTGCCATATTAGGACATGAAAACAGACACGGATCAATTTTTTTTGTCCTACAATCTCAGAATCAAGACTCACTTTCAAACTTTATCCAACTTTACATTTTCCTTTTCTTGCTTTTTCTGACTACATTCACAGCATGAGCTGGGAGCTCACTGTGAGCGCATGTAGCGTGCCTGCATGTGTGACTAATCTACCTGCTCTAATGGTACTATTAGAGTGTTTCATTGGGGCCCAAATAGGCTGAGGCCTGCTTTTAATGGAGCCTGTGCGGCTCTAAACCGAAATCGCAGTCCAGTGGCTGGAGAAAGACATTCTGCTTCAGCGATAATAAGGCATAACAAGATCTGCAAAGTGTTCAAATGGTAAAATCAATATTAAACTGAGGTGTTGCCATGGACACGAGGAAGCTCACAGAGGAGAGTGGCGAGGCGCCGCTGATCCTGAGCAGGAATATTAAGGTTGAGTGTTGCATGGTTTTATCTTCAGTGATGGAAGAAGAAAAATGGCCCAAAAGTGCAAAGAGAATTTTTAAATCTGGGCTTGTCAAAAGAAAAAGAACAAAGAACTTCACTTGTATGAAACTGTAAACATGCTATTGAATCATCCTATGTTTCCCTGTAGCCTCCAACATTTTTGCTTACGTTTTTTCTTAAACACTCAATTGCCTGGACTTCACTTATATGTCTGCCTATACGTAGTGGTTTTGGTATCAAGACATCACAAAAACTCAGCACTTCTTATTTGGACTCCTTCGAAAGCAGAAAATCTTATAGTTTCAGTCCCAGCTTATCACATATTGATGATTTAGACTCCTCTGTGTCACCGTGAACCCAATTTTTCACTGTGGAACTGTGTGTGTGTTCTATCCGTGTTAGAAAATCCTGAGGAAATCAGTGCTACTTGAAAGCATATCAGTCAGGTCTGGTCATCTCTTTCTGTCCATTGTGCCTGATGACCTCTCGGGTTAAATTTAGTGCAAACTGATGCAGTTTAAAACGGTTTCAATTTGAGACCAAAAAAAAAAAAAAAAATCTGTCTCAGGCTTTTGTTTTGTTTTTTGAGAACATGAAAAAGGAGAGACTGTAGGGAAGGCAAGCAGAAGTTCAGTCACAGTCTAAAGTGCCAGTCAGCGGTTGAACCTAAGGTGTTGGATTGCAGAAATGCTGCACCAGTCAACTGCATGAATGATGTGGCTTCAGATACTTTAGTTAAAAAAAAAGGTGTTTCAGAAAATTGCACATGTTCTATAATAACAATTGACTTGTAGAGAAAATGGTCATTTTAAAAAAGTAAGGAGAAGTGGCGGTAGTAGTGTAAATCAAACATTCAAAGAAGACAAGAGCTTGTCAAAATGTTTTGGAATATTTATGTTTTGGCAATAAAACTACTTGTTTAGGCTTAAAAAACATCACTTTCTGGGTTATACTCTTAAGCAATATTACCACTGCACTGCTTGTATTGTTTATGGGTATTTCAAATGTTTCTGAAAAAGTTCCCACATTTGATATGATGAAGTACAATTGTGCTGAAACAAAGGCCTGCCTCTGGGGTTGAAAAATAAAGTGTAGGCGTCTAAAACTGCAGTTCACCTAATGGCCACTTGAGGCTTAAAATCTTAATGGTGTCATATTAAAATATCCAACATTACAGAATTAAAAAGTATGTTTAGACCTAGTACAAAATATAGTTTTGGCCTCTCTGGATAGTTTCCCTTTTCCTAGCAGAACTAGGTTAGGTGGTGGTTTGGTATTGAGTTCAATTCAGTTTTATACAGCGCCAAATCACAACAACAGTTGCCTCAAAGCGCTTTATATTGTAAGATAGACTCTACAATAATACATACAGAGAAAAACCCAACAATCATATGACCCCCTATGAGCAAGCACTTTGGCGACAGTGGGAAGAAATAACTCCCTTTTAGCAGGAAGAAACCTCCAGCAGAACCAGGCTCCGGGAAGGACGGCCATTTCCTGCGACTGGTTGGGGAGAGAGAAGGAAGACAGGATAGAAGACATGCTGTGGTAGAGAGAAAGAGATTAATAGCAAGTATGATTCAGTGCAGAGAGGTCTATTAACACATAGTGAGTGAGAAAAGTGACTGAGGAAGAAATATTCAATGGGAGTCCCCCAGCAGCCTATGCCTACTGCAGCATAACTAAGGGAGGATTCAGGGTCACCTGGTCCAGCCCTACCTTTGTGCTTTAGCAAAAAGGAAAGTTTTAAGTCTAACCTTAAAAGTAGAGATAGTGTCTGTCTCCCGAATCCAAACTGGAAGCTGGTTCCACAGAAGAGGGGCCTGAAAACTGAAGGCTCTCCCTCACATTCTACTTTTAAATACTCTAGGAACAACAAGTAGGCCTGCAGAGCGAGAGCGAAGTGCTCTAATAGGGTGATGTGGTACTACAAGGTCATTAAGATAAGATGGGGCCTGATTAGTTAAGATCTTGTATGTGAGGAGCAGGATTTTGAATTTAATTCTGGATTTACAACTCCTCCATCTGGATACTGTTTTCCGTGGTGTCCCTGCTTTGATTGACAGATGTCCCAACTATGCCATGTGAGTTTGTGGTGCCTCTTGGAGCATTTTTATCTACATTTTCTGACAAATAATCAATAGTCTGCTTTGGTGTGTGGAAGAAACCTGCCAAAAAAGTCTGTGGTTCAGGTTCTTGTTCCTCTGTTATTTAGCAATAATTAGCAAAAATGTGTCTATGAGTCTGTGTGGCGCACCAGTACAATACATTTTTTTGCAGCTTGCAAATATTAGCTGATAATTTTCTGCCCTCTTATCCAAATGTGGCAACTTATGGTTACAAAAAACTAACAGGATAGGAACTAAAACACACATGTAAAGGATTCAAAATATACTTTCCAAAATGATGCCTGTGGTATTCTTTATATACAGTCTGTGTCTGTATAAAGTCTATAAACAGTCTTTTATATACAGTGTCTGGTTTTCACAAGCAGTTTGGTTGGATTTAGGCAGTTTAGGCAAAAACAAACAAAACAAACCACAGGAATCTAGTGGCAACACTGTCACTGGAGCGGATCGCACCCACCCAAGACAATACTTACGATTCAAAGTATCCCAGTACTGTCTGCTGGGATGTGCAGACTAAGCACTCGGTTTCTGAAAAGCTCCCAGTGTGTTTTTAGACAGTGCAAAGGAAAGAAGGAAACTGCATTGGAGACACATCACACATCATTCCCGGGCAACTAGGTACCCAGCCACTTTGCATCACTAATGGATGTTTTATCTGTCACCGCTTCAAATCGCTGGGTTTTATTGACAGTAGATAGAAGTCACATCGCTGCCAGCCTCTTCTTACGTATATACACCTTTCCAAACATTATCATCCAGAGTCTTCAAACCAAAAGTGTCTTGAGTTGTTTAAAAAACGTAATTAGTAACCCTTTGACTGTGAACACCAATTCACAGAACAAGTTGCCTCAAGGAACTTTTTATTGTAAGGCATAAACATTTCAGTATTCGAGAGAGAATCCCCGACAATCATACAATTCTCTGCAAGCAGCAGCTGAGGATGATGGGAAGCATGCTTCATTGCAGTAACCACGTTGGCCTTTCTGCGCATTGCTCTGCTGTATGTCTTAATAAGGTGTGAAATCCACTGGCGTAACACTCATTGCATTGTTATGTTGAAAAGGCTCACAAACAGTGGGTGTCCACACGCAGACTGTGACTACACATCTCTCAGCCACAAACGAGACCAGTGTCATGCTATTAACACCGCGGACACTGTCAACGAACGCAGAACAATAAAAAGGATAATGAAGAAGTGGTTTCGACCTGACGGTCAGTGCTCCGACCAGTTTGAGGGGGGAAAGAGTCGCTGAAGACTGCTGTTTTCCTTTTCCTCTGAATGTCAGGTGCTGAGTTAATGAGAAAAGCGTGGATGTCAGAGGCTGAACTCATGGGCTGTTTCTGGCTGTCTCCAAGGAAACAATTAAGACTCTCTTTTCATGGACAACCATAACCATCACCCTCAGCACGCAGGACGCCTCCCTCAATCTAGTTTGCCCTTCTCTCTGTATATGTCCATTTATTAGGGATGTTTCTGAGAATCACCACATGAGGAAACGGAGAATTGTATTTGTGTTTTTGTGTCTTGCTCATGGAGTTTACCTTCATGCTGAACCCATTCCTATTTTTTAAAGCATTTTGAAGGTTAATGAATGCTTCTCATTGAGTCTGACATCAGTACAGCCTGTTGCGCTTCTTTTTCTTTTTCTCATTTTCTCTCAAATTTAAGGTATTCTTGGCTTGCATATGGACAAGAAGCACCTAAAGCTGGGTGTTGTGTTTTAAGTCCCTGTGATGGACAGGCAGGGTGAAAAACAAAAGGCAAACAGGGATAACTACTTAGAAAACTCAAGGACATGGGGATAAAACAGGCAGGTGAACAGGTGGGCAAACTGACGTTCTGGAAAAAGAGAGAGGACAAAAGAAAAAAAGGCTGATTGGGTTTTGAGACAGCAGGGAAAATGATTCTGGAATTGCAGAGATGGGAAGACAGAGACAGGGAATGAAACTAAAAAAATAAATAAAACAGGATGTGGCTAACAGGCAAGAGAATGATTTCTAAATTAGATTTAAAGTAGCCCTAAATGTAAAACATGTTATGGATGTTGTTACATCTGAGATCATAAAACACAACTGCAGTTATGCTATAAGGAAACAATTTAGGCTGCAGCTGCGCCAGACGTCATCGCTTTAAAATGAGGCTTCATTTTGTTTTATGCCTCAGCTCCTCTCTCTTCTTGCCTCCTCCACTTGCCTCATTGTTGGGAGGGACTGAGATGCAGGAGAGGAATGAGGACGTGCAATCTGATTTTTTTAAAAAAGCATTAAGAAAGGGGAGGGAGTAGGTGAGCGTGCTATGGTCCTCTTTCCTGGGTTTCCTCCCCTGCACTTGTTTCTGAGTAAACCCATCAGCTCATAGTATTTAACGGCTGATTTGCCGTTGCTGTGCTACTCTCGCCATTATGGTGTAATTAGACCATCCATGTATTTAGCTAGTTCCTGTGTGGGGTTTTTTTTTTTTTTTTGCTTTTTTGCTCAGTAATTCTTGCAGTCATTTTGTCTGTTTTTCAGTTGCCTGCTTGAAGCCAGCATGCCAAACCTGTTGCCAAAACCTGTTGCCTCAGATTCAGATTGTTACCCTGTGGAGTTTTACGGACACTGCTATCCGGCCGGTCACTGCTCCTACAAAGAAAAGCACTTGCCTGTAACTCACCTGGCTGTTCACCCTCTACTGTTACTCTCTGGAATCCCACTTGCCTGCCAGTTGCTCCTCTGGATCACATGTTCAAGTTTCAAACAAGTAGGCACTCAAAGTCAGATCACAACTATTGCAAAATATTATCATAGGCAACTTGGCCGCTGCTAACTTCTCCTCTCCGGCAGAAGCTTCAGTGCTGTTCCTGCTGAGAAACCTCCCACTTTACCTTTGCCCAGTAAACTCATTCTGAATTCTTTATAATGAAAGCTGTAGCGCTGTTTGTTGAGTCTAACAGAACACAATAAAATAAGAGGAACAAAAACTCGAATATGCACATGCCATGTGGTCATGACGTGGAGCAGCAAATAGGGTAGATGATCGTTTTTAACAATCAACGTTAGTTTGTGTGCGAGAGTGTGCATAGCAATCCCTGATGAAATCTTAGATGCTCTGTGGTACAATGCGATACTGAAAATGGTGATACTGACCGATACCAAGTAAATACAGGGAAAGAAATGCCAATACCAATACTGATACCAATACCTTTAACTCATAATTATGTACGGGAGAGCAGTGTGTCATGTTTTATGTTATGAATCATCATCATCAGTTTCCAGTCACAATTCACTGGGCTACATATTAACCTTGGTAGATAAATAGAAGTATCGATCCTATTGCAGAGTCACCTTTCTTCTTCTTCTTCAGTCACCTTTCTCACTCGCTATATGTTAATAGACCTCTCTGCACTGATTCATACTTGTTATTAATCTCTGGCTCTCTTCCCCAGCATGTCTGTTATCCTGTCTTCCTTCTCTCACCGGTCACGGCAGATGGCCCGCCCCTCCCTGAGCCTGGTTCTCCTGGCGGTTTCTTCCTGTTAAAAGGGAATTTTTCCTTCCCACTGTCGCCAAAGTGCTTGCTCATAGGGGGTCATATGACTGTTCGGTTTTTCTCTGTATGCATTATTGTAGGGTCTACCTCACAATATAAAGCGCCTTGAGGTGACTGTTGTTGTTTGATATTTGGCACTGTATAAATAAAATTGAATTGAACTGAATTGAATTGAACTGAATTGCACTAGCATCAAGCTGATACCAATACCAGCTTGATACTATCGATATTTGATTCGACTCGCCCACCTCTACAGAACACATTTTAGTCGCCACTAAATCACTATGACTTTTAATTTCTACAATAGCTAGTAAACACAATAGAATACACCTTTTAGCTTTCCATGTATTTGGAAACTGGATTTATTTTGGAGACCACGAATAGAAATGTCTCTAAAGGACATTGTGCCAACTTCTCTTATTTCAATGTGCTACAGTCTGTAAACAAAACATATGTGACAGTCAACACAAAAAGGTTTTAATATCACACAGAAATAATTAAATCAGTGGGCTATGTTACTGAACTTAGAGGATAGAATGAAACCAATGCCAAGTATTGATACTACTGATAGTAGGATCGATCTGACCACCTCTAGTGCTCTTAAGTAAAATTCACAAATTAAAGTTGGATTTTAGGCTAATTTAATTGGCATAAAATGAAAAAGGTTAAACAAGTCATGGCTGATTTCTGGTTATGTGACCAACACAAATTATGCTTTCATGAATGAATGATCTTTATCTTTATTATAAACCTAAAAGGCCAAAATAAACATGGCAGCATTGGTACATGAGAAAAACAGTAGCATTGTCAACAATTTAGTCAGTGTAAAGTGTTGTTATCCGTTTAAAAATGTCTTCAATGCCATATTATGTCTGACTTTTTCTGTGCCACATTTACAGTCATGTGTCCAGTGTTGTGGGAATGCATGTCTTTTATTTATGGTTCAAGTTGTTCTTGATGACACAGCTGCTGTAAGTTTGATTAACTGAAATTTTCTGCATTTCAAGCCTTTCATGTTTGCAAAATGTGCACAAAGCCAATGGGCTAACCTTTGCATTGACAACTAAAGTGCCAGTACAAATGCTAATGAGGTTCCTTCCTTTACAACAAGTCACAACAAGTCCAACAAGTCACAATATCAGCGTGGTTGTAACTGGTATCTCTTTGGCCACTGTTCACACACAGCACGGGTTTAGTGTTGTATTTGAAGGGAAGCTGTAAGTAGTTAGTTCTCCTTTTTAAGCTTTAATTGATTTTTATTGTTGGGTGGATCCTCAGGAAAAATGGAAGTACAGTAGATGTTTCATCAACTGGAGGATGCAGAGAGTATATTTATCAGGACAGCAGCAACTTTTTTGACCGTTTGCCACATGGAGGGGTGAAAGGTGCAATGCAACCCCCCCTAAAAAACAAAACAAAAAATCACCTCACCTGATGTCCCTGCTTCCTGTGTTTTGTGGAGATTCAATATGGCAGGTATCACGTTAAGGGAAGGTTCCTGTCAGGGATGCCTCTCACCGGTTATTGAAGTTTTTTTTTTCCATCCACTGGAGATCTTGATGAGCTGGATTGTTCTCCTGAGGCATTTTTTTCTCTTGTGGAACAATTCTTTTTTGACATTTAATTTCATATCTTCTTTTTGACCTCTAAACACTTGTTTCAGGGGACACTGCACTGACATACTAAGTCACCTATGCTTGATCCAGGTCTTATCTTCTAATGTAATCTTAACCTCCTCCTCACTGTTATTCAAGTACTTTATGCCCTTGGGCCATGCTGACACCAACAAGTGAGCCATCACAGCCAATTAAAGGGCACTGGTTTATTAGACATGATTAATTTAAGGGTGTATGCTTTTGTAAATGAGTGGACAAACAGTCATGTGCTTGAGATTTATTATTGCTGATCTTGTGGTCCACATGTTCTCTTTTCTAATGCAGTAAACTAAGGTATTATTGTATTACATTTAGTTATCACATTACAGTTACTGATCAAACAAATATGTCAGTGCTTGTGCTGCAAAAGTTAAATTATGTGCACGATGGTTTGATAGAGAAAAACATCAAACATGCCTTTTTAGTTGTACATCACCTGAGTTCAGTTAGTGAGAACAGAAGAGGGAAATAGAAGAGCAGTAGAGATATGACTGTTTCTTACTGATTGAAACAACCTGAAGAGTGCAAACTCCACCCAGGCTAGAAGCAACTATCCTGTCTGCTATCACAACATCAAGTTTTTCCAACCCCCTGCAAAGAAACCATAACATAAAACTAATAGCAATGAAACCAGAATAGTGTTAAAGCTCAGTGTAATGCATGCCAAGCTTGATCTTCAACAGGTAAGGAAAAGCTAAGAAACACAGTCAGGTTTGCAGCACTGTAGCCTCCATTTCTACATATGTCTGTTTCTATACTGAGGCCACACTGTCCTACATTTAAGGACTTATGTAGAATAAAACAAAAGTAATGTAACAAATAAAGTAAAGTAATGAAAATAAACCACTGATAAAGTAATGTGGATGCTTCAGCCCTTAAATAAATTGCTGGTCAGACAGTTTCTCTGTGGGGCATCAGTAAAAATGTTCGAGAGTGGAATCATCTTCAGTGGGGTTTAATTTAAACGTCACACTCACTGCGCACTTATAATACTTTCAGACAGTTGTGACTTTTTCCTTTGATATGTGGTTCTACAACTTTAAAATAAAGGGCATAAATTACATTTGCAGTACTATCTACCACACTCCATACATACTTAATATCATACAGTAGTATCTTTTACCAGTGTAATATACTATAGTCCCTAACACTACATCACTGGACAGGTGAATAAAAGAATGCAGATTATTATAAATCTATCTCAATTGTCATGTGAACACACTGTGAAGCACTACCATGAATCTGCTACACATGCAGTTCTAACGAATCATACGATCTGTATTAAATCTTCAGATTTAATACAGCATTTATAGACATACACAAACTTGCAGTTATTTCCTCAAAGAAAAAGGAAATGCACTTTTCAGAGCATGGACACAGGCTCTCTCTTTCTGCACTAAGCAGCGGTTCTGGCTAACAGCAGCCACTGTTCCCTTGACACGCTTAGCAGGAACTGAAATTAAAACCACTCATGTCTGCTACAATTAATGATGACTGGCAGGTAGTTTGACCCATAGGAATACACACTGAGTGGGACTAAACAACTGATTGTTAACCAATCATAAAATGTGGAAAAGGTGTATAAAGGCAAAAAGCTTCTCTACAGTAATATATGCATGAACCCCACCTGATGACTGCACATAGCCTGATTTGAGGAACCACATTAAAACACTTTACTATAGGAGGCTTTAGGTTGTTCATTAAGCAACAAAAGTAAGATAAGATAAGATAACCTTTATTAGTCCCACACGTGGGAAATTTGTTTTGTCACAGCAGGAAGTGGACAGTGCAAAAGTTATGAGGCAAAAATTAGAATACAATAAGAATAAATACAGTACACAGCTGTACAGAATAGAATAAAATAAAATACTATATACAGTAGAATAAAATAAAAATAAATATACAATAAGATAAAAATAGAATACAAATACAAATACTATATACAACTGAGTAAAAATACAACGATGACAGAAAGGATTATTGCACTTAGTATTATTGCATATGTATGGATGTGTGTGCTTGATCAGTAAAGGTTTGTGTCACAAAATGTTTCAGCAGTGCACAGAATAAACTCCTTGACTATAACAGAATACCCCATAGGTGGCCTCTTTCATACAAAACTCAAGTCGGTTTAACACAAAATCACAGAGGGAACATGTCAGAGGTCAGAATTGAATTTCCAAGAACTGTAAACAGTCCAGAGGCACACAGGAAGAGTACTCTGAAGGGGAGATCTGCCAAATGTAAACCAGGTATTCATCATTATTATTATAAATTTAATAAGCTTTCTGGAAACCTCCTGGTTATGACTTGTTGATTCTATTAAACCTTATCTTACCTGTTAAACATCAGCATGTTGGCGGTATTTTTCCTGAGCATATTAAGGTGTTAGCATTTGCTCAAAGGACCACTGTGTCTAATCGCAGCCTTAAAGAGCTGTTAGCATGGTTGTTAATGTTATTTCTGCAGTCAGATCCTTCTCTGCTTCATTAGCGTCTGCAGCCTTCTCCACAGTCGCGATCGACCAGCTGTGCTATAAAGAACTCTCTGTAGCCTGGAGAGCAGTCGGGCAGACGTGAAAGCCATTTCTTTCTCTACATCCCATGTGTCTTTCACTTTCTTGCTTTTCCTCACACTATCCATTCATTCTTCTGCACCATTGTGGGATCTGTCTCAAGGTTATCCTTTAACTGCAGGTGTGTGTGTGTGTGTGTGTGTGTGCGCGCGCGTGTGTGTGTGCGTGTGTGTGTGAGAGAGAGAGAAATGCTCAAAGAAGTTGTTGTATTGATTTCAACTGCAGGGCGAAGCTGTCAGCAGCCTTGAGTCCTGCAGAACAGCACAGGGACAGGTAAGTAAAAGGGGATAGATTTCTTGGTTTACACTGTATTTAGTCAGGTTTCTTTTGCAGGTGTGAGTCCAAATTCTTAAAGGCCAGTATGGTATTTTAGTTACAGCCTAATGTTTAAAAAAGTGTGCAAAATGGGTGTTTTTGTAATAACTTACCTCTGTTTCCTCATAAAAACAATAAGCAAAACTTGGAAATCAGAACGAAACAAAAGAAAGTTTTACCAAATTTAAAAGCACACACTCACATGCTATAAATTTTACAGGTATGTGTGTGTGCGCCTTGTTTGCAGTCAATTATTTAGCCACACATGCGGTAATTACTTCAAGGCTGCTCAGTGTGCGAGCAACACTTGTCACCAGTCACGCAGTAAAACTATTGGCTTCAGCCACCTCTGGAGGGTTGATTCCAATTAACTCATGTCAGCCACCTGTTCCAACTCAATACTGGAAGCCATGCAAGCTTCTGCTGTAGCTGCTTACAGGCCCATTAGAAAGACCGCCTACAATACAATAACACCAAGTACAACCACAGTTGAGATCATTCAAATGAACTCAAGATTATTCAGACCTGTGACATGGAAATGAGAGGATACAGAGAGAGGTTGGAAACAAACAAGAGTTGAGACTTCAAAAGTAACACACAAGGTAGGCAATCGTGGGCAATCGTGGCTCAAGAGTTGGGTGTTCGTCTTGTAATCAGAAGGTTGCCGGTTTGACCCCCGGCTCGGTCACTTTTGGTCGTTGTGTCCTTGGGCAAGACACTTCACCTACCGCCTACTGGTGACGGCCAGAGGGGCCGATGGCGCGATATGGCAGCCTCGCCTCTGTCACTCTGCCCCAGGGCAGCTGTGGCGACAACTGTAGCTGCCTCCACCAGTGTGTGAATGTGAGAGTGAATGAATAGTAACTTGTAAAGCGCTTTGAGGGGTCCCAAAAAGCGCAATATAAATGCAATCCATTATTATTATTATTATTATTATTATTATTATTATTATTATTATTATTATTATAGGTAACCAAAACAGAGACATAGGAAACAAGAGATTTTCAAAACAGAATAGCTGGGAAAACAATCAGCAATTATGGAGATGACATAGGAAGTAGAAGTGTAGGACACACAAAGTTAAAAACATACCAAGAAGACAAAGGGATGAAGACACGAATGAGACAGAGACACAAACACCGTGAAACACTAACAACACTAATAATAAAATAAAAGAAGAGCTAAAACTTAATATAAAGAACTGAATTAAAATAACTAAAAATCCAGGGCCATGATGCTGGGATGGAAATCAAGAACCAGTTTCTGGTTTATCCAATCTCTCCAGTTTTATCAGTTCCTCCCATTAGTGTTGGCATGTTTTTCTAGAATCTGCAAAACATTGATGTCAAGCTCATGAAGTCATGTCAGTGAAGTATTAGAACACCTGAATTACATTTCAGGTGTAATTACATTACATACAAGTTTTTGTTGTTGTTGTTGTTGTTGTTGTTTTGCTTTTACCTTCCCAAAGGAGTTTCCATGATTGGTTCGGTTTGTCTGTTAGAATTTTAAAAACGAAGGATGGATTTGGATAAAAATAATAATCCTACAGACACAGGTTTTGGATCAGCAGCTATAATGATTGGATCCACATCCAGATCTGGACTTTGTTTTGGAAAGATTCTGATTGCAAAATTGGATATTTTATGTTGTGTCTTGGTTGATTTGATCACCCAGGAACTCATTTAATATATGGTCCTGTGGGAATTCAGGCAGGTTTCAGCCGTGGCAGGGGTATGCATTCTTGGACTACAGTATTGTTTCTACTCAAAGATAGATGTCAGCTGTCATTGTTAGCCACAGTGAGCTTCTAAACTACAGTCAACTGTGTGCAGGACGACATTTGAACACTTAAGAAAAGAAAGTTTCCGGTCAAGTAAACTTTTACTGTGTACATTAAGCTAAGGATGAGGATTTTTCCTCGACCAATTAGGTGATACCTCAAAGCGCTATTAGTGAGAAATCTGATACATCTCAGTACGGTGTGCAGCATGTCCTTAAAGAAATGAGGAAATTGGAGAAGTATGGAACAAAAAAAGTGGCAAGCTTTAAAAATAAAGTATCTACAACAGATGAAAAGTATCAGAAAAACCATGTCCTTAAAAAAAATCAAGTAAACCCTGGCACAGGACCCGAGAGATACAAATGAACTGGCAGCAGCTTCATTTTTCAGCATGACAATGTTGAAAAACGCCAAACACTGCCATTGCAGTAAAAGCATACCCATGTAGAAAAAGGCACAATGGAACACTATCAGTCATTGACTGGGCTCCACTGAGCCCAGACCCAAGCATCATTGAATCAGTGAGGGATCATCTTGACAGAGAACAGAAACCAACAACCTCAAGAACCTGAATGAAGGGTACTTAAATAAATGATCGGAAAGCTTGCATACGAGTCTGTGTTAAAGAACAAAAGTGGTCAGAATTAGAATTGAAAAAACAATTTTTTGTATGTTTGCACATTTCAATAAATTATAGTACACACAAGGTATAATAAACCTTTTTTGTCTTTTTTTTGACAAATGAGACAAAATCTGAATCACTCAGACACAGGACACCAAACAGACTGCAGTCCAAAGGGATTTGTTTGATGTGGGGGACAGTTTGCAGCGATCAAGAGCTGAACCTGAAATTTCTCCCAGTAATTTTTCATCAAGCAGTCTATAAAATGATTCAGATGTATGCCTCAACCTTTATTCATTCATCTGCTGTAACATACTGTGTCTCTTAAAAACATTTTTTTTCTTTCTACTTCATTATGTAAACTACTGTTAATGATGTATCCTGTAAATAACTGTAATAATTACTTCAAGTCATCAGAGTGATTGATGAGTGTCACTAAGTGATGAAATAATAAATGCTGGTGGTTATTAAATGTTCTACATTTTTATTGCTTGAATTGGTGTATAACAACTCTTTGAGTAAATAGCACTGTTTAGCAGAATGAAGTAATTAGCTGTTAAATTAATTGACTGCTTCGCCTCACATGAGCTATGTTAGCACTGGGTACAGTACTGTAAGCTGAGCAGTGAACAGTACATGAGAAGGTAGGCTCTTTAATCATAGTGTTCGATAAAAGGAAGATAAGTGTTGTAAATACAGTGTCAGTACAAGAAGAGTTTGATATATCAGTACTTAATAAACTTGCTTTATGGCTTGGAGCCAGATAAGCCTAACTTACAGAAGGCTAGGCAGAGAAAAGCTACTTTGGCTTGGACTAACAGCTCAGGAGAAAACTTTAATCATCCGAATCGGCACGTTATTATTCTGAACAACACATTGTGGTTTTCTGGGGACTTATTGGTCCTCAGAAAGAGTCTAGGCTAGCATAACAATCTGCTTTCAGTCAACAGCTACAGGATCCCAGAAATTATGGATCACATGATAGCAGACAGCATCTTAGTGTCACGGTGTGCTGTGTGGCAAGCATAATGTTGGACCCAAAGGCAGGACTCATAAACGGAGCAGTAAGCTCAAAACGGCAGCTTTAATTCCAGAAAAGTTCACATCCAAAACTACAAACAAGAAACTCAAACACCAGGAACTGAAAACTAGGAGCTGACTTGGAACACAGAGGCAAGAAATACAAGACAACAAGGGGGCAAAGGAAAACACAGGGCTTAAATGCACGAGGCAGTAACGAGGGAATGGGAAACAGCAGGAAACACAGCTGGGCCTAATCAGACATAATGAGACAAGGGGAAGCAAAAGTAGATGTTTTATTTTGAAAAGGACTATCAAAATAAAACAGGAAACAAGAGACATCCACAAAGACGCGACTGACTGGGGAGACGGAGGGAACATGGAGACAAGAGGAGAAATGTGGAACTCGGAGAAGGCAAAGAAACAGGAATCTAAAGCCTAAGAATAAAGAATAAAATATAACATAAACATAATAATGAGAATCAAAACCATGAATAACAATGATGAAGGAATATAAATTAACAAAACACTGGATATCAGTCCCAGTGCCGTGACACTTAGCTTCAGTTCTTCTTACCAGCTTGCGCTCCCCCAAAAGCTTGACTTTAAACATCTCGAAGGTCTTGACAACGAATGTAAGTAAATGAAGTTTATTCATATTCATATGCAGTCACAAAGCACTGAACAACAATTACAACACAATATCAACAAAGACCTGTGTTAAAAACAGCAGAAGGCCTGATTAAACAGAAAGGTTTTTTGCAGTCTTTTTTAAAGACTCCACAGAGTCAGCTAAACTGTTTCAGAGCCTCAGTGCCACAGACTGAGGCTACGTCCACACTAATGCGTTTTCGTTTGAAAACACATCGTTTTCTCTCCGTTTTGGCCTCCTGTCCACACTGAGACTGCGTTTTCCCCAAGGAAAGACACAGCGTTTTGAAAACGCTCTCGAAAACGCACACATTTCAAAACAGCTGTCCCGTCACAGTGTGGGCACTCGAAAACGCAGACTTTCTAAAAAATGGCGCATTTTAGTCATGTGATGCAGTCAAGATAGCGGAGTGCATTATACAGCAGTTGTTTTAATTGCTTTCAATTTTGACAGCCCTAAAAAAGATTAATATCAGTTTGTACATGCTCCAGATAGCTTTTCTTCAAATTCTTTGACTTTCACTCACTTTTTCGCAGGACTGGAACGTAAGCGTTTTCGGCCGTTTCAATGTGGACGCAGAACTCTGTGAAAACGACTGAAAACGCTAGTGTGGATGTGGAGCGTTTTCAAACGAAAACGCCGTTTTCAAATCTATCCAGGCTAGTGTGGACGAAGTCTGAAAAGCTCTGTCCCTCCTAGTCTTCAGTCGTGAACGAGGGACAACTGATAGATACTGAGCTTGTGAGTGAAGACTACAAGCAGCAGTGTGTGTTTTGATAATGTAGTGATGTAATGTTGCATGATATGTTTAATGGAGGACTCGGATGTTTTGACAAAGCATTGATTGATTGGTAATTTATTTCAACATGTGAACAATATACAAGTACATTTAGAAAAGAAATGAGAGAAAAAAAAATACTATACAAATTACATACAAAAAAACATTCTGATTAATTTACATGTTGAAAGGGAGCATACTAAGAAAGAGGAAAGCTATGATATTTCCAGATGAATCTAAAAATAGCTCCTCCTCTTCACAATGTGCTAATTAGTCCTGCATGAGTAAAACTTGTTAAAAATGACATTGAAAAGTGGTTTAAGGAAATTATTGAGGCTTTTTAAATACTTTTTATGGGAGATGTTTTAATGGGGCATTATGGGTTTTAAATAAAAATATATCTTCTAAACTGTACGCTATAATACAGAAGACAATAAAACACATTGTTTTCCATATAATTGGATCGAAATAACGAGAGGACTGCTGAGTGCCCATGCTGTTTAGACTACAGTATCTCCTCAGATCCTTAGAAATAGAATACTAATTATAAACTCCTAAAAAGAAAGAAAAGCGGGGCTGGAATAAAGAGGATTTTGTTGCTACAGAGGTGAAGTAATTTCCTTGAAACCTTCTGGAAGATAAGTGAGTTATCTATCCCTATTTATAGTTTGTCTTTTTTTTATTTTTACATAAAGCCCAGCATGTGATGAGCGGATATACGAGCATGTTTTCTCTCTCAGCCATGCTGCTGACTGTCAAGATGGTTTTTTGCTAATCCATACATCACAGTGGGACATGTCGATGGCTGCTAGCATCAGGAGAGGCAAAGACAATCTCCCACTGTCTCTGAAATGACACATGCAAAGTGATGTTGTCTCAAAATTAAAAGACAAATTGTCGGCGCCGTGGCAGGGGCAAGATAAGCCTGCTAAACAAGACAACGGTGGCAACGTGCGCTCGTGATGATGAGCCCTGCAGATAGCAACCGAGGCAGAAGACAAGATGTCTATCAAGGATGGTGTCATAACTGGAGAGCTTTCTGAGCTCTGCTGAAAGGACACTACTGGATGTTTAGTGTGTGATGTGTGTGAAAGGCCTTGTAACTGAGCTAAAACTGGCCTGCTGTTAATTTTTGGTAATTAATTTTAATTACTGAGCAGACAGACACTTCTGATAGCAGATGGAGGAGTCTGGTGGTCTGACGTGATGTTATTCACTCCAATGACCCGTTCAACTCCTCCGCTTCCTCCCTCAACACCTCCTCCTCCTTCTCCCTGCCCGTCATTTTGCGGGGTCACGGGGTCGTGCTCTGAACCCCTCATCCCTCAGCTGGGGAGGGGGGGCAGGCGTGAAACATAAGACGACGCCATTACACTGCAGCGAGGACTCCTCTATGATGTGAAGATATAATCAACCCCTGACAGCTGCTCAGAAAAAGACAAACAGTAGGTTCTTAAATCTTCATTAGTCAACAGTAAATGAGGTTTGTTTTACACTGCAGCATGCACACACCGACAAACAGCCACACACACATACACTGAACACACGCATATCCATTACGCCTCAAATAAGAACCATGGTAATGGTGTCTATTGATTTCCTTTCTCCCCTCGACTAGTCAAGCATGTAGAGTTTGGATGCTGGGTAATGAAATTACCTTCACTCTGGAGGATGTCAGGAAAATGTTACAGCTGGAGAGCGGCACCTCAGCGAGCGCGTGCAGTAAACACAGCACCTGTTTGCATCGCCTTAATTCATGGCCAACAGCAGAGCTTCCTGTCTCAATCAACTCTCTTCTCCCCCCCTGCTCCCATCAGGGCAGTAATTCATTTATTATTCATCTCATCAGTAGCACTAAATGATGTAAATGACCTTCTCTGAACTGTATGGGAGTCCATTTGGACACTGTCAGACATCATTAGACATTCAGCGCCCGGCTGCTCGAGAGGGTCAACTCTCTTAGCTCGACACTGACAGATAAAGCGTGACTGGGCTTTGTGCTCATGAATGGAGCTGACCATGGGCGGTGGCAGGTGCGTGTGTGTGTGGGTGTACGTGCATGTGTTTTTCAAACATATTTCGGATCTCTCAGAGGAAAAACAGAAACGTCAAAATGCTCCGATGAGTCAGAGCTAAACCTATGACATATGGCTGCAAGCGTCCAGGATGTTTGAGTCATAAGGAAATGTGTGTGTTTGTGTTTTCTGTGTTTGTTCCCCCTGAGCTTGCCGCTCTGAGTCAGTAAACACAATGCCGCCTTTAATTAGCTCTGCGGTCCTAATTGATTAAAATTCCCCGCGGCGCAATTATGCGATTTCATAGACATGCTTTCCCTTTTCTTTCTCTCCTCCTTTTGACTTAATGCCTCGCTGGATTTTCTTTTATTCCTCGGTTTCTCTGTCTGATTGTAGCATTATTTATGCTCAGACAGGCTGGATGGTTGGGGATGAAGCACCGTTATTGCTCTCCTGGTCATGGTCCTGGTGCTTCTGCAGCATAACCAAAGTGACAGGTCTTTAGTTTGTGTGTGTTAACCTGCAGCTGGTAGTCTCACTGCTCTCTGTCAGCACTTTCACACATGCATCCAATGACGTTAAAGGAATAAATGGTCCAGATAGTTTCATGTGAATATTTGTGGTTTAATGCTTTAAAGGTAAGTTTTTAACTAGGAATAACTGAGAAACTTGAGGAGAGTGGTGGTGACTTTATTTACTACTTACTATTTTGCTAATATTTTTTACAATTACAAAAAAAATTGTCATAAAAAATGCATTTAGTTTTGTTCATGGACATGAATTGTCACTTTTTTCACTATCAGTAAGTATGCTGCTGAATCCATGTCATCCAGACTTTTAAGAGGGGACACAGTCAGCAGTAATATAACAGGTTACTGTGCTAAATTCAGTGATCACATTACAGTTAAATGTATTTGGTTACTTGTGTTACAAAGGTTCTTCAGTTATCTGCATGCTAGGCAGATAGAAATAAACAAATGTCTTTTTTAATGCTCACATGTGCTACAAGCTAACTTTGGTTTGTAGACAATGGTGGAGGGGTTTACAAGTTTTGAAGGGTGGACAATGGTAAGGCAAGGCAAGGCAAGGCAAGTTTTTTTGTATAGCACAATTCAACAACAAGGTGATTCAAAGTGCTTTACAGAGACATTAGAAACATAAACAAATAAAAAGCATGATTTAAAATTGATTAAAACAAGCAAACAAACTAACTAACTAATTAACAAACAAAACAGTATATAAAATCAAAACAGATAAAATCAGAACAGTAGATAAAATCAGTAGTTAAATGTAAGTTTTGAAATTTAAACTTAAAAGTGTGGATTTGGTGCTTTATTCAAATGCAGCTGAGAACAGGTGAGACTTCAACCTGGATTTAAATAAACTGAGTGTTTCAGCTGATCTGAGGCTTTCTGGGAGTTTGTTCCAGATATAAGGAGCATAAAAGCTGAATGCAGCTTCTCCGTGTCTGGTTCTGACTCTGGGAACTGATAAAAGACCGGATCCAGATGACCTGAGGCATCTGGAAGGTTCATACTGGGTCAGGAGGTCACTGATGTATTTTGGTCCTAAACCATTCAGAGCTTTATAGACCAGCATCAACTTTAAAGTCTATCCTCTGACGGACAGGCAGCCAGTGTAAAGACCTCAGAGCTGGACTGATGTGGTCCACTTTTTTGGTCTTAGTGAGGACTCGAGCAGCAGAGTTCTGAATGAGCTGTAGTTGTCTGACTGATTTTTTAGGTAGACCTGTAAAGATGCTGTTACAGTAATCAAGCCTACTAAAGATGAATGCATGGACTAGAGAAACTTTACCACTTTACCTGGTAAACTGCATCAGCAACAGAAACAAATGTGTTACACTGTTAAGAACCCTTTTCAAGCATCTGTGTGGACAGCTTGTCGAGACCATGAACGACGACACCGAGCCCAGCAGCCAGACCCTGAACTTCAACAGGAAACAAAGGCAGTGATCGTTGCAGCGTTGTAACAATCACGTTAAAGTTTCTTTGAACTGCTTTTCAATTTTTCTTTGTATTCTTACTTAAACACTAAAAGAAAGCTATATCCGTGCCTTCTTTAGCACAAGGATGTGTGTTAGCACATGGGACTATAGCATAGGGTTTATATTGATAACTGATAATTCAAATTCAAATTCAAATTCAAATTTTATTTGTCACGTACACAGTCATACACAGTACGATATGTAGTAAATGCTTGGACAACTGCTCGTGACCTAAAGAAAACAAAAAAAGGAAAAGGCTATGAATAAGATAGGAAATAAATATGAAAAATTAAAAAGGGTAAATTTAACTAGGAAGGAATAAAATATAAATTAAGGTTAAAAATGAAATAACTATACAACACAAATTAGAAATTACGTAGCATAACAATTTCAGCTCATGTTACAAGTAATGTGAGTAACTTTTTTAACCTTAACCATGTTTTGTCGCCTAAAGCCCCAGACACACATGCCTATAAGACCAGACGACAGCCATCTGGAAACCCCAGTTGTTGTGGAAAGTGTGTATTCTGCATCCTGACAAAAAAAAGCCCTGATGTATGAGATGCAGTCAGTTTAGAGACTTTACCAGTAAAAGGAAAAATCTAAAAAATACTCCTATATTGCTTGCTATAGTCAAGCAATATATTTTGGTTTGAGTTTGTCTTTATGACTGTGATAAAGTTGAATTATATAACCAAATGCACCAACTAGGAGTGCTTCAAGGCCCTTAAGTGATTAATCTGTGAGACTACAAAGACGCACAGTGAATTCCAGGGGCAAGATCAAGGATGCTGAAGTTCAGACAAGTTTGCTTTTTGTTTCTTCAAGGATACAGAAGCACTGATGTTAACTGGCTCCTCTGAAAAGGATGCGTTCAGGCTCCCGCAGCTGAAATCAGTCAGTGAAATTAGCTGATTCCAAAACAAAAGACTCCACTTGCTTAAAAGATTAGCTTGTGAGGTGTATCTAATATTTATTTATTTTATTCCTGTAAAGTTCAACTTTTTTGAACTTTAACCTGTGACCGACTGCAAGCTATGTTTATAGTGTTGACCTTTGATTGAACAGAGATGCTGGTGGCCCAACACTAAGGTATTGCATCTTATTAGCAGCTTGCTCACTGACAGTCTGACACCACATCTGATTCATAAATGTCACCAGTGAACTTAGCTCGAGTGGAACTCGGATGAGCAGCGTTACTGCCCCGTGCACTGACTGCAGGCTGCCAGTGCCAATACCACACGCTGACAAGACGCTCGTGCCTCATCTGTGTTAGCTTCAGCCCATTTGCACCCTGCATGTGTGTGTGTGTGTGTGTGTATAACCATGTGTGTTAAACAGGCATCTCATCACGATTCAGTGAGGTATATGCACGTGCCCAGCAGCACCACAGCTCACCACACTGGCATTATTGGGAGGGAAAATGCGCGTGATGAGAAGCCATTCTACTCCATTGAAATAACACTCAGGCAAATTACTCTTTGAACTTGACTACAGGCTACACAGCCTCATCACAGAGTCATTGCAGCCAGAATGGCAGAGTAGCAATAAAACATCCTCACACACACGCACGCACGCACGCACGCATGCACGCACACACACACACACACACACGTCTAGACAGCTCATGAATAACAATGAGGAGCAGGACACAATCATTGTGACACAGTCTTAAACAAGGGGGAAGGGAAGGAAGGTCATTATGCGACTTCTTCATTTGTCTTCTCAGCTCCTCACATGTGTACACAGATAATTAAGAGAGTCAGCACACTATTGGCTGAATGTAAAGGTCAAGAGATCACAGCCGATGGTGCACTTGATCTTCTGGGATAAAGCAGCTCAGACTAATACCTGGGTTTGTTTTTATCCTTTCTCTTTCAAAGGTAACATAACTGGTTAGATAAATATGGCACTGGTAAACAGTAGTGGGGGATATAAACAACATATTATTAGGGTTTTTATGTATTTTTATATAATCTGGTAACTTATTCCATTAATATTTCTTTGGCTTTGTGTTGACATTCAGCTCCATGGTTATCTCCATACTTCAAATCTGAAGCATCATTACAATCTGAAGTGGTTCCCCTTTCACTGTTCAAACTCAGTGCCGGGACAATAATGATGTTCTCATAAGGTAAAGCACTATGTTTTTTAGACTAAGTGTTAAAACTTGGGTTCTTTATTCATCATGTCAGCCCGACAAGTCCATTTTTGCTGTGATCCTGCCCTGTGTTGTATTCTTGCCACACCTCTGGCCCCTTACTACCAACTGAGGATCATTTAAAGATCACAGCCTGTTTTAGTACCATTTCTGACCATGTCTGTCCCTTTATAACCACAGTGTACCCATCTTCTGATGGCTGCTTCAAGCAGGATAATGTACCATGTCACAAAGTTCAGATCATCTAATTTCTTGAACATGGCAATGAGAGTCACCAGACCTCAATCCAATAAGAGATGGAGATTCACAACTGTATGATATCATCTTATTAATATGGCCCCAAATCTCTGAGTAATGTTTCCAGCACTTTGTTGACATGAAGAATTAAGGCAGTTCTGGAGGCTAAACTGGTCCAATCGGGTACTAGCAGTGAGTACCTAATAAAGAACCTAGTTAGTGTATAGCTCTTATTTTGTTTGCGGCTTTGACATCGACATTCGTCATTGGTGAACACATGAATCTCTGCCTATCAGGACATAGAGTTGGGGGGGGGGGGGGGGGGAACAGTCCCCTTTATTTGCTTATTCTATTTCTGTTGTCAAAAAACAAACTGGTTGCAAAAGTCTAAAGCCACTCCAGGTTCCCTTCACCCATTTGTGCCATAAATATGGCAGAGATTAGTGAGAAATAATCCAGACAATGACCAAAAATCCTCTGATGTGCTGCAAATATCTATGATGATTAATGAGATGGTGTGATAGGCAGCACAGCACAATAGTCTAGTGATGACTCAGGGGAAATTAAAGTGGTCTCTGACAACTGAGCTGACTGACCACCCCTCCTGTAAAGCTTTATTAACAGGCTTTTGGAGCGGCTGCAAAACAAAGCATTCCTTCCACACAAAGACAGCGAGCTCGGAAACTCATTTTAAAAGCCGCCTTTTGATTTTTCTACTGTAAATGTTGTTTTTGTCAGCGCTCATTCCAGGGGAGTCGTTCCACACACTTAGCTACTGAGATGGTTTCTGTTTTCTCTTCTGTGAGAAGACGTGCAGATCGTAATGATAGTGGCTTCAAGTACAGTTTCTGCCCTGCATGACCTTGTTTTAGGTCAGACATAGGGGGTTGCTAATCTCTTTATCAATCTCCATGCAGAAACACAGCTGGGCCAGTCGTTTCCCAGCATGCCTCAGTTCACATCTTGCTGGCCAAAACCAACTGATTCTGCACGTAGTCAGGAATAACTCAGGCACAGCTTGACATTTGGCTTAGGGAGAAAAGATATTGGATTTATAATTGAATTAGTATGAGGACAAAATAAGTTTCAGGGAACTATTTTGCTGAAACATAATGAGTTAGTGCACAGCGGCCCCTCTCACGCCGTTTTTCATTTTAGATTAAAAAAAACATCACGTTATCCAGTCTCGTTTGTACATGTCCTCCTTTTTTTATTTATTGCATATCTTTGTGAAATCACAGGTGTTCATCTGCATCTGTAAAAGCACGCAGCTAACACTGCTAACACTTCATCTAAAAGCTGGTTGCTGTTGTGATCAGAGGTTTCTGCCAGTTATCTACGTTTTTAATATCAAACTGGACTTGGCTTTTTTCACAAGGACCTTGACAACTAGCAAAAAGAGTTTTCTCCCATAGACTGAATATAAAAGACGGGAACAGCCACTGTGAATTCAGGTCATCGTCACCAGTGTACAGCATGCATAACTGTTCGCTGCTGTTTTTTGGAACAATGTATCAGCATGGTCACATATTTCACAGAGGGAACTGGGCCTGTTTTTACAATAAGAAAACTTATGAAGTCTGAACTCTACAATCAGTTAAAGTTCTCTTTTATTTTTTAGTTTGTTATAAATGCTATGCTATTAATGATACTTCAAATATGAGTTTTCATACCAAAAGATTATTTTTTATATCATAAAATATTATCATAAACCTTGTTTTACAAATATTCAGCTGATAAAAATGTTCCATCATGTAGAAAAGATGTTTGTCTTTTCAGATGAATCATTTGGCTCAAAGCTTTTACTTTTCTGTGTGCAAAAAAACAAAGCCATCTGAACAACACTATGAAGTTCTGCGTGTTTTATAGGTACATTAACTGTAACTATATGTAACTAATTTTGTTTCAGACTTGTCATTTAAGTCAGATCAGAAGGAGTACTAATTATATTTTAAAAAAACATTTTCATAAAAATAAAATACTGTAAAATTACTTTGCACATGTGGAACATTTTTCCCTGTTGCTAAGTTTTAATATATATTGCATCAAAACGTTATAAAGCAGCCCTACAATTTGGTATTCTATGTAGGAATAGGCCAGAACCCCATATTCAAAATTGGATGTGGCATCTATGTGGTCACCATCTCTTTTTTTGGAGCTGGGAGTGCCCATATGTTGACAAGAGGCTGAAGTGCTAAGTTAACAGCTAATGCTAGCAAGTTTGATACAATCTGCAGAATGCAGAGGTCTAATTTCTATGGCTATACTGGTTACAGGTGCAGACTTTCAAGTGCTGTTAGTACAATTAACTGCACTCTATCATTTGCTAGAAATGTGCGTTAATAATGATCTAGTTCAGTAATTTGAATTAGGAGAGGTGAGGCCTACCTGACACTGCTAGCAAATGCAGCAGTCATGGTTGACACCTAGCTGTTAAACTGACCATGCCACCAATTCTTCATAACTTTATCACCAACTTTTAATTTGTTAGAGATGTATCACTCAGATATCAAGAAAAAACTAAACAAGCTAATATAAAAACAATTTAAGATATATAGAAATGTGGTCATTGGAATAAAGGTTTGTCTGATACCTACTCCTGACATTTTTCAAATGTTATTCTTGTGAAAAGCTGGACTCAAGGCATCTTTACATCACTGAAAACTTTTGCAGTGTCACCAATAAATCACTCTTCCTAGTGAAGCTCCATCACTCATGTAAAAGATCTATAAGAAAAGCACAGTTTGAATGAGCCTAGTGCAAGAACTTAGTGGAATTATTTTCACCCTCTTAAAGTTTTAATTCCCAATGAAAAAGTGAAATGAACCAAAGAGTCTAGCTTCTCTTAAAGAGTATTAAAGTAATTTGGTGCTTTTTTGGTCTTGGCATTTTATGTGTCAGCAGATGGCGGGTCCTGAGGGAGCGCAGCGTGCGCCTCTGAACGACCTGTAGCATTTCCTAACAGCTTCATTTAGTTCCAAGCATGGTGTCTGGCTGGGTGCCTTAACCTGGCTGGGCCCTTACGGGCTGCCAAGCACCACACCACCAGCCTTATTATTCCCCTCTTGCTCTCACTGTGTAATTTGATCAAGTTATTCATAATGTTTCAGCTGACGCCTCTCCCCAGAGTTAGCGTGACATTGCTATTTGCAGAGGATAAATGCATTATAGGATGGCCCACTGCTAGGAAATTGAGCATTAATATTTGCTCTTGATGTGATGTATATAAACAGACAGATTTGCAGGCTCTTGGCTTCTCTATTGACAACCCATGGGGGGCAAGGTGGCTGAATATTCGGAGCACACTTGAGAGATGGGAGATAGGATAATAATAATAATAACAATTCATGTTTGTGTTTTTATCTGCTGGGAAGGAAGCCTGCTGCTTCCCGTCTCGGCACTTTGCTTCTAGGTGAGGTGGTTGGCAGCTATCAGCAGGGTTCCAGTGGCACATCAGTCGTCACATTGGGCTAATTTCACTCAGAAAGCATGCAGATAAAGCCGGAGAGGGAAAATGCAGATGAAAGCTGCAGGAAAAGGATGGGCCACTGAGGCCGTCCCTGGAATTCAGTCAGGCCTGTTTAAAATCGATGCAGCCATTTTCTTCAGAACACCAAACCCTACGAAGCGGTGAAAGCGTTTTTTCTGAGGGGGAGAATCCCTTTTTCAAGGTTTGCAATCTCTCTGTGAATCCATTCAAATACAAGAATAAAAGACAAATTATGCCACCCACCCTCCCTGATGCATAAAAGGACTCATATGGAATAGAAATCATTCAGTCCTTGGGGCCTACACAACAGTAGTGTTCGCCACAATCTATAGTTTATATTTAACAATGCTTCGTGCACACATGCATGTTGACCTTGCAGTGCAAATATGTTTGACCCTGAGGTCCAATAAAGAGATGAAGTAATGTGTGTTGGACTGCACTGTAACATAAAGGCTAAAACCAGCCTGAACCCTCCTATCATCGTGAAGTATAAAGAGTGGAAACAGACAACAGGTGCGTAACGCTGCTGTCAGTAAGGCCTCAGATTATAGAGAATTGACTCAGACTTGAATTTTTATTTTATTTTTGTGTTCACAAACAATCAGTACTCTTTTTCTCTCCAACAACACATACAACCTTTATCTTTTCAAACCCAGAAACCTGTACTGATCAGCTGTTAAAGTTAAAGCTGCCATAGTTATTTTCGTTAACTAAGCCCAAAGTAAAAACTAACGCTAGGAGGTGGACAAAAAAGGTTTAGAAATTCAAATAAAAGCTAGAGTTAGGGGTTTAAACACTTTAAATGAACAAACACTGCTCAATGTACTGATTAAATAAACATCAAACATAATGAAAAGTACTCTGGATGGTATGATCGGTTGATTATACAATGTTTTTAAACACTTGCAAAACGTAGCTGGTGTTCACATGTTTTGTGTAATATTTTGGACACGTCACGTTGCTCAGACAACTTTATATCTTCATGTAAGGATGATTAAAATTGAAAAAGAGCCAGATTTGAGAGATTTAACAGAGCAATCTGCACAGACCTGTTACAGTGGATGATTACTAGCACGTGATGGTTGGTAAAAACTCATTTTCAAAACCTCTGTCATTTTCTTTTTCTTTTGCGATTTGAACATGCAGAAGGGTCTGGATCACAGAGGGATTGATGTGTCACGGCGATGGGATGTTCCTCCCCCCTGAAATTGTATTAAAACCCGTCTCATGCCAAAAGAAAATTGTCACAAGCTGAACAGGCAATGAAGCAAAAGGTTTTGCAGAGAGACCCTCCATGATCAGGCCCTTCTGCATAACTGTGGGTTTTTAGCAAAACTCATTACAACTTCTCACTGGATAATATTGTTTTACTTCATATTTCTGATCTGCGATTTCACAGGGAGCTTAGTGAGGTAGCTGCTACAGACTTCATATCCTGTGTAGGTCATCACCTGCTGTGCTGACATATGAACACACTTGTTCGTGTGTCTTTACTTGCCCTGGTTTAAATCCTTTCTTTTCCGTTTTAAACTATATGAAGACATATTATATTTACCCGGATACAAGGCATTTAAAATGGCATTTCCCACCAAATTTCCTAAAACCTTCAGGATTACAAGAGCAGTAAAAAAGTAGTGTGGTTCACTGTAGTCTGGGCTCGCTTTAGAGACCAGGTCAGAGTCACAGATTTTTTTCCTCGTCCCAAATGTCTTCAGGATTTTATTATTGTGTTGCAAGTAATAGTATACATCAAAACTTCCTTTTTGCAACATTAACTTCTCAGCATCCTTCCTCTTTTCCCCTCTGTAAGAGATTAAAAGTGCTAAAGCATGTCCTCTGAGGTTTAAAAGAGACATAAAATATTATTAAAAACAACAACAACAGGTTGACCAGGGGAACCATTGCTTCACAGAAATATCTCTTTCTCTCTCTCACACACACACACACACACACACACACACACACACACACACACACACACACACACACACACACAATGCTTCAGGAATAACCCTGTCAAGTATTGAGTCTGCAGAAGGTCAGAGACAGACGAGCCTTGCACGCAGTCCAAGATTTGGTTTGGCTTGATATTCCTGTCCATGGAGACCCCAGAAAACACAGCTGTGATGTCAACCGTTGACTCACCTTTCCTCAAAGTCTAGTCTTGGTTGAAAAACAGTTCTAAATTCAAAGTTGTGCTGAAGACGAAGACATAAGTTCAGCGCCTGCTGGACATCCTTCTTGAACCTCACCCTTGTTGGACTTTTTAGAAAGCTAAAGTTTGTCCAGTAGTAGTTTCAAAGTATTCTTTTAACAAACAAAAACAATCAAGAGTCCAAACACGTAAATTCACTATGCAACAAAGGAGGCGCTACGTAGATGGTGTTATCTTTTGATTGCAACTATTTAAAATCTTTTGTTTACGAGAGGCAGCCAATCACAAGAAAGGTGGATTAAAGGGAAGTTGGCCTTCAGAGGAGAGGGGTTAAACCTGCGTTAGACACAGGATGAACAGCACTAAGACCCAGTATAGGATAACAAGGATTGTTTTGAACTGTGAATCATGCAAAGAGCTTTAAATACGAGAAAAATTAGCAAAAACATCTGCTTTAAGAGCCTAAAGGCTCTTTCCATCCTTTGGTGATCATGATGAGCAAGTAGATAAATGAAGTAATATTGCTTTGAATAGATGAACGACTGCAATAATGTCAAAAACCATTTAAATATGTTTCTTGTGGTTGTTCAGCTCTGGATTGAGGATTTTGACAGTGCTTTTTCTTTCTTGTCCCCATCACTTTAATGAAAGTGAAAAATGTCAGAAAAAAAAAAAGGTATTTTCTGGAGCTTTTTTTGCATGATTGACAGGTGTAATAGGCTTTAACTCTCAGCTGTGGTGGTTTCCACAGTTACATCAATTTATCTCATTTTCCATCTCTTTTCCACTGCTTATTCACGTCTGGGTCACAGTGGTAGCAGACTTAGAAAAGTAGACCTGTTCGCCTTTTGCACCTCCTGGGTCATCTAAAGAATAATACCAACAGTGTGCTCTGGGATCTGCTCTGGGGTCTCCTCCCAGCTGGATGAGCCTGGAATGATTGCAGGCAGACATCTGATTAACATGTCCTCATGACCTTTACAAACTCCTTTAGCTGTCTCAACTCATCCTCTTGTCCCGAAACAGCAATGCAGAAAGATGTTTTTCCACTTTGATTCCGTCTGATGTGACGAGGTTATGCACTGAGCCCCGCATGACCCCGAGATCCCTCGTGTTTGTTTATGTTTTGAATTGGGCTAGACGATAACATCATGAAACCATTTCTTCAATAACATTGATAGAGCGGATAGTTTATATGGGTCTTCCATCTGAAACACATAGGTGTACAGAAAAAAGGATGCAAGATGTTTATAAGTCTCAACAGCCCATATACACAGCCAGTCTTTTCTCTGTATCAGTTTAGTTGTCTATATTCTTATACATCCACCTCCAGCTCTTGGTGAGGGATACTGCGGTATTCCTAAGCTGGCACAGAGACATACTCTTTCCAGTGTGTCCTAGGTGTGCCCCTTGATCTCTCCAGGATGGACATGCACATAAAACTTCAGCTCACCAGGGGCCTTGGAGGTATCCTGGACAGATGCAAGAACTCCACCATTTAGTTTGTAGAGAAGCAGCAGCTCTACTCCGAGCCCCTCCATAACAACTAAGCTTACGTTTTGGGGTTACCGAGATACCCTAACTCCTCCAAGTGGAGCAACAGCCGTGCCATTATCCGATGCAGTTCAGTTTTATTCATATATCAGTCCACAATAACACTCATGGTAAATGGCCTGTATTTGTATAGCGCTTTACTTAGTCCCTAAGGCCCCAAAGCGCTTTACACTACATTCAGTCATCCACCCATTCACACACTGGTGATGGCAAGCTACATTGTAGCCACAGCTGCCCTGGGGTACACTGACAGAGGCGAGGCTTTGTCAGTGTAAAGCATTTTACATTGCTTTACATTGTAAAGTTGTTATGTGGGTTCATTTTTCAGGACCAGGGAGGAGGACCAGGATTTATCTGGTTATGCACAGGTATGGCACATTCATCAAACACTTTTTCTTATATCAAATTTTGTAGCTTTATTGTTGATCACTTTTCAAACAAGTTCAGGAACACAAGTTATCATGCAAAACATACAGATTAGAATTTACACTGCAAGTAAAATACAAATCATCTCAGATTCTCTGTTTGTAATGCTCAAAAGAATAGAAGTACCCACCTGGATGTAAGTAAAGTAAACTTAGAGGATGAAAGTAAGTTTTATTTGTCTAACGCACAGAACAGGAATGCTGTGTGAGCTATGGAGAGTAGGCAGCTACTTAAGCCCTTCAGTTCTATTCTTCTTGACATAGAGAGTCAGAAAGTCAAAAAGCCATTCACAGGTAAGTACTTCTTTCATGGGAAATTCCAGTCCAGACTCCAACAGGTTCTTTTCACCAGGGCTCACCAGGAGGGAAGGTGATCTCGTTGAGAATGATGAAATGGTCCTGTTCTTGATTCAACTGCAGTTAATCAGGAAATGGAGAACAGGTATGCTAAGAAGCCCAGCCACGCCTCCAGGCTGGGATTCCTGGAGAGGGAATACTTTACCACAGTCACGAGAGAGATGGCTGTAACTGCCAGCCTATGACACAGCTAAGGTTTTAATTGATAGCTAAAATTGTGAAGTTGTGTTAATACTGTCTCGTATTTCCTTAGCTTTATGTTAACCTAAATAAAAAAAATACTCATCTTGTCCACATTCCCCCTGTAGCCATCAGATCCAATCAACAGATTTCCTCCTCTAGCAGCAGCTTAGGACCAGATCCTTTTTAAATTCTGTCACATTTAACAGCAATAAACCAGATAATGCCACTATCATTCCTAGCACCAAACTACCTGTGGACGTCCCAATCCTTACCCTGGCAATTTATTATTTCAGTAGCCCTCATTGTGTGACTGCTCTAACTGTCTCATACCACATCCCAAGATCAAGCATCACACACAAAAATATGGGCACATTTATGAGCTGCAGCTTAATTGGAGCAAGAAATGAGGTGATCAGAGGCACCAAGAAAGACAGGAGGAGAAACAGACAATAAATGTTTGAAAGAGCAATGCGGAGTGTTGATGAGAGGCTGTAATTGTGTAGGAGGGAACGCTAAGAGGCAGGATGGAAAGAGGAATGGGCAGAAGGAAAGAAAAGAGGCAAAGAAAACACATTAGGACAGAAATTATAAAGATGGAGGGATGGGGGCCAGAACAGGAAGAGTCAAGCAGAGAGCATAATTTGCGAGACGGAAATGGACCACGGACCACTGTGGCGCTTAATTCCCTGGTTTTACGTCACAGAGAGCTCTCATGGGGATCGCACGTGTGCAGCTAGTGCACTACTTTGTATTAGTTTAGAGTTTAAAAGGCATATTGAGCTGGTTAATACAAGAAAAAGTCATGATTCGTTGTTGTGAAATTGTGTAGACTGTAATCTTGAGAGGTGCAGTGGCAGTTTTCACTTCCTGGATGTCCCTACTGGCTGCAAAATTACCTTCAATTACAGTGAGCTGACCAGCAGGCCTTGAAGTAATTGGCACATGGCAATGCTTTCAACAACTCTACTTTATTAAATCGAACGCTAAATTGGCTTTTGCCATTAAGCCGGTGAAGCAACACTGCCTCTCCCTATCAATGCTAATGGCACTGTTGCTCATTGCTTTGACGGATCTGCCCATAAATGCGGTGTGAGGTCTTGAGCTCTCATTTCATGGCCCAGGCTTGCAGAGTTGTGTAGGATCTAATGGGTCAAAGTGAAGGGTTGTTTAAATGTTGTTGCTTCTCATCAGATGCCAGCTGCATCTCTAACAATGCCTCTAATATGTCCCACTTGCCTTTCGGCCACGTTGTTCGGTTGAGTTTCCATAAACAAGCTAAAGTGAAGTCGGGAAGGTTAAAGTCTGCTATTGCTGATGTTACCCAGCAAGGGAGACATTCTCTGCATGGGAGGCTTGGCCTTTGCCGTGATACCTGGGAATTCTTCATGTTACAGAAGTCTCAGCAACACAATTTGCACAGGTGATGAGTTATGCCTGCTACATCCTGAAGCATCTTTGGAGTGGCCTGTTTGCTATAAAGGGCAACCTTGTCAAGCTGTTTTTGTTTGGAAGACTGTGAATCTCTCTCTGGAGGCACCACATTCACAAAAGTGATATATTCAGGTTAATTTAAGGGAAACATACATCTGCGGAAACGTTTTTAAGAAGAACTCAAAAGAAACAGACCAAACAAAAAGTTTCTGCACAGTTTGATCAGTGGTATTAAAGATTATTGAAAGTTGTTAAAGTACCAGAAGGTTAAAAGAGGTAGCACTTGCACAAAACTTGCAAAAAACCCCATAAAATTACAAATCAAACATACCAAAGTTTGCCACTCAGTTATGAGTGGCAACTGATTTTCTTTTGCAAACATGCAATTCAAACTTTAGTACTTTTGATAAAATTAAGTGTAGAGCAGTCAACTTGTTTCGTATTGTATAAAATTATTGATGGGACTGATGAAGCCATCAAAACTCTGAAAACAACATCCTCTCAGTGCAGCAACAATATGACCTCTCCCCAAGTTTAGTAATTTGAATTTGGTCAGCTGAATGCAAATAGCTTAGTTCAATAGCAGATATAAAGAAATATTATTAAAATTTCTCATTAAATCCATATTACTCCATATTAATTCATGTTTCTTTAAAAGCGATTATCTCCTTAGTTTTCTCCTGATCACAGCGGCAGGAAATGACATGTCACTTTCTTACTCCCTCAGTTTCCCCCTGAGCTACATTAAAGTTTCATCACATGTAATAAGTAGTGATTTCAAAGCATAATGTCAGGGCAAAGGGTGACGGGTTTGTGCTGAAGCAGCTGGCCTCTTAGATCACCGGACTTTACAGTTGCTTAGTGATCCCACTTGATCTCATTTGACTCTGTCCAGGGTGCAACAGGAATAACAGCAGTAAAGAGAAGAAGAAAAGAAATCAATGATCAGGGGTCAGAAGTGAAATACATTCATGTGTGATGCTGGGCAGTGTATATCTGCACAAGAACCGACCTGGACTCACTGGATCAAGCTATGGCAGGCAATTTTAGGGCAAAGGCTCTGATTGATGGGGTTCAGTCTCGCTTTTGGCACATTATCTATCTTACAGCAAACCATATAGCTGCATTTGCAGTTTCTTGAACTTTGTGTGTCTGTCACTAGCTGTATCTGGACCACATGTTGACTATTAAATTGATCTGCGCAGGCATCATGCTGCAGTTGTCAGTTATACTTTTTCTTTTTCTCTATGCATAAGAGCAGGAGTCACACCGAGTACCCTGAACTACAATGCATGAGGGCCATGCTCTTGGATCTTTTGACCCAGTGTTTTTTTTTTCTCTGAGTTGCCAACTTTCTAGTATTTTCTGTTGATTCTAAGTGTGACTTTCGTGAGTCATTTCTGAACTTTTGTTTTACTACTTTTGTAGGTGGACTTTTGTTATTTGTTCAGCTAGTTGTGTATTGTGTTTAGCTGTCCTTCTGTTGCCTTGCTACCTTGATTTAGTTTAGGTGTGCTCAGTTCCCCAGCTGTGTCTATTTCTACATTTAAAGCCTCAGTTTGGCTCTGTTCCCTGTCACATTGTACTGTTTTTGCCATCTCTCTGTGAGCTTTACCTTATCAGTCTTCTGTTTGAATTCATGGACTTTGTTTATGCTTTTTTTAAAAAATGTTTAAATCTGTCAGACATCCATAAAATCAAGATGACATTAGCGAAAATGAAACAACCAGTGGGTACCATCATGATTGCTATGCTATGTTCACCTTTCAGAAGCTCCTTGGGGTATGCATATATCAGATGAACAAAGCTAAGCAGAGAAAGCCCAAACAAACCCATTTATAACAACAGATGCTGATTACACTATTGTGATAGCATTAAGATCCTCCTGATCTACAGCTGCACTGCCTGGACAGCAGTTGTAGAGCAGAAGACTTGAGCGACCTGCATACGGTGTACATGAATGGAGTTGTGTCATCAGAAACAAACTACTAGCCCTGACCGGTATATACACTAGATACGTGCGTAGGAAAGTCAAGTAAGTGGTCCAACCCACCCTTGACACTCTTGTATCCCCCTCTTGCCTCTGGAAGAAGATTTAAGGCTATAAAATGCAGAACAAAAACAGATCTTATCCAACACCTTTGATAAAAATGATATAGAAGCCCATTCTCATGTCAAATAGGGTCATTTTTGTATAAACTGCTGGCATGGTTCGTGTATGCACAAGCTATCATTTAAGACATAGTATTGGCAGTCAGTCTTGGGTTACGGCAGTGGTTCCCAAACTTTTTTTGCTAGGCCCCCCTTTGTTTTACAAGAAAAATGCTCGTGCCCCCCCAACCCCGCGCACAAACACATCCTCCAACCACACACACCCATATTTTGCTCCATTCCTCAAACATTTAGTAAACAATTAAGCAAATACAAGGTATCGGCAATAAATTACAGGTAGTAAGAAAATAAACTACTAACTCTTTTACGCTACGTCCGCACCTACATGGGTATTTTTGAAAACGCAGCTGTTTCGTCCACACGTAAACGGCGTTTCAAATCACTGAAAACAGAGATTTTTTAAAACTCCTTTTTGTGTTTATGTGTGGACGAGGATTACAGAGTTCGTCAGGCAACGTCAAAGGTATGTGCCTTTTTCAAGTCACGCTGTTGTTTACATGACATGAATTGCAGAATGACAGATAGTCAGATTAACAGTATTTTTTCTCTATCTTCAGGTTTTACACTCTTACATATAAACACGCAATTACTGTCCCTCCATTTACAAAGGCAGAGGTGTCACTGTGTGATTATTTTACATGTAGTTGTTTTTTTCATGTGTAATAATATTCAACATTGCTATCAATACATTTTTCAAAAAATGCCTCTCTGTGCAAAATAGGTTCAAAAACATAAACAGCTGTGGGATACTGTTTGTCTGTGATTCGAACCGGGGAACAAATCGTGGCAGGATCAGTCTGATATTATTTGTATCCCACTGTAACTTTACTGTATAAAGAGCTAACATCCAAAATGTCAGGAGTAGTTAGTCTTTACAACAAGTGTTTCTGAACTAAAAATCAAGAATGCAGGATACTGTTTGTCCGTGATTTAAACAGCCCAGCGCTGCTCCTGACGAAGGGAAAACCAATTCTGCAGGGGAGACCTACCTTGGCACTTGTGCAGGTGAAGCCAAAGGGAAGATTTGTTCCACCATATTTTCTAGTCTTTGGCTTAGAATGAAGTTGGTTTGGAAACATATTCAGCTATGCTTCATCTCCTGCTTTGCCTTTGTGTGGGCGCCCCGTGCTAGGAGTGTCCAAATGTTGTTCTTTTGTTCCCCCCCTTTTCATACACCCCCCCCCCTGCAATGGGCCCCACAATTTGGGAAGGTATGAGTTAGGTATCTTTCATTTCCAACTTGTCATTTATGAAATTTATTGTTGTGAGGGGGCATGTTTTAACCTAAACGCCTCCTCTTTGTAACACCAACCAAGTAATTTTTTCAGTGACTAAACATAACCAATGAGTGAAACAACAGTCCGGACAGGATACCTGCTACCACTCATCTTGATCCTAATGTGGACTTTGTGTACTTGAGCAAAGGACACAAAACTAGCATTATATTATGGCCAGAGATGAAAGTTCCTTTTTTCTTTTTTTACTAAAGCAAATCAGTGTTTTGAGCCACCACTTTTTCATATGGAGTACAGTGCAATTCTTGAGATCTGGGTGTTTGATTGGCTAAACTTAAAATTATCAGGTAGCAAGAAAAACATGCTTAAACTGAAACCAAACTGATGATGACCCAAATGCTAATATTGCTGCAGTTGTTTTATCATAAGCCAAAGTACTTGATGTCATAAATATATATGTTACCCAAATTAAATGGATGTTGAAACTATAAATCTACACCTGATGGTGGAGCTGGAGGAAAATAATAATAATAATAATAATAATAATAATAATAATAATAAACTTTATTTATAACGCACACTAAAAAACCAAGGGTATACCAAAATGCTTGACAAAAAAATAAAATAGGAAAAAGGAGATGGGAGGGAAAGTTAGTTAACAAAGCATAACAGATTAAAAATGTATCAACGCACACCAAATATTAGCTAGGTGGAAAAGCGAGATTAAATAAATAAGTCCTCAGCCGTGATTTAAACAATGACATAGAGTCAGACGCCCGGATAGCAACAGGAAGATTGTTCCATAAGACTGGGGCAGCTACAGCAAATGCACGGTCGCCGCGAGACTTCAGCCAAGAACGAGGTTGCTCCAGAAGAAGTTGGGTAGCAGATCTAAGTGCTCTGACAGGAGTGTGTAACCTAAGAAGCTCATTGAGGTAGCTCGGCGCCAAATTATTGATAATTTTGTATGTGAAAACTAGTATTTTAAACTGAATACGGTATTTAACTGGCAGCCAGTGCAAGCCAGCAAGAACAGGAGTGATGGAAGAAAATTTCCTGTTACCTGTCAAAAGGCGTGCCGCTGCATTCTGGACAGTCTGCAATCTAAGGAGAAGGGAGGAGGAAAGACCTATGTAAAGAGAGTTGCAGTAGTCCAACCTGGAAGTCACGAATGCGTAAATAAGTTTTTCCAGGTCATTATGCGGAATATAGCGCTTAGCCTTAGAAATGAGGCGCAGCTGATTAAAACTAGACCTCACTATGGCAGACACTTGCTTGTCAAATTTAAACGAGCTATCCAGTAATATGCCCAAATTACTGGCATAATCAGAAGGGGAGCTAGCAAAAGGCATCAGAGCAGCACATAATTGGTCTTGGGGGATTTTACTATCGAACACCACGATCTCTGTTTTCTTTTCGTTCAGGACAAGAGAATTACTCTTGAACCAATCTTTAACCTCACGCATGCATTCACGAAAATAGTGAAAAGACATAGCAAGATTGTCAGTAATCTCAAAATAAATCTGTATATTATCAGCATAGCAATGAAAGGCAAAATTATACTTCTCAAAAATTGCTCCAAGAGGGAGCAGATATAGTGAGAAGAGAATAGGGCCTAATACAGATCCTTGAGGCACACCACAGCGTACAGGTACCGAGGAAGATGAGAAGTTGCCCAAATTAAACGAGAATGAGCTGTCATCGAGATAAGATTTAAACCAGTTAAGGGCAGTGCCTCTTATATCCACAGTATGCTCAAGTCTTAGTAGAAGAATGTTATGATCCACCATATCAAAAGCAGAGGAAAGGTCCAATAAAACCAGGACCACAGAGCATCCAGAATCAGTGCTTACAAGAAGGTCATTGAGAACTCTAAGCGAGGCCGTTTCAGTGCTGTGCCGTGGCTTAAAGGCAGACTGAAATTTCTCTGCAATGTTGTTCGCGTCTAAATACGCCTGAAGCTGAGAAAGAACTAGTCGCTCCAGGATCTTGGACAGAAACGGAAGCTTAGCGATTGGTCTATAGTTCAAAAGATCATAACAATCAAGATTCTTTTTTTTTTTCAGAATAGGCTGGATTACAGCATGCTTAAAGGCCAGTGGGACAGATCCAGAGAGTAGGGAAAAACTCAAGTGTCACTGTAGTCACAAGGATGCTTTCCCTGGTGAGCATGTCTGTGCTGGATTTTGTGCCATTACATTAAGCAGATGTTGGGATATTACACAGTATAGGCAAAACTTATGGCTGTTGGTATTAAAATAAATTTAGAACTACACTATTTCTGCAGGGTTGGGTTTTCAAAAAATATGTCAGCAACAACTTTATTTTTTTGAGCTAGTGGGACTTAAGGACTTCTGTGGATGACCAAAGTCAGTATTATTCATTCTGTTGGTACCATTAAAGTCTGTAAAAAAAAGGAAAGTTGTGAATATATTGGCAAAAGACCCCAGAAACTGCTTAAAATCAAAGATAGCATGGGATATTTTTAAAATTTACAATTGGGGCAGAATTTTAACACTGTTACAAACAACAGAGAGACTGAAATAGACTGAGCTTTTTGAATCTGTTTATCCTCTCAGCAGAATTACTACTTGCAAGGAAGTACCTGCTGCATAATTTTGGAGGAAGAAGATGGAAATAAAAATAAAAAAAATACAAGATTTGAAGTCATACAGCTTCTGTTTATTACCTTAATAAAATCTGTCAGAAAGCCTTAAAGGCACCACCTTAACTGAGGTGATGTGAATTTCTAATTAACTGGAAAAGAACTGGTTTGATTGCAGTGTTAATTGGTATCCAAACCAGTAAGCCACAGGGCTACATCAAGGTGTGTGAACCTGATGTGTGAACCAACATCTGCTGTATTTTCATGTGTTTTAGCTTGATGATTCCTCTATGAATTCTGCTGACAGATATAGAAGGGTGATGAATTTTCCACCAGGTGTGCATAGAAGATGAAACTGTATAATACTTTGATTAGTACAATGGCTTCTGTCCCTTTTAAATGTATTTTGGTTATTTTTTAAATTAATTTTAGATTTTAAAATAAAGATTTTTTTGGATGGATGGATTTAAATAGTAAATAGATTATGATTTGTTTTAAATTAAGGAGGTATGGCCTCTTTTCTGGATAATCAGACTTTGTGATTCTCTACAAGAGATACTCATGAGTACAAAGCCAACAACAGGAATTTCTACCAAAATATTTGATGTCAGTGAAGGACACTAACAGCCAAAGTGCTAGAAGTAAGTTCACCCTTTGCAGCTAAATACCAAATGGAAGTTGTTTTTTTTGTGTGTGCAATTATTTTGAAGCATTACCTTAAATGATTTCAACTTCAATGTTCACCTGAAAACTGCACGATGAGAATCAACAGTTGAACAGATGAAATCTGCTGAAAACAGTGTGTAAAGTTTAATGATTTCTTTTTTCCCAACCCAACAGTTATGATTCCCAGTTTGAGTGCAACGACACTTTTGGTTCTTCTCTTTCTTACAGTTTGTCTGTAATGGCCTGCAGCTGAATAATACAATTATAATGGACTGTAGCAAGGTAAGAGATGTTGGACCTGCATATCTCTGGGCTGGGAAAAACAAACACATGAGATTTAAGAAATTTACAAGATTTAAGATTGCAGAAAGAATTTGCACGACCAAAAGCACAATAGTTTAGTGAATGAGGCAGCATTTCCTGGTGGAAAGGAAATTGAACACATGTTGGCAAACTCAAATTTTACTGTGTACTCTTTACTCATAATCATATTATGCGAGCTTGTGTTAAAGGTACAGTCAGCTGTTTTTTAAAGTTATTTCATAGGAAAAAATTATATTGCACTCAAATATACATTGATTATTGTATAATTAAATCTTTTAACAAACAGATGCATCTCATAAATGTAGAAATAATCCATTAAAAATAAATTAGGAAAGAAACCGGTTTGTGGAAGCCACATTGTTCCCTGGCCATCTTGAATACAGTGGTCAGTGATCCAATCAGAAGTATTCTTCTTGTACCGACTGCACTTTTTTTCTTTTTTTTTGGAGCAATGGTACAACTAGCTGTCAGGTTTCCTGTTTCCTCATGAAATGTGATAAAATGTCAATGGTTGGGAGGAAGACAACAGTAGAAATACGGACACATTTTGAATTTGACGTCAAGAAAAAGAAGATGATTTGTAAGCCGTCTGGAGCAACTGTCACTGGTAAAAACAACAGACTTAGACTTTATATTTCAGTCAACTGAATCGACTTGAGATTTAGCCTAGTATAATCTTAGTCAAATAAAACTAGACTAAATCTAAAAAAATGTAGATGTCAACGTTATGGCTAAAACCAAATGAAACTTTAGTCAAAAGACTAAAACTGAAACTTTTGCAGGTAAAATAAACACTACCCCCTTGACAAACCTCCTGGTTTAATCCCCTTGAAAGCCCAGCAGATAAAAATCCTGCTTCTCTGCCATCAACAGCCAAACTTGCATTACTCTTTCATGTTTTTAGGAAGGCACTGAAATTTCTTTTTCCTATTTGCACTCCTAATCTAATTATGATTCACAGAAGAGACCTCATTAGCCTTGTGCATTCAGGGCTGTTTTTCTTTTTTTTGAATAACCCTGGGTCTTAAAATATAATACAAAACGGTCCAGGGTCTATTGATCTGTCATTCTAATTACATATTAAAGTCTCAAAAATTACTATTGTGCAGTTTTAAAATGGCTTGTTTTGGTCCTTGCTTGCATCATTCAAGCCCAGATCTACTTCATCGTTTCAAGTATTTCATACTCAGCAGAGCACATTTTGTGTACTGAAAGAGAAAGACGAGGACGAGGACTGTTTTTCAGCTCTAAACAGTGAGTTTTGGATGTTATTGTTTTGTGGTATATGCTGATTGTCTTATTTTCAGTGAGTAAAAGACAGAACAGGAGTGGAGAGCAGAGGACAGATGAGGCACCAAAAGGGAACTGGTCACGAAGAAGAGATTATAACAGCTGGTTTGTAAGGAGCTCTTGTCCTTTAATAGAAGAAGAACCTGCGATTCATAGGTTGGTCAGGCTTTTGAAAACAGTCTATCATGTGACTACTGTTTTAACATCAAGACTCCTGTTTTTCAAGGATTACACTGTTGTGGAAAACACATTATAAATACATTAAAAATACTGTTTTATGTTTGTCAAACTGTTACCTTTGACCGTTTTTGTTTTAATAGATTCTAAAAAATTGTGTTTTTGAATGTGTTAAAATGTGTGTTAAATGATTTCTTCCTTGTCTTTGTGTGTAGACAAAACATTGATACATCGATTGAGTTTAGAGCCTTTTTTGTGCTTGAATGATTCATTGGTCAGCAGAGATGGGCTGTAACACGGTACTGTAATCTGATTATTTTTTTCAAGTAACGAGTAATGTAAGGGATTACTGGTGCAAAAGAAGTAATCACATTTCTGTTACTTTCCCGTAAGCATGCTGCGTCACTGCATTAGTAATCCGTCGTGATTTTGTTTGTGAGAGTGTCTCATGACAATGACGTAAGCATGTGTGACATCCGTGGCAGCAATAGACGTGTGTAGATCAACAATGGATAATTTGGATTGTGGGAGAGAGTGCGACCGTGCAGTGTTTAAAGCGTGGACGTACAGACATTACTTTGAGTTTTATTCCGTGAAAAGTGACAAAAGTATTAGCGTCCGCTGTACACCATGAGTGGGAAGAAAAGTTCTTTCTACAGCGAAAAATTAAACTTCAAATCTGAGCAAGCACCTAGGACACCACCACGGGAATGTGAAATTCACAGAGAAACCCCCGGATCCCGGAGCTCCACTGACATGACCGCTGCGACACCGGGCAAACCTCCACCGGATAACTTTTTTGGAGAAGTAATCAGGTACCATAACAAATATACATTGCTTTGAAAATGGGCAGGTACATGGACTGGACTGAAAGTGAGTAAAAAAAAAAGCTGCCAGGAAAGACTTTCAGAAAGCCTGGAGAGATATTTTACATTCCACTGACATAAAATAATCATATCAGCGACTGTATTTTAGAAGTTATAAGAAAAAGAAACATTTTCTGTGATCGGATGCTAGAAGATGTTGTAAGCTGTTATCATGTCAAAGGTTATTTTGACATGTGAAAGTCAAAAACCTTCAGACTGTATTTTTTTTGTATTTCCCCCCATCACAACACACACTGACACACCCACCCACACACACTGGACACTCCTGCGGTTTCACCAGCAGTAATTTCCCCTTAGCTTTGAGACCCACAGGAAATGATAGGACTTGACAGCTGCATCCCGCTGTTTGATTTAATCAACGCAGTGTTTCTCTGTTTTATATTGATTCATGTAGCTGACCCATAGAGGTTAATAAAACAACTCTGATCCAAACATGTGATAGTGATCTTTGGGGGGGGGGGAATTCTTGTGTTCACACCCTTAAGAGGTTATTATTTTTCAATACACTGACCTCAAACTGGAAACTGAAAGGTGTTTCTCATTGGAAAAAAAAAACAAAATATAAAAAAAAAGTTCATGTCAACTAAAAAGTGGAATTAAACTATATTTAGAATATATCAAATAAGAAACTGGTAAGAGCAACTTAAGTCAGCCGGTTTACATTTATAAACACAAGTGAACACAATCATAACGTAACCAACGAGGAAATATAATTCAAAAATAGATGTTCACATATGGTCCATAGTGTTGTCTTCTTATAGGCACAGGATTCCGCTTTAGTTGTTGCTTTTGAGCTCTTATATAACTGTCGTTCTTAGTTTATATCTGTATAGGTTAGACTTGTATTGACATGTTGTGATTTAAAAGCCTAGCTACAGTAGTTAGGAGTCATACATCATGGTTGTTGCATTTTGTTTAAATGCAGCATTGTTAAAATAAATACTGAAATACTAAATGCATCAGGAGAGAAGTTCCAAGAGCACAGCAGTGGTTCTTTAACCACAGATATTTTCTCCTGTTGCTTTCAACACATATTAGCAAAAGCTAATGTCACTTCCTTTTTTCTTTTCAGCTGAAAATTGTAAGCAAAAGCAGCACTTGATATACTCTGAACCATTAAAAGCAATGAAAGCACTGGATGATGTTGTTTCCCTTTTTGCATTGTACAATTAATCAGTTTGAAATGTTAAAGTGTTTCACTTTTTGCTTCCCTGAACCTTGTTTTTTTAGTCAGAAGATCTTAATTAAAAATATGAATTTTTAAATATCAAAAGGATTCTAATATTAATGCTTTAAAATTTTGTTTAAAAAATCTATTATTTCACATGTAACATTTAGTCTTTCAAACCTTTCACTTGGAATAAAAAACTAATTGAAACAAAATATTTGACAAGGCTTGGTGACCCTTTTAAAATTTGGTTTTGAAATGGCACAAATTACAAAGCTTTGTTAGATTTAATGTTGTTCCTGGGGAGGTTGTTTAAAAAAGACACCCATTCATGCTAAAATTTAAAATTTACTGTCACTCTCAGGTTTGCGTGTTATGACTATCACGTTGGATCTTTCTTTACAGTTTCCTCTGAAACCAGGGGCCTGTTCTTCGTACCTCGCTAAGTAAGTTAGCTGGATTAGATTGTTGACGATTTCGCGTGATCTTGGATCGTTCGGTTCCCTGAAGCTCATCCGGGACTTGTTGTCATAGCAACAGAGCCGTAAGCGTAAACCTGTTCGGGAGCAGGTTTACTTTATGTAAACAGGATTAGATCGCGGCCACGCAGGTATGTCCGCTTCATTTATACGAAAGCAACAGCGATATTCCACCACTGTTTCACCATAAATAAATAACATCAATGTAACTAAAGATAATGCAGCACTTGATCCTTTTATTGATTTCACACAGATACATACAGGTCATTTCCTAAAAAAGGGAAATGTACTATTAACATTCTATTACATGTATGTGATTATTACAGATGTAATTCATATTTCAGAGTAGTAATTGCAAATCACTTCGTGTAATCAAGATGAGAGACCACGGCTATAAAAGCGAAGGTGGATTTGGGAAGTCTGTCGCAGCCATGTCCTGTCCGTTTACGCGAGCCACCCATTGCGGAAGGTGCAAGATTGATAAGGAGAGTCCTCAGAATCCAGCGTATATTGCGGGACAGACAGGATCCTTTAGCTCAGCGTGACAGTGTGCTCATTGAGAGATATCGATATTCCCGTGAGGGTATTATATACTTAACCAACTTGTTGACGAGGGGGTGCAGGACCACCACCTGTCTTTTTTTTGCTCTGCCCTTTTCTTGGTTGCTTTTATGAACAAACAAATAGATTATTTCAGGGTCTCTTTCCAAGAGACGAAAAGCAATATAAGTGATAGATATTACCATTCTATAGAATATTCTTATATTTCACTTTTACTTGTTCCCATGTTCTAGTGGGTCCTGTTGTGGCTCTAATGTGAAAGGGGATATAATATAACAATATAATATAATGTAATATAATATTGGATAATATAGTGTAATATAATAAATCTATGAATAAATAATAAAGTGACTGAATAGTGGTATTGTCATGCGCTTTGGGTGCTGTCATGGTCCGGGTGTGTGCCAGTGTGTCTCCCTCCGAGCCGGCGTCTCCACCCCTGGGAGGGGCCTCAGTGTTTTTGCTGATCGTTGACATCTGTGGGTAATTAGCCGGGGGACTCATAAGGCCAGCGTTCTCAATCTCTCTTCGCCAGATTCTCTGCTAAACATCAGTCAGTGCCGGCCACCACCATAATTTCCTTACGTGTTTTTTTGTGAATCACCTTTGCTTCACTGTATGTTTGTTTTTTGTGCGCCTCCCTTTTTCAGCTACACCTAACTGTTAAACCCCTGGCGAAGAGCTTCTACTTGGATGCTGGACCTTCTGGCAGTCCCTCAGGCTACCACCAAAACTACCTACCTGCCTCTCTGCCTCCACGCCAGGAGTTTTTGGATTTACACACCCGGATTACTCCCCCCCCAAATCCCAGCGCCGTTTACCGCGCTCGTTTCCGGGTACGTCACCGTCGCCGCCTCCGACTGTGGACTCGCATGAGTTTGTCGCCTCGGCTTACGTCACTGATCCCGAGCCGGAGCCTATGCAGATTGGCCGGTCACGGTTGACACCGGAGGAGAGGGAGCGGCGGCGTCGGGCTCATGCCTGTTTTTACTGTGGCTCGCTGGAACACTTGATTGCTGCATGCCCGAAGGAGGGAAAAGGTGTCGCCCGCCGGTAGAATCGGGGATACGGGTGGGCGGTTCGAATTCTGGTCAGAAACCCCGTTTACAACTCCCTGTCACCTTGGAGATGCTACAGAGTACTCATTCGTGCACAGCCTTATTAGATTCTGGTTCTGAACAGAATTTAATCAGTCTCGATCTCGCTGAACGATTAGGCGTTCCGCTCGTGCGCCTTGAGCCGCCCATTCCAGTTAGAGCGATTAATAACCAGGTTTTCACTAGAATTTCTTTTCGCACTGGTCCAGTGTCACTGTGCACTTCGGGGAATCATAGGGAAAAACTCACCTTTTTTGTCCTCGATTCACCTGATACTCCGCTCACTTTGGGTTATCCCTGGCTGTGCTTACACAATCCGCACTTGGATTGGGAGGGGCAAAGGGTTGTCAGCTGGAGCCCTTTTTGCCACTCCAATTGTCTGACTTCCGCCCGTTTTCCCGGCCCGGGGGAGGCTACGGGGACTGACGAATATGTCCCCGATCTCTCAGGGGTGCCGCCTGAGTATCATGATTTGCGGGAGGTATTCAGTAAGATCAAAGCGCAGTCCCTACCGCCCCATCGCCCTTATGACTGTGCGATTGATTTGCTCCCCGGAGCGTCCCTGCCCAAGAGCCGGTTATATAGTATCTCTAGGCCTGAACGTGCTGCGATGGAGGAGTATATTAGGGATTCACTAGCGGCTGGGTTAATCCGTCCGTCTTCGTCCCCCGTGGCGGCGGGGTTTTTTTTTGTAGACAAGAAGGATGGGTCTCTTCGGCCGTGTATTGATTTCAGGGGCTTGAATGACGTCACTGTTAAAAATAAGTATCCCTTGCCACTCATTAGCTCCGCAGTTGAATCGCTACAGGGTGCCACGGTGTTCACTAAGTTAGATCTTCGCAATGCTTATCATTTGGTGCGAATCCGTCAGGGAGACGAGTGGAAGACCGCGTTTAACACCCCCCTGGGTCATTTCGAGTATCTCGTTATGCCTTTCGGTTTAACGAACGCTCCAGCGGTGTTTCAGGCCCTAATAAATGACGTCCTGCGGGATTTCCTCGACCGTTTTGTGTTCGTCTATTTAGATGACATTCTTATTTTTTCTAAGTCTTTGGCTGAGCATCATTCACATGTCCGTGCTGTCCTTCAGCGCCTCTTGGAAAACAGACTGTATGCCAAGGCTGAGAAATGTGAGTTTCATTTGACATCGGTCTCTTTCCTGGGATACATCTTGGCAGGGGGGCAGGTGAAGACGGATCCGGCTAAGGTGAAGGCGGTCACTGACTGGCCTGTGCCTTCTACTCGCAAGCAACTCCAGGGGTTTTTGGGATTTGCGAATTTCTATCGTCGGTTTATAAGGAACTACAGTCTAGTGGCGGCTCCGCTTACACGCCTTACCTCTACGAAGCTTCCGTTCGGCTGGTCCGCCGAAGCTGACAGCGCATTCACGGAGCTGAAACATCTGTTTTCTACTGCGCCCATCCTCGCTCAACCCGATCCGTCTAAGGCTTTTATTGTGGAGGTGGATGCTTCTGATGTGGGGGTGGGGGCTGTGCTTTCACAACGTGCCGGCCCCTCCTCTAAGCTGCGGCCGTGCGCCTTTTTCTCTCGGCGGCTTTCACCAGCGGAACGGAACTATGATGTGGGGGACCGGGAGCTGCTTGCCGTTAAGTTGGCGTTGGAGGAGTGGCGTCATCATCTGGAAGGCGCGGCGCTACCGTTCCTGGTGTGGACGGATCATAAGAACTTGACGTACCTACGCGGTGCGAAGAGGTTGAATGCACGTCAAGCTCGTTGCTCGCTGTTTTTCGCACGTTTTAACTTTTCCATTTCCTATCGCCCGGGTTCCAGAAACACCAAACCGGATGCCCTCTCTCGGCAGTTTGACTCTGACACGGGTCCGGCGGAGTTTTCCACCATTCTTCCGGCCGGCTGTACGGTGGGAGCTATTACCTGGGAGGTGGAGGACGCCATCGACCGGGGCCTCCGGACGGAACCGGATCCGGGCACGGGACCGCCTAACCGGCGTTTTGTTCCCGCGGCTGCTCGCTCCAAGGTACTGGAATGGGTGCACGCTTCGAGGTTTGCGTGTCACCCGGGCAGGGGCAGGACGACTTCTATGGTTAAGAGACATTTTTGGTGGGCCACTCTGGATAAAGATGTTCGGGAGTATGTGGCTGCGTGCCCTGTGTGTGCCAGGTGTAAGTCGCGTACTCACCGTCCTGCTGGGCTGTTGCAGTCGTTGTCTACGCCTCATCGCCCTTGGTCCCACATCGCCCTGGATTTTGTTACGGGACTCCCGGTTTCGGCTGGGAAGACCACTATTCTCTCGGTCGTGGATCGGTTTTCTAAGGCTGCTCATTTCGTCGCTTTGGAGAAGTTGCCCACTGCGGCTGAGACGTCTACGTTGTTGTTGGACCATGTTTTTCGGCTTCATGGCATTCCTGTGGAAATAGTTTCGGACAGGGGTCCGCAGTTCTCGTCCCAGGTTTGGGGTTCTTTTTGCGCTGCTTTGGGGGCCAGGCCTTGTCTGAGCTCTGGTTACCATCCTCAGACGAACGGCCAGACGGAACGTTTAAATCAGGAGCTGGAGGCCGCGCTCCGCTGTGTGACCTGTCATAACCCTGCGACTTGGGCCTCGTATCTGCCGTGGGTGGAATATGCCCACAACTCCTTGGTTTCGTCTGCTACTGGGTTGTCACCGTTTGAGGCCTCTTTGGGTTATCAGCCGCCCCTGTTTCCGGTGGAGGAGGCTGATCTTGCTGTCCCCTCGGTCCAGCATCATCTACAGCGCTGCCGTCGGGTCTGGTCTCGTACGCGGGAGGCGCTGTTGCAAGCTGTGGCTCGCCAACGTAGCTGTGCCGACCGTCGCCGGTCTCCTGCGCCTGTTTACTCACCTGGACAGAAGGTGTGGCTCGCTGCGAAAGACATCCCTCTCAGGGCATCCTCCCGCAAGTTGTCTCCTCGTTACATCGGCCCCTATTCTGTGGACAGGGTCCTCAGCCCTTCGGCTGTCAAGCTCCGTTTGCCTGCTGCCTTGAGGGTTCACCCGGTCTTTCGCGTTTCTCAGGTGAAGCCGGTGGTGTCTAGTCATCTGTACCCGCCTCCGGTGCCCCCGCCTCCCGCCCGGCTCATTGACGAGCATCCTGCGTTTTCTGTCCGGCGCATTCTGGATGTGCGGCGGCGGGGTAGGGGGCTGCAGTTTTTGGTGGACTGGGAGGGTTATGGGCCGGAGGAGCGTTCTTGGGTTCCTCGTTCTTTGATGCTTGACTCTGTGATGGTTTCTGATTTTCTTAGGTCACGTCGTGGGGCGGGTGCTGGTCGGCCGCCGGGTGGCGTCCCTTGAGGGGGGGGTACTGTCATGGTCCGGGTGTGTGCCAGTGTGTCTCCCTCCGAGCCGGCGTCTCCACCCCTGGGAGGGGCCTCAGTGTTTTTGCTGATCGTTGACATCTGTGGGTAATTAGCCGGGGGACTCATAAGGCCAGCGTTCTCAATCTCTCTTCGCCAGATTCTCTGCTAAACATCAGTCAGTGCCGGCCACCACCATAATTTCCTTACGTGTTTTTTTGTGAATCACCTTTGCTTCACTGTATGTTTGTTTTTTGTGCGCCTCCCTTTTTCAGCTACACCTAACTGTTAAACCCCTGGCGAAGAGCTTCTACTTGGATGCTGGACCTTCTGGCAGTCCCTCAGGCTACCACCAAAACTACCTACCTGCCTCTCTGCCTCCACGCCAGGAGTTTTTGGATTTACACACCCGGATTACTCCCCCTCTATGTCATCTCCGACCTCCGTTGGCAAGTACACAGTACGAAGGAGGATTTTGAGCCAAACAACATATTCATATGCCTCCTTATCTATGTTTGAACATTTGCATTCTGTTACAGTGACCCCGACCTTTTCCTGGACCTTTTGTGACTTGCTTTCCAGTCCAATCCCCGGACCCGGACCAGATCATTATTTAGTTAACGTCTACGCTCACCTTTTGTTTATGAATATTTTGTGTAAACATTAAACATTATTCTTAAAATATATTTACGAGCTGTTCGGCGTCTTGCGTTTGAGTCCTGTCACTCGTCTGAAACGGTCCCGGCCGTAACAGGTGCCTTGAAAAGCGCTATATAAACCCACTCCATTATTATTGTTATTATTGAATTACTTACGAGTTTAATTTGTCAGCAACTTTCTGCCAGCCCTCTCTCCTTGCTTTTGCAGCCTTTGCAGTGTTCCCTTGCGTTTTAATTAAACTCTGAAACTCCTGAAATCCCTCAATCAAGAGTTCTTGCTCTGCTGCCGGAAAATACCGAGCGCGCCCCTTCGACATTTTTGCCGACCAATCAGCGGGTTGCCGATCAATGTTTCTACTATCGATGCGTAGCCCCTTTTACGACACCCAGTGATGTCACATTACTGCGTCCAGCTGTACTAATCGTCAACAACAGGTGTGTTCGGGGAACCGGATTAGCGAGCTCACGGTTAGTGCGATGGTTTGGTCTTGGATGTGTCATTTGATCTTGGATGTAGTGAGCGACGTACGAAGAACGGGCCCCAGGAGTTGCATTTTGCTGTTTTAGTGTGTTGATTTTAGGAAAGGATTCAAACAAACCTGTCTTGCACTGCAAAGGCTCATGTAAATGACTTTCATTTTGAGCGGTTCAGCAACACAGTTAAAATTCAGGATAATGACTTTAATGCCTCGAACTACTACAGTTCAACGTAAGAAGAAACAAATTAGCATTTTTCCTCATTTCAGTCGTAAATTCGGACAACATTGGTGATAAATTAGGCTCTTTGCACCTGAAAGTGTAAAAGAACCAATTAAATAAATTGGCTGTTTGCTTCGCACCTTTCCACCCATTTTTACAAGACAGGAGGTGCTGGGTGTCACAGGCTCTTACTTCTAAATGTGCTCAGCTTCATTTCTTTAATTGGACACTTCTGGGGACCTTTGAACACACTGCAGATCTGTTCTTCTTCATCTCATATAATTGTCTCTCAAAGTAGTCATTATGAAGAAAAAACAAACGTCATCGCTAGCGCTTCATGTTTTCTGCAAACTCCCCACTGTTTTATTGGGTGATAACTAATTAGAAAAATGGGTTTCTGTGGCACGTGCGCAGGGATTTGATTGTTGCCTGAATGGCAGTTGCTTTTGACGTTTTGTGACAACGTCATCTGACAAAAAACAAAAACAAAACAGCATTTCCTTTGATTTACTTTTTAGAGACTACTGTCATATGCTGACATGCCCCCGCCCCCCTCCCGCCTCACTCACTTGTATGTTTTATTCACCATCTGAGACCCTCTCATATTGACTTTGGAGCAAATTGGAACTGTCCTTTTTGTTTTATGCTACTGTATGTTTTCATTTTGAAGACAAAGGCGTATCTGTCTGTCGTATTTGTGCAGCTAGAAAATGTCAAAGCTCGGATTGTGACATCAGGACAGGAATCTGACGGTTTTTTGTGTTCAGCGCTTAGAGTGAGGTGACATCCTTCTTTGTGCTCAAATGTCACTGAAGAGCAGAACAGTGGTGTCAAAATCTAACAGGATTGACACATATACACAGTACTATGCATACGTTTAAAGGCACTGGGGGTTTGCTGACATAATGTTAAATTCATAAATAGGGTTTGTCATAGCTACATATACCACATATTGGATACGTTTACATCTAGATATGATAATTTCTATCGCTATATGCTAAAATACCAAGAGTATTCAGTCACCCATTCAAATCTTTAATTTCATGAGTCCCAGTCACTTCTATGGGTGTATAAAATCAAGCACCTAGGCATGCAGACTGCTGCTACAAACATTTATGAAAGAATAGGTTGCTCGCAGGAGCTCAGTGAATTCCAGTGTGGTAATGTGATAAAATGCTACCTGTGCAACAACTCCAGTCATGAAATCTCCCTAATGCTAAATAGTCCACAGTCAACTGTTAGTGGTTTTATAATAAAGTGGAAGCATTTGGGAAGACAGCAACTCAGGCACGAAGTGGATCCTGCCCAGAGGTCTTCATCTTTCTGCAGAGCCAGTCACTCCAGACCTCCAAACTTCATATGGCCTTCAAATTAGCTCAGGAACAGTGTATAGAGAGCTTCACATAATGGGTTTTCATACCTGAGCAGCTGGATCCAAGCCTTAAATTACCAAGCGCAATGCAACACATCAGATGCAGTGGAGTAAAGCCCGTTGCCACTGGATTCTAGAGTAGTGGAGTGGAATATACAGTAAGGACATGGGGAGTAAAAAGGAGCCAGTGGAGAAGAATTGCTCAGTGCATCACATGAAGACCCCCAGCAGCCACAGCATGTAGCATAGTAAAGGGAGGGTTCATGATCAACGGATGAAGGGTATGCTTTGCCAAAAAGTGTCTGCCTCCTGAATCTGAGCTGTTAGCTGGTTCCACAGAAGACGGACCTGAATGCTGAAGGCTCTGCTTTTAGAAACTCTGGGAACCACAAGTAAGCATGTGAGGAAAGTGCAGTGTTAGGATAATGACATACTGTGAGGTCTTTAAAAAGGTATGATATAGAATGATGTAGAACACACTAACATATGTTATATAAATAGATTTTGATCATATTCTGCACCACAGCGTAGGTGTATGGTATAATGCATTTATAGTTTTCAGAACTGAAGGTAATATGAACAGTTGTTACAAAGGTGGAAATTATGCACCAAAGCATGCTGTAAAGTTGGGCATTTTAATCTGGAAGTTTGAGGATTGACAGAAGTTTTGTGTTGGCTTCAGTTTTTCAGTTCCACAAGTTGCTTGGTGCCGTCTTAAAGGCATTTGGTAAGTGTTCTCATACCAAATGCAGACTGTTCTTACTGTTCTGTTCTTTTACTGTTCTTTTCTATTTAGTTTACTCATTAATAAAGCCTATTCCTGGAATTACTGCTGAAAGCCTCCTCGTTCTTAAAACCTTTGCATAGTCCTGTAAATGCATTATGCCATAATATTGTGCTGTAGCATATAAGGTAAATTGCAGCCAGCCTGGGTCATTTGTCTGCAGAGCATCTAAAAAAAGCCAGAGACAAGAAAATAATTTAAGCAGGGGGGTGTAAAGAGACCATTACACAATAGTCCATAATTCAAAAAAGAACAGACATAATTTTTAAAGTCCTATGTACTTTCTGACAAAGCCACTTTAATGTCTCGCCCTATTCACAAAAGTTATGTCTCAGAAAAGTTGCATCACTCATGGCGAAATGAGAAACAAGTCGCTGTGCAATCACAGTCTGGAGTCTCCCCACCTCCATTAAATGTGCCCATGTTAAAAGGCATACACCAGAAAGAAGTCAAATTCACAAAGACGACTGCATTTAGGTTGTTTTATACAATTGAGTTGGTTTTGTTGAAGCATTTTAAAATCTTCCTTAATTATGAGATTCAGTCAGTGTTAAAAATAACTTCTGTCATTACGCCAAGATTTTTATCATAACTTGGTAAAAACAAAAGGGGAAAAAAGGATCTATTTGTGTCCACACAGTCCAAACAATGGGCCATTAAGTGATCAGTGGCTGTAGAGACCAAAACCATTGTTCCCATTTCTGTAAACCAAATTAATTAGTGGAGTGATCATTGCACTGATTGGTCCAGAGAGACGTTGGCTTGTCTGCTTCCCTCTTCCCATTCCAGCATTCCCAGTCTTCCTTTCATCTTTCTTTATGCTCTCCTTTTCCATCTGTCACTGACCTTTAGTCTGTTTTTATATTAGAAAGATACAATTACATATTTAGATACATTTGCACAATAAAATCCATCCATTTTCTCCCGCTTATCCTTGCCAGGGATAAGCGGGAGGAGGGGCTGGAGCCTATCCCAGCAACCACAGGCATGGAAGAGGAGGCGAGGTACACCATGGACAGATCGCCAGTCTGTCACAGGGATACAAAATAAAATCAAATGAATTAATTAATGATAGTGTGAGGAGATAGCTATCATTAGACAGATTTCAATCTGGTTTTCGCTCATGTCACAGTACCGAAACTGCTCTACTTAAAGTCACTAATGATCTTCTAATCGGAGCTGACTCTGATCTTCTCACCATTCTCGTCCTTTTGGACCTGAGCTCAGCCTTCGACACCATCTCTCACTCTGTCCTTCTAAGCAGACTCTCCTCTCTCGGCATCTCTGACACACCCCTAGCCTGGTTTCAATCATATCTCCTTGACCGCTCCCAGTTTATTCAACTGAAATCATTCCACTCTCGTCTATTCCCCGTCACTACTGGTGTACCCTAAGGTTCAGTCTTAGGCCCTCTTCTCTTCATAATATACATCCTCCCTCTAGGTACCATTTTCTGCAAATTTGATCTTCACTTTCACTGTTTTGCTGATGACACCCAGTTATATCTCTCCTCCCTCCCACCTTCTTCCCTTACAGAATGTCTATCCGAATTAAAATCCTGGTTTAGCTCTAATTTTCTAAAGCTCAATGAGGATAAAACTGAAATCCTCCTTATTGGCACCAAATCCAACCTTTTGAAGGCGAACCATTTCTCACTCACTATCGATAACTCCACAGTTTTGCCTTCTCCTCAAGTTAAGCGCCTTGGCGTCATCCTAAACAATTCACTTTCCTGTAAATCTCACATCAATAATCTCACCTGTTCTGCCTATTTCCATCTACGCAACATTAACAGATTACGTCCTTCTGCTGCTCACATTATCACCAGAACCCGCACCTCCTAACCTTTCTGACCTTTTAAGCACTACCTTTTCTGCCTGCTAACTTCGATCTTTCTGTGCCTTCTTTCTGCCTTAGCACCATGGAAGCAGAGCTTTTAGCTGCTCTGCTCCCAGGCTGTGGCGCTCTACCCCCAGATATAAGAAACACTGGTTCTCTCCCCCAGTTTAAATCTCAACTCAAAACCCATCTGTTCAAATCTGCATATTCACTGTGAACCCACTGTTTGTTCATTTTATCTTGTTCTTCATTGTGTCATTGTTCTATTATGTGTTTTATCTATTGTACAGTGTCCTTGGGTGTCTTTAAAGGCTCTTTATAAATAAAATTTATTATTATTATTATTGTTTCCTAAAATGGGTTATCTGCTGAAACTGACATGGCTGTTTACAGGCATTAGTGCACAGCAAATCTTTGTTAACACGTTCTCGCTAACAATGAGCCGTGAGTGTTGCTGATAAGAATGTACCACCTGCAGCACACTGATGTTAATTATATTCAAGGCTCATTAAAGTGCACAGCCTGTCTCACAATGCTTATACTTGACTTTTAGCTTTTATACTTGCTCATTTCCAACTGCACTTGACATGAAAATATTGATCTTTTTACTTTTTAAAAAGAAAACTTTGTTAATGTGTCAATAAATAAATAAGTTCAGGTGTTGTTGTGGTGTCTGGTTTCCATTTAATATATCTTTGAGTTTTTTCCTTTAATTAAATACAGGCAAGGCAAGTTTATTAATATAGCACAATTCAACAACAAGGTGATTCAAAGTGCTTTACAGAGACATTAAAAAAACAAACAAATAAAAAGCATGATAAAAAACTGTAGATAAAATCAGAGCAGTAGATAAAATCAGTAGTTAAATGTAAGTTTTGAAATTTAAGCTTAAAAGTGTGGATTTGGTGCTTTATTCAAATGCAGCTGAGAACAGGTGAGTTTTCAACCTGGATTTAAATAAACTGAGTGTTTCAGCTGATCTGAGGCTTTCTGGGAGTTTGTTCCAGATATAAGGAGCATAAAAGCTGAATGCAGCTTCTCCATGTCTGGTTCTGACTCTGGGAACTGATAAAAGACCGGATCCAGATGACCTGAGGGATCTGGATGGTTCATACTGGGTCAGGAGGTCACTGATGTATTTTGGTCCTAAACCATTCAGAGCTTTATAGACCAGCATCAGAACTTTAAAGTCTATCCTCTGACGGACAGGCAGCCAGTGTAAAGACCTCAGAGCTGGACTGATGTGGTCCACTTTTTTGGTCTTAGTGAGGACTCGAGCAGCAGAGTTCTGAATGAGCTGTAGTTGTCTGACTGATTTTTTAGGTAGACCTGTAAAGATGCTGTTACAGTAATCAAGCCTACTAAAGATGAATGCATGGACTAGTTTTTCCAGGTCCTGTTGAGACATCAGATCTTTTATCCTTGAAATATTCTTGAGGTGATAGTAAGCTGACTTTGTTATTGTCTTAATGTGTTTTTCTAAGTTTAGGTCTGCATCCATCACTACACCCAAATTTCTCGCCTGGTTTGTGGTTTGTAGGTGTATAGATTGAAGTTCTCTGGTGACCTGTAATCGTTTTTCTTTGGCACCAAAGACTATTACCTCAGTTTTGTTTTTGTTTAGCTGGAGAAAATTGTGGCACAACCAGACATTAATTTCCTCGATGCATTTACCAAGAGCCTGTACAGGGCCTCGGTGACATTGTGATATATATTTGTGTGTCATCTGCATAGCTGTGATAGTTTATTTTGTTGTTCTTTATAATCTGTGCCAGTGGGAGCATGTAAATGTTAAACAGAGGGGGTCCCAAGATGGAACCTTGGGGAACTCCACATGTGATACTTGTCTGCTCAGATGTGAAGTTACCTATTGATACAAAGTATTTCCTATCTTCTAAGTATGTTTTGAACCAGTTTATTACAGTTCCTGAAAGACCTGCCCAGTTCTCCAGTCGTTTGAGTAATATGTTGTGGTCAACTGTATGAAATGCTGCACTGAGATGAAATAAAGGTGTGGGTATTGAGCTGATGACTGAAATGCAGGCATCAGAGGTGGGCGAAAGTAATGAAAAGCAAGCATTCGAGAAAAAGCAGTCCAGGAAAGAAAACAGGACTTTAGTGAAACTGACAAAGACGAGAGTTTTTGCACATCGGGCTGATTGGACACAGGTGAAAAAAGTGAGCAGGTGAAACTAATGAGGATGGCGGAGATCATTACAAAGGAGTGAAAAGAAAATGAGAAAAAACAGGTGGGATATATTGGATGAAGTAACTATTCAAAGATGTCCTTACAAAGCAGCTCTGGCTAAGATTTAAAACTGATTTCTTCTTTCGGCTGCTCCTTTTAGGAGTCCCCGCAGCAGATCATGTGCCTCCATCTCACTCTATCTCTGCGCAAACTCCTCTGTCACACCAACCCTCTGCACCGCCTCCAGCACTACATCCATGGCTCTTCTCCGCGGTGTTCCTCTTTCCTCCTGCCTGGCTGCTCCATTTTCATCATCCTTTGTTCAGCATATCCACTATTCCTCCTCTGCACATGTCCAAACTATCACAGCCTTGCAACTTTATCAAGATTTAACATCGAATTAGCAAAGCTAGTAGAGTAAATATGCTTAATTTTATTGAGTGGAAAAAGTAATAATAATAATAATAATAATAATAATAAATTTTATTTATGAGCGCCTTTCAAGTCACCCAAGGACACTTTACAATAGGATAAAACACTTAGTAAAACAATGGCAGAATAAGAACAATAAAATAAAAGCACAAGATAAAATTAACAAACAGTGGATTCACAGTGAATATGCAGATTTGAACAGATGAGTTTTGAGTTGGGATTTAAACTGGGGGAGAGAACCAGTGTTTCTTATTTCTGGGGGCAGAGAGTTCCACAGCCTGGGAGCAGAGCAGCTGAAAGCTCTGCTTCCCATGGTGGTGAGGCGGAAGGAAGGTACAGTAAGCTGGATAGAAGAAGAAGAACGAAGTGAACGGGCAGAACAGGTAGTGGTTAACAGGTCAGAAAGGTAAGGAGGAGCGAGGTTATGAATGGCCTTGAAGGTGAGCAGAAGAAGTTTGAAAATTATCTGGAATTTCACAGGGAGCCAGTGAAGTTCCTGAAGAACAGGGGTGATGTGCTGGTAGGAGGGGGTTCTGGTGATAATGCGAGCAGCAGAGTTCTGAACCAGTTGAAGCTTATGGAGGGATTTTTGAAGTGAACCACAATGTCTCAGTTTGCAGTGGAAAGCGAACGGGCCAAATCTGGGAGGTACAAATTATTTTTTTTTCCATTTGTTATTAAACCAACAGCTTTCTGTAATATTATTTAACACTGCAAAGAAAGGCTCCAGACTCCAGTGACCCTGAGTTGACTGAGATGAATTGACATGACAGCATACATTTCACAGACAGAAAAACAGGTGGGTGAAAATCATGTGTACGTGCGCTTGCCCGTGTGTGTATGTGTGTAACCTCCCCAACCCGCCTTTTAGATCTGCTATGATCATGATGTCAAAGTAGAAAATATGTTCAACAGGAAGTCAAAGCAATGTTTTGTAAAAGAAAAATCATTGCAAATGGGCGTGGCCTTTACCAATCTCTTCAGTGATATCCATTAAATCCAGACTCCAGTTAATGTTTATTGATAATTTCTTACAATATTGTGCTATCAATACAAACCTACTCTTGACAGATTATAGGAAACTGTGATTTTTACTTTGAGGTATTGAGCTTATTTTGAGCTAGTGAGGGTAGAGAGGCGAGGATGACATGGTTTGGGTGTGTGCAGAGGAGGGACGGTGAATATGATGGACAAAGGATGTTGAAGATGGAGACGTTCATGGATGTATGTGAAGGAAGGTTTGGGAATGCTAAAGATGAAGAAGGTGAGATGGAGGCAGATGATCCTCTGTGGCAATTGCTAAAGGGAGCACCCAAAAGAAGAATGCTTTGAAGATTCTCAAAAACAGCAAAAATAGGCCCAAAAATTAATATATAATCAAACATTATAAGATATAAAGAGTAATGGCGTTGATCTTAAAGGGCTGAACATTTAAGACTTAGAACTATTTGACTTGATGTGATTGTTTTTGAGGTTGTAGCCCTTTTTCCAGATTATTCTCTGTCATAAAAAGAGCTTTGTGGTAGGTGGGACTTGGACTCAAAAAACAACTTAAATGCAGTTTCTTAAACAGCGTAAAAAAGGCTAATATAAGGAGCAGGGAATCTAAAACCCAGGAAACACCGCACGGGGAGGACACAACAAAGGCCAAGGGGAGACTCGGACACTAAATGCTGGGACCATAAATAACTAAAAAGATGAGGGTAACTAACAAAATGGGCCAGAGGAGGAGTTAAACTAAACACAAGAGACAGAGATCAACAATCACCATAATAAGAGACATAACTGAGAACAAGAAACACAGAGACAAAACTGGAGGAACAGAACGGGAACACAAGCTGGAGATAACTACATACTTCAGAACAAAGACACACAGCGACCCCACCCAAACATAACCTAAGAAACAGAAGTAGAAGGCAAATACAAACCGACATGCTGGATAATAAATGACATCAACGAAAATAGAAACATTATGACTGGGACCATGAAATACTCTCTCTTTCATTAATCAGCTCATCAGCTCTCATAATTATCTTGTGGCTGACGGTTATTTCACATTTACAGATTTAGATGCTGGAAAACTTTCGCAGTTCCTGGAGTCAAGCTCCACAGTAAGGGTGAGAGCTGCAGGCGTCCTTGTTCATCCAACCCTCCATATGTTTAAGAGATGAAGGAAACCTTTCAGAAAACGGCTAAGTGCTCCTTTATGAGGAAAGACAGTCTCCCACGTGTTCCTCAAGGGAGCATTTTAGCTTAATCATGAAATACCAGCAAGGTGGAAAAGTCATGTATTAACCTTTTTCCAAAACCAGGACCACTTGTAACCACAAACCCACGTCCAGCATTTCCCAGCCTTGTCCACTGAATAGCGGTGGGTGACCTCATGAGCAGAAGGCTGTTGTCCCTGTCCAGCAACACCTCATGAACCGGTTTCCACATCCTGCTGCTGTTGGCTGATTGCGCTGTCCAGCGAGTCCTCTCTGAGCCCACAGAGTCTGCTCCATTTCCGTCAACAGTTTCAGGCAGATTACATGACAAATGGCGAGGAGCTGCTGTAGCCCTCATTACAAAGCGTTAGTGTCAGAGAGCAGGAGAGCCTCGGAAATGACTTGAGATTGTTATGATATAAAAGCAAGAGCAAGATTTGATATTACCTTTATTCACCTAAGGGTGGGTGGAAGTGAAAAAGACAGCTTGTAATTATTCACGACTGCTCGCTTTGGGTAAAAACAAAAATGCACTGAAATAGTCTGACGACATGTGACGGCCGCAAAAGGAATGAGAGCAACAGCTAATTTCTTCTAAATGCGACTTCCCTTTTTCTCTTTTTTTTTTTTGGTGCAACATTTCATATGGACTTTGGTGTTGCATGAGCGGGCATAATGTGATTTCTTCCCAGAGTTTACCTCATCGGACGGCTACCAGCGAACTGGAAACATGACTACTTCATAGGCGATTCATCATCATGTCAAATAGCGCACATGCAGTTTTCTTTACAGAAAGAAACATTCGCCTGTTGCCAGGCGTCTGGACACGTGTTCGCGGTCCTCGTCAGCTTTGACAGTCTAATGAAAATAAAACAGCATGGCCCTCAGGACCCCTCAGCAAGTCCTCAACAAAATTTTCCACCAACAGAGCAGAAGAAAAATAAATGTTATCTTTCCACTGTAGCCATACACTTGGCCACAGTCGTTTCACTCAGTAGCACCATGGTGAATTTATTCCATTATGTTGCCGTGTGTGTGTGCCTTTCAGTTGTGTTTGTGTGCGAATCTGTGCGCACGTGCATGCTTTCAGAGGTCTGAGTTTATCAGCCCTGCTGACTGAGTTTCTCTCAGGCCGGAGATAAAGCTCTGCAGCCTCGGGGCTCAAAGCCTCTGTCTTGCTACAGGACACAAAGTGGTTGTGATTCAGTGAGAAAAACGAAGCACGCAGGGTAAGCTTAATGGCAACAGAGATAGGTAAACGGCAGGACATTGTGCATGTATGAGTGTTTTCTTCATGCGTTTACACATGTAGAGCTCCGTGTGTGTTTTTGTGTGTGGACTTCAGTCACAAATTACTGTTGCTTAAAGGTGGAGCGGCAGAGATTAGAGAGGAGAGAAAAAGAGGATCCTCTGGTATTTTGGGGGGGATTTGCACCCGGCGCTTTCGCTAAGCAATTCTCTCATTCTTCATTCAGAGTTGCTCTTCCGGCCGATGAATGTCATTTGATTCTTAAAGCCAGCTCCACACTCATATCATCAAGGATAATTTGCCTTTCAGAAGTCCTTGTGAGGCTGTTGTTACTTGGACTATACAGCTTTTTTATTTCTTATTTTTAAACTGTGTCGGTTCAGGACACTTTTTGTCAAAGGTATTTTTGGGTCCATTTGCAGAGCTGGGCAGAGCAGGCACAAACTTTACCTAAGTAGAAGAAAAAGTAGAAATCGAAATATCTTCTTGATTTTGAGGTGATGTAAGTGGTAACCCTAGACCACAGTGAGAAGCTCAGTCATTCAGGAAGGAAGGAGAGTAGAGCAGATGCTCCTCCTCATTGAAACGAGCCAGTTAAGGTGGTCCAGGTGTCTGATTAGGATGCCTTCTTGATGCCTCTTAGCTGAGTTTGTTTCAGGCATGTTCTAACCAGCAGGAGCTCCCAGGGCAGACCCAGGAGTTGATGGAGACAGAGATATCTCTCAAATGGCTTGGAAAAGCCCATCTGTCCTCCAGGACCAGCTGGAGGAGGTAATCAGGGAGAATATGTCCGCTGAGACTGTGATCCACGCAACCCAGATGCACATTTGTGGAAGGAAATGGATGGATGGAGTGTCCACTTTGCAGTGTTGGGAAGGTTACTTTTAAAATGTATTCCACTACAGATTACATGCCCCAAAATGTATTTTGTATTCCGTTACGTTACTCAATAAGAATACATAACACCGGTACATGTATTCCGTTACTCCCCAACACTGCCACTTGGATGTTTTGGAATGCTGACAATCACAATCTATGTTGTGGAACGACAAATTATTATAGCTTAGCCTAAGTTGCATTCACAGACTGTACGAATGCATTGCATAGATACAGGTAGCTAGTAATTAGTGTTAACATTAATAAAGTACTGACACTTCACTGGCCAGAACTACGGACACTTGTTTCCACCACTGAAAAAAAAATAGCCATCCATAAGACAAAATATCAAGTTACTATATGAAAATCTTGATTAAATAACTCAAAAATTCAAGTTATTTTTATGTCATTTGAGCTAGCAAGTCAAAATTTTGAGATGATAACCAGAAATATCAACTTATGGATGGCAAAAAAATGTTTCCCTTGAAAAGTTCTTGTTTGGTTTGTACAATAAACAGCAGAGGTAATCAGACTTAATGCTTTAAAACGGGTGTGACAAGGAAGGAGTCGACACAAGAGATTTGCCTTTTGTTATAAATAATATTTTATTAACGTAAACACCAAAGGGGGTCGATGCCAGGTGGAGTGGAAGAGAGAGTGAGCCTGGAAATCCCAGGTGAGCTGCATCAGCTGACAACCTTCCCATATCATCCAATTACAGGCTGCGATTTCTTTGTGGGAGGGCGCCACAGGTACCGGCAGCATAAACAAGAAGAGGGATACAGTGACTCAATTTAGCATCAACAAATTGCTCAAATAGGCAGTGTAGTAAACATGTTTATTTCTGCTGTGAACTTGGCTCTTTCATAATGGGTCTATGTGGCTAGACTCGATTTTTTGGCATTTATGCATCAGCTTTATTTTTCAGCCTCAGAGGTTGCTGCTTGATGATAACAGATCTGGGAACAGCAAGCTACCTCTAATGTATGAATGCTTTAAACAATAAATATTAATTTATTTGTATTTATTGACGTAAAAACAAAACTTAGGCAGCACAAAACCATCCAAATACGTTTCACAGCATGCATGTGTTAAATACATTGTGCAAAAGAGAAGAGCAAGGGAAAACGGTATAACATCCAAAAACATCGCACATAAACCTCCATTATCCATATAACTGGTAAATATATCAATGGTAAGAATGGCAATGAGTGCATAACTTGGAAGTTTTGGTCTGGTAGCTTCGGTGTAAACACCCCTAATGTACTTTGAATTGGCGTAAAGCTTTGTTGGAGGTTGGTTCCCTCTTTCTTGGCTAGAGAGTATCGTCACTGATTTCTAGAATCGATTTGATTCCGGTTCACAAGGTCCCGAATCAATTCGATCCACGATTCGATTCGATTTGAATCGGGGAAAATTTGCCTCAGACAGTCAGAAATATTATAATTCAGATCATGCATCAGTACATTTACCTATTTGGTACCACTTTACAATAAGGCTCCCCTTATAGATGCTAATAAATAGTTTATAGCTATATTATTAATTAATCTGTAAATGCTTTATAAACCATTATTAATGGTTTATTATGCATTAGTTAAGGGTGAGAAAGAGGAAAAAAACTGACCGGTTTCTTGCCAAATAGTGAGCCAAATGTGTTCACCTATATATTTCATCTAGAGTTGCTATATTAAACATTTCAGACTAAGTTACTATCCTGTAAGCACAATCAGCATTTGTAAACATATTTTTTATCATATAAAATTGTACTTCAGAAATGCATTATAAATATCCACAACTATCAATCGGAGCTTTGTTGTAAAGTGTAAAGCATAAAACCATTTATTAATGAATAATAAATATTTATAAATGCCAAATGGGAGCCTTATTGTAAAGTGTAAAGCATAACACCATTTATTAATGACTACTAAACATTTATAAATGACAAAAGAGAGTTTTGTCGTAAAGTTTAAAACATGTCAACATTTATTAAGGACTAATAAACATTTATAAATGCCAAATGGGAGCCTTATTGTAAAGTGTAAAGCATAACACCATTTATTAATGACTACTAAACATTTATAAATGACAAAAGATAGCTTTGTCGTAAAGTTTAAAACATGTCAACATTTATTAATCACTAATAAACATTTATAATTGCCAAATGGGAGCCTTATTGTAAAGTGTAAAGCATAACACCATTTATTAATGACTACTAAACATTTATAAATGACAAAAGATAGCTTTGTCGTAAAGTTTAAAACATGTCAACATTTATTAATCACTAATAAACATTTATAATTGCCAAATGGGAGCCTTATTGTAAAGTGTAAAGCATAACACCATTTATTAATGACTACTAAACATTTATAAATGACAAAAGATAGCTTTGTCGTAAAGTTTAAAACATGTCAACATTTATTAATCACTAATAAACATTTATAATTGCCAAATGGGAGCCTTATTGTAAAGTGTAAAGCATAACACCATTTATTAATGACTAAACATTTATAAATGACAAAAGATAGCTTTGTCGTAAAGTTTAAAACATGTCAACATTTATTAAGGACTAATAAACATTTATAAATGCCAAATGGGAGCCTTATTGTAAAGTGTAAAGCATAACACCATTTATTAATCACTAATAAACATTTATAAATGACAAAAGATAGCTTTGTCGTAAAGTTTAAAACATGTCAACATTTATTAATCACTAATAAACATTTATAATTGCCTAAAGTGAGTCTTAAATGTATAATGTCACCATTTATAACACTTAGACCTAAATTACAATCAGTGCTTGAAATAACATTTAACTACTGTCAAAAATGGCAATGTATTGTAAGAGTAACACATGTAACATTAAATGTGTTTTTTAAAACACCAAACAGTCACCCACTCCAAAAAAAGTTCATGCCAGACTGGTTCAAACTGGAAATATTTTTTGTATGTCCTTAAATAAGCGTCCCAGTGGTCCATCAGGGTGTCGCGAACCAAGCCAAGATGACCACTCAAGAACCATCAGGTGTTCTTCCAGCAACTTCTCAGTGCGATTTCCTCTTAGTCTACGGACATGTCCTTTGATGGTCATCCAAGCCCTTTCGATATGCTGTGTATGACTGCCAGATTGAGGATCTACAAACCACCTGCTGTGATTTACAGTGTAATGTCTGTACCCTATGTTTGTCAAAACATTCTTGTAGGCTCTCCACTCATCACTGATAATGGCACTACCCAACTTAGCATGCTGTCTGATCAGAGGAACAAGGTGGCGCCTTGATCGTTTTTCAACAAGTTTTAACACGAGCCTTCGCCTTTTGTCTTTAATTCCCATCATTCCAAATACCCATTTCTTCCTTTTCCATGCATTTCCAAAGCGTCCACGTGCATACTGAAAACAAAAAGAATAAAATTAAACAGAATATCTACAAAGAAACATTCAAAAAGATGGTTGCTTCTACTAATTTTTTTTTACTTATGGTAAAGGTTTCCATGTTTAGAGGACACATTCAGATCTGCATTGATTCTAACAAACCTGTCTGAGAGTTTACCAACCTTTCGCTGATGACGGAGACAGCTTTCATCTATAACCACAAATTCTCTGTCACCACCAAGACGGTGTCCATTGTTTATTCTGTGTCTTTTAATTGCACGTATACAAACATGTCGAATGTGTCTTGCCATGCTACTTAGTGTTCTGGAGCTGCCAGCCACTTCATCATCGATCATATCTATTTGTCTGAGCCTGAGCCCTTGTGAAAATCTGTGATAGAAATTGAGGCAATTATTACTTACTGAGGCCCTAATTTTATTTCACAAGTTTCGTATTGGTGTTCAATTATGAAAGGTGCATTGCTATTAATGTCTACATCTACATATACCTGTAAATGAACTTCATCCAACTGAAAAGAGATGTTTTTGATTTCTCAAAGAGGGAGCTAGTTCTAATTGTTCTGGAAACTTTCCTATGACTTTCTCTTTTGCAGCACCTGAGAACATACAAATGAGTTAAGTAAAGAAATGGACCCTTAAACAAGAGCATTAATTGAAAAGATAATCACAAAATTAAGTATGAAGAAAATAATAATGAAAAGAGGTTAATGCTCCCTCTTGCATTGATAACCGAAATATTTTGTTATATTTACTACATGCACTACATTATCATGCATTATACATACCACATATATTGGTCTTTCTTCACCACGGAAATCATTTTCATCTTATGGTGACAAACAGGACATCTAAGCTTCTTTTTTAGCAGGTGTTTCTTCTGCAGCCATTTAATGAGCCTTAGTGCCTTATATTTAGTTTGTTTTCCTTCTATTCTGGCGCGCAATCTCATTCCCAGAGACATTCTGGTGGGAAAAAATGAGTAATTAATTTTATTATCACCTCGAAACACCGTAAAATACTCTATGGGAGTCTAGTGCAAATCGGTTCAGAGTTAAAGAACTTCACATGCTATATAAAACAAGCCCTATAATCAAAAATAGTCCCACGCAAAAAAGAGGATTGTCTCACCTGTTATAATGTATCTCCGACTTTGTTATGTAGATCTAACCCGCTGGATTCATGCTAAAGAAATATGTTCTGCCGCCAAAGGGAGGGAAAACAAATTTAATTTAAACGCAGAGGAGCTTATACAACCATCCAATCACAGTTAACTTTATTAAGGAAAGCCCCTCCTCTCAGAGCGCGACAGGCAGTGGAGCGCTCTGGAAGGTCAAGCCAAAGGGGCACGAACAGACACACTGAAGGCGCTCGTTCAAGTTGCTGCACCATGGATGGAGCAGAAGATAAAAATTTGTGTGCGTCTGCGACTTACACAGTTAGCACACGTTCGAAGAGATACAAAAAGCAGAGACTGGATGATCTAGATTGCACTAAGCCAACGACGTCAGCAGTTAGACATGAAGGTGAGTATAATGCTAGCTAGCTAGCTAGCTACCGAGCCATTTGGCTGCTAGCTACAGTGGCTAACTAACATCACATAACATGTGAATAGCTCTATTACTATTGGTTATTCCAAACGATTGATATCACTTAGTTGTATATTTTTAGTTTTGTTTATGTGCATCATTAAATTTATATTAAACACCCTGGTAAGGCAGTACACATAAGAATTATTTGCCTTGTTTTAGAAATGTCTGAACCACCACATGTGTATATAACATAATTTTTACAAAGTGGCTTTTTATAAATTCAAGTTGTAACCGTTTTTAATCAATATTTTATTTGAGTTTCCCAAGTTTAGATTATAAATTATTTTAGTATTGTAATTTAATAATTGTTTGTTCTTTAGATTCTTCTTCTAATCCTGCCCCTACTGCAACTGCCCTTCTTAACAAGGAGCGAGAGAAACTGACTTTTCTTAAGGAGGAACTGGAGCGCGACACCCTGATGGACCACTGGGACGCTTATTTAAGGACATACAAAAAATATTTCCAGTTTGAACCAGTCTGGCATGAACTTTTTTTGGAGTGGGTGACTGTTTGGTGTTTTAAAAAACACATTTAATGTTACATGTGTTACTCTTACAATACATTGCCATTTTTGACAGTAGTTAAATGTTATTTCAAGCACTGATTGTAATTTAGGTCTAAGTGTTATAAATGGTGACATTATACATTTAAGACTCACTTTTGGCAATTAAAAATGTTTATTAGTGATTAATAAATGTTGACATGTTTTAAACTTTACGACAAAGCTATCTTTTGTCATTTATAAATGTTTAGTAGTCATTAATAAATGGTGTTATGCTTTACACTTTACAATAAGGCTCCCATTTGGCATTTATAAATGTTTATTAGTCCTTAATAAATGTTGACATGTTTTAAACTTTACAACAAAACTCTCTTTTGTCATTTATAAATGTTTAGTAGTCATTAATAAATGGTGTTATGCTTTACACTTTACAATAAGGCTCCCATTTGGCAATTATAAATGTTTATTAGTGATTAATAAATGTTGACATGTTTTAAACTTTACGACAAAGCTATCTTTTGTCATTTATAAATGTTTAGTAGTCATTAATAAATGGTGTTATGCTTTACACTTTACAATAAGGCTCCCATTTGGCATTTATAAATGTTTATTAGTCCTTAATAAATGTTGACATGTTTTAAACTTTACAACAAAACTCTCTTTTGTCATTTATGTTTAGTAGTCATTAATAAATGGTGTTATGCTTTACACTTTACAATAAGGCTCCCATTTGGCATTTATAAATATTTATTATTCATTAATAAATGGTTTTATGCTTTACACTTTACAACAAAGCTCCGATTGATAGTTGTGGATATTTATAATGCATTTCTGAAGTACAATTTTATATGATAAAAAATATGTTTACAAATGCTGATTGTGCTTACAGGATAGTAACTTAGTCTGAAATGTTTAATATAGCAACTCTAGATGAAATATATAGGTGAACACATTTGGCTCACTATTTGGCAAGAAACCGGTCAGTTTTTTTCCTCTTTCTCACCCTTAACTAATGCATAATAAACCATTAATAATGGTTTATAAAGCATTTACAAATTAATTAATAATATAGCTATAAACTATTTATTAGCATCTATAAGGGGAGCCTTATTGTAAAGTGGTACCCCATATTTTTATATCTACAAAAAGAAAGCTGACACTTGAGACTTGTGCATAACAAGCAAGCGAATAATGCAGAAAACAGATTTTTAGATGAGAGAGAGAGAGAGAGAGAGAGAGAGAGAGCTGTGCATGAAGTGTGATTTTATTGTGGTGGAAACAAAACAGGAAAAGTAAGAGGGGATTCATGACGATTATATCAAATGTGAAGCGTAGTTTGCTGCTTCTTTTGCTGCTGGTTCAGTGAATTTTGGTTGGAGATAAATAAAACCTGCAGCTTCAGAATCTAACGCAAAAAGGGCGTAAACACAAAGCGCGGACCCGCCGAAACATCAGAATCAGCGAGCTGTCGGCTTTCAGCCTCGACCGTGTCCGTACCGTCGGGTGAGAAAGGCGACATCTCACTGATTCTGATCCGTCGGCGGGTCCGCACTTTGTGTTTACGTCTTTGTGCAGAATCCGTGTACCTGCTCTCATTTACTGTTTTAGCTGTTTGGTGGTTGTTGAAATTTTGTGAGGTTTAACCTGAGATTCTGGCTTTTCGGGCAAAATACATTTATATTAAAAAATCGATTCAGGATTTTAATGAATCAATATCATGTAATCCAAGCTAGAATCGATTTTAATCGATAAATCGATAATCAAAACTCACCCCTACTAGAGAGCCTTTTGTTTGGAGAACCTTTGAGGATGCTGCTTTGGTCGATGCTCATACTTTAATTCCAGTTATGTTTTGGTGGCTGGAATTTTGGCAAAGCAGTGCGGCGCCTGAATTATGCATTTGTAAAGAGACCACTGCTTCTGTCCTGTATGGACCTTTTGTATTTTATGCTTGTCCTAGTCTTTTCTGATTTAGTTTCACTGGCTTTTTACTCTTCAGCCATGAAATGCCAATGGAGGATTGTCATCACCCTGCCGGGCTGGCCGGTGGCACGAATGCCCAAGTTTGTCAAATTTATAAATGGAGAATGAGGCAACATAGGATTTTGAAACAGATGCATCTATTAAATATCTCAAATGAGTTCAAGTCTCAGTGACCTCAACCTTAATGTCAGCGGTCAACTTTTCTAAAAATATCTTGTGATTTTCAAATTTATACCATCTACTATCTATCTACTAGGACGCTGAGGGGTAGCACTGATGGACAGCAGTGTTTTTGTTCTAGCTTTCCCTAAACACTTAGATTTGGTACTAAAAAAAAGTGGTTTTGGTTAAAGTACGTTAGTTTGGCAAAAAAGAAATAGGAAATGAGAGCCCAGTCTCACCGATGCCATAACTCAGTGTTTCAGGACACCTTGTGAATAAATGAGCCACGCCACCGACCAGCTTTGACAACATGCCACTAATTGATGCCCCGGGATGAAAACAGGCTGGAGCGATTCATACAAGAGTCAAAAAAGCTTTTTTTTTTCTTTTTTTAAGGAAAAAGCTGAGAAATTATTGAAAGAAATATACTGATTACCTAGAAACAGGCAATTCTGAATGAATACCTTCCTTTTGAGGCATATCCTCCTTCAAATTCATACAGCTTCCTCCAGCTCTCAGCACCTCTGAGCAGCTCCAACGGGGCAGCTTGAAGTTCAATGCCTTGCTTAAGGGCAGCTCAACTATTCACTTTAGCCGCCCAGATTTTCCAGCCAGACACAGAGATGTGTGTGCATGTGTGTTACATCACGTAAGTGACCAGCTCCAGATCTCTCTCAGGTAGGAATTCAGTGCCCTAGGGTCAGGTTATAATAAGGTGACACTCTCCTTCTCTCTGCCTCTTTCCCGTCAGTAATTCCTTCTGATGTCACCCTGCACTTCTCCCCAGTTCCTTATGCGAGAACCAGGGGGCATGGTGCATCCGCAGGAATGTCAATGATGGAGCCGTGTGTCGCCTTATGCTGCGGGGGAGCAGCGTCCTCGAATCATGATGAGGAGGAGAGTGCAGGAGAGTGCTTTCTAATGACAATACGACTCAGCCGCGGCACAAAGACAGATGCTGCTCCCTGGCTCTCCACTGCAAGAAATAAAGAATAAACTCTCTTTGCTTTTAAACTTTGAAGGTACATGTAAAAAGCCAGATATTTGCCAACGGCTCTAACCTGAAAATCTCTGAATACTGCATGAGAAACAGCTTGCTATGACTTCATAGTTTTTTCCTGTTAAAAAAAAATACCTTTTGGGGAGGGGGTGGACGAAAATAAAGTGGCATGCAATAAACCTATACGTGCAAAACGGCTAACTACTGCAGGCTTTTTTGTTTTTATGGTTTGAGCACTTTAAATGGTCATTTTGTTTTAAACAGCCTTTTCTCTCTTTACCTATCTTTCTCTTACCCTAATTAGAACTACCAACTGCTCTACAGTACGATCAGAGTTTAATGTAGACATCAGGGAGATGGGGAGGACAGTAAAAGTGGACTAATTGATCACTGAACAGAACAACATCTGCAAACTTTACTGAAAGGAAGTAAAAGAAAAACAATTTGTGATTTCAGACACCTACGTATGTCCAGAAATTGTTTACTATATATGGATAATCGTCAAGTGACAAAATTAACCTGAAAAGTGTAGTTAGTTTAGAAATTCCTTAAATTTGCAAATATTAACACTCGATCTGTGATTCACTCCACTCATCCCCAACTGGTCACAGCTGCTGACTGCCCCTCCCTGAGCCTAGTTCTGCCTGAGGTTTCTACCTACCAAAAGGGATTTTTTTCCTTCCCACAGTCTCCAGGTGATTGCTCATATTGTTGTCTGATTGTTGTGGTTTTCTCTATTATGATTATTATGTAGGGTCTTTACCTTACAATATAAAGCGCCTCAAGGTTGTTGTGGTTTGATCTATATTTTTAAATGGGAATTGACAGAGACTGAGTCATTGTTAGATTCTGCCTCAAGTGGTCATTAAAGAAACTGCAATTTTTGGGGTTAAATTTTTCCATCCATGGGGTGCTGGTTTAGCTCTGCACGTTGAGCAGGCACCCACGTGCCTTATGGCTGAGAGCAGCCAGCCCGGGTTTGAGTCTGATCTGTGACCTTTTGCTGCATGTCTTCCCCCTTCTCTCTCTCTGCCCTCGCTTTCCTGTTGTTTCTTCACTGGATTTGTCAAATCAAGCTGAAAAAGGCCCCAAGATCTTTTTCCATCCCTGGAAGTTGCTTGCTTAGTGCATGGTGTTCATTTTGAAAAATTATGGCCCCAAGGATAGTGTAATGTGTGCTTTAGCATGGGCCCTAGTCTGTGACTTACTGATCTCTACTGTATTAGTGATACATTTTCTTCTGTTTCTTAGTTGAACTAACTCCTTGGCAAGAGCATAATGATACAAATGAGGGCTTCACTAACCAATGGGTGATGTCTCAATCTATCTTTTATTTACAGTCTGTTAAGCATTCAAGATATTGTTAGAAACATTTCTTTTGTCTCCCAGTGCTACTTACAGATCAACAGTCAGTCAGAAATAAAATATCAAAGTGCACCAAGGCACTCTTTATATAACATTTAACATTCCTTTATTCTCATGCCATAGTCATGTTTAACAAAAACAAAACAAAAAACTCCCCAATGAAGGTTTGAATGATGAAACATTTTTGGTGGGTTTAAACATTCTTGTGGGATGGGAATAAAGGAATTGCTTTCTATGTATCCCTTACAGAGAGCAGCTCAAACAAAAACAGTTTGAATCCAGGAAACAATCCTTTTCATAAACAGTTCAAGTACACCTACTGCATCATCACTTATGTGGACTCTGATACTCTTATTGTCCTTTTTAGGATACCCTGCAAGACCTACTTTCCCATTCCAGCTTAACATATCCCAGCTGTGACTGGAGCTATTATTCTCTGAAGTAAGTCTTTTTAAAAAGTGAAAGTACTGTAGTAGTAGTAGTGGTAATAGTTGTAGTTTTTTGTTTTGTCTTCTTCTAAACCTCTCTAACTTTACATGTCAGTCATATCATAAATTTGAAGACATGTTCCACATCTAGGTTAAGCATTAAAGAAATCCAGCTGTTTTGTCTCTTTGGTTTATCTTTAGCATCTTGAGAGCTGACTTGCTTCTCAGTTGTATTATCTTAATGTTCGAGGTTCTGTGCTTGCTTTGGTTTGTCTGTTTTTGATTAAAATAAATGCAAATCTGCCCATAAATGTTCATGAAAATCTGCTGATAGCGATATTAAAGAGGTGGCCTGGCCCAGCTTAGAAGTGATGGAGCCCATCTAGATCTGAATACAGGAACTTTTGGAAGAATTTTGTAATGTAGGGCATAATTGGACATTTTGAGGTAAAGACCTGATTGAAATACTAAAGACTGGAAGACACTGTCTTGATGTCCTTGTGAAAATACCACAATCTAGTACATATGAAAAAGGTTATGTTCATAGGACTGTGGAAATCTTAAATACACCTCAAGACTTAGTAGCATGAAGAACCACCTCAAGCAGGAGTAACTTCTATCACACTCTCACAAGATTGTGGAGGAATTGTGGCCCACTCTTCGTTGCCATGTTGCTTCAGTACGTTGAGGTTTGTAGGAATTCCTTTAAGATCCACACCCCAGAATATTTCATTTGGGTTGAGATCTGGACTTTTACTGGATCATTGCAACATTTGACTCTTTTCTTTTCAGACATCAGATATCATTGTTCTCCAGAATCCTTTGGTATACAGAGCAGTTCACAGACAACTCTGTGACTGCAAGGTGCCCAGACCATGTGTCAAAACAAGAGCAAATCATCACTCCTCCATCACTGACAGTCAGTATGAGGTGTTTGTACAATATTGTCTCACCTGTCCAAAGAATATTGTTCCTGAAACCCTGTTGTTTGTTCAGGTACTGCCTGTACTGCCACTCTACACAGAGACAGAAGAGTCCTTCTCCTAGCAACCCTTCCAAACAAGCCATACATGTTCAGTGTGTTTCTAATTTTACTGTCATGAACTTTAGCATTTAACATGCTAACCGAGACCTGTAGAGTCTGAGATGTAGCCGTTTTGCAGTTTCTCTGACCTCGGGGTGAATTTGCTGGGACATCCACTACTTGGATGATTGTAGTATTTTGTTAGCACACCCCTGAATGCCCCAGACCAACAAACTGCTGAAACATCTGCTTTTTTAGAGGTGCTCACACTAGCTGATGATCAATTAATCAAGAGCAGTTGATTAGCAGCACCTGACTGATGCTTAATTCCTAATTTATTTTTCACATAACTGCACTTGTGGAGGCTGGGACTCGATTCATTCATGATGTGGAGGTCATTTTCAGTGTCAGTGGAGGTACGCAGTCTTGCACAGCTCTTGTTAAGCTATAACTCCTACATCATGTTCAAATTAACCTACATATAAACACTCCTAGTGAAGCAATCTGCAGTGGGCTTTTTCTCTCTCTCTTTTTTTTGTTTTTACTTTGGCCCAGCTGTCGCTGTACTTTTTAAAAACTTTATCTCTGTAGAATAAACCCACTGTATAAACTCCCCAACCTATAAAACTTCCAGGTATTTTTTTCTCTTGTTTGTACGATCTGTTTGAGCTCTTGGTATCGTGCATGCTTGCGCTGCATGCTTTTACATTTGGTTGGACCATAAAAAGAATCACATTTTTCACCACCTCGCTTCATATGATGCAGTTACGTGCTTTACAAAATCAAAGGTCATCAATATTTGCCACTTACACTTATGCTTTTGTATGGTTCCTCTACTCAGCACCTTTGATGTTTCCAGCTCATAGCTGCAATTTCACCATGGCTGAATCATTTTCTTTGTCGGACTCTTTCCTCTCTCTCTCTCTTTCTCTTGTAGGAGCAACAGCAGGCATTTGGCGGGGTTATCTCAGTCCAACAGATGACTTTCATTAGCAATCCAGAACTCTGCCAAAATTCCCACACACCATGATCATCACCAGATTTTCAAACAAAACACAGATCTCTGTCCCTGTTAGATACAACATGTTGTACTTTCGTGGACGGGAAAGTGACCTCTCAAAACCTAACATTTAGAAATCCGTTCCTCGATCTAAGTTTGATGTCCTTAGCCATTAAGCAAATACTCGTTCAGTTCCCAACAGTTCAATAAAACATTGTAGAAGCCAACTGACAGCTGAATAGATGTTGGCTTCTTGTGTCTGTTAGAAAAACAAAGCATTACAGTACTTTAAACAAAAGAGAGTCTTAGTGACGCAGCAGACGCTTGGGCTAGGAAGCATGGTCGTAACACCATCAGTTACGAAACAAGCAGCATTCGGTATACAACAGTGTGAAATGAGAAACAACAGAATCGCACAGAATTAAACCGCATGTCTCGGGTCTCTTCCTATGATGTGCCTCCTCTTTGTGCATATAGTAGCCTGTATGAGACTAATCAAGAGGTATAATGTAGTTTTTAGTGTATGTGAATGTCAATTGTTCTTTTTAAAAAAAAAACAAAAAACTAACATAATTCCCCCAGAAGTATGTTTTGCACCTTCAACATTTATCTTTTCCAAGATTGCCCTGATGGGACATACCAATTCTCTACATCCCAAATAAAAATATGGAGCTTTTAAACACAATATTTTTTCTGTAGCTGTGGTCACTACATCAGAGAAGGTGATTATACAGTCGTAAAATATTGCATTTTTGAGACTGAGAGACTCGACGGACTACATTATGCTCCATGATCAATCGTGCTTGCTGGCCTTTATAACTTGCTCTGTCAGGTAGCAGGAAACAGACAACCAAAAGTTAGTGAAACAGTATGCATACACTGGCTGACTACCTCACTGTCCAGTTACACTGGCAATATTAATTAATTTTATCTCCGTTTTGCACTTATAGTTTGTATAATTTCTTAAGACTTTCTGCACCTTTTCTTACGTTTTGCCTATATGTATGTATTATAGACAAGAGACAAATAAACGATATAATAAATAGTTTCTTTTTTTGTATGCAGAAGTGCAAACCGGAGTGAAATTCCTTGTTTGTGTGCACAAAAGTCATTCTGATTCTGATTATTTATGGTTATACCCATCTGAACAACTTTTCACGTTAGTTTGTTTGAACCATCCAATCCAAGGAAACGTTTTGTTTTTAGTGAGAGGGTAACGACCCTACAGAGAATTTCTGTCACACTCACATGAACGAACTGTACAATAAATAAATAAACTTTTAGGACATGAAATCTTATTTTTTATTCTTTTTTTTTTATTAATTTAGGTTTTTTTAAAAGTTTTAAAAGTTTTTTATGAGATAAAATTATTCAGTGAATTCCTGCAGAATGTGAAAATATCTTGTAATGTTTGGTATGATGTGCGTGTCACTTTCCTTTTTAGCATTTGCTATTTTTCTGAGAATTGTATACATGTAAATGTACTGACTATTAAATATCTATTTTTAGATGTATAAATATATATATATATATTTTTTAAATACTGATAGGATTACATCCAGTTTTGTTTAAAATGCTGTAAAGTTTATTTGCACACACAAATATGCTTTGGAAGCTGAAATGGTCCAGAGGATCAAATATGTGAAAGCGAGGGCAGGCATCAGAGTCTGTGTTTTCCTAAAGGTTTACTCTGAGAGCTGGCACACAAGCGGGGGAGAAGAGCACAAGGTACGTCAAGTCTCCAGGGAAGCACAAAAAGCATTAAACACCACGTATAGCTATTACTGGGGAACAGGAGGCCTGATTGACTGTAACCGATCGAAATGATCTGGCAAAGAGCAAGAAGATGTTTGCAGCACACGAGTAATTAGAATTTGAAAACAAGTATTTTAGCCCCACCTTTAGATGTTTGGAGTTGATGCCCATCTACACTTTTAGATAGATTATCATTTTTGTTGTACTTACTGTGCAAAATCTGAGACTGAAGCTGAGCTCAAATTAAATAGGTACACAAATACACTGATCGAGATAAGTTTAGGGGATGGGGGGGATAGACACAGCCCTCCATATGAATAATAAGAGATACACGGATGACAAAAGCGATTAATTATGGCAGCAGTGGTTGGATGCCCTGTTGGCACACTGTCAGACAGAGATTTATTCATTTAAGCTTATATCACAGGCCTTCATTCATCATATGATTAAATGATGATGTTGTGCTTTTTTCTTTTTTGTCTTCTATTTTTCCTTTTCCCCTGCATACGTGTGCTGTTGGTTTGACATTTGTTGTGAAGTGTTTTGACCATAAATCAATTCATAAAGTGTCAATACAAAACCCAGCAATCATGTTTAGCATGTGTGGACCAAAAAGGAAATGGATCTTTAATCCCTAGATTGTTGACGCTACGCCATCGTCCACGAGTGTAACGACTCACTGATTAGAATCGATGCGCTTGGCTTAACGTTGGAGAAAAAGCTGCATCGATTCAATCCGCTCGGATGAAACTAAAGCTGGGAGGGAATCAGAAGTAAAATATTGATGCAGGTTTTTCTATTTTCACTGCTACTTTACTCATTTAATCATTAACTACGTGCATGCGCTGTGTGCAGCATCGCCACTTGATAACAGATAAATATCAGATAGTCTGTTTAGATTTTGGGGGGCTGTGCTGAACACGTTTTGCTTACAAATTTGCATTTGTTAAGATTCATGTTCAGTGCACAGAACTGTTGAGTCCAGCTCCAGCTGCATGTTGAATGTTAGGAAGAGAGAGAGAGGCGGGCATCCTGGCCACAGTATCTGTTTAGTGCTGTAAGCATCATCCTATACACCAGCACCTTATTTCTCCTCCACCCCAACCCCTCTGCTTCCACAGAGTAGTGTATAATTAGACACACATACGCAGCCACACAAACACACACACAGATATCTGTAATTACAGGAAGACAGCTAATGTACAGAACATATTCGAATATGGCACGTCAGCCTTTTTAGTTACCTCTGAAGGAAAAGAGTTCAAAAGGTTATGAGAGGAAAAGCAATGCAAATGTGTCGGGGGGTTTTTCTACCACTGTGCTATATTTTAGAAGACCTCTTTGCCTTCACCGCATACTGTTCAGAATACATTTCTTTATGCAGAGACACCGACTCCCTGGGAATGAGAACATGCTCGGACATCCAAATACTGCTGTTCTGTCAGAGCCGCTGGTGTCTCACTGACACACACAACGTCTCCTTCTTAGTTAGTGACACACACACACACATACAAGTTATGGCAACGGTGACACCAGACTTTCACTCTCAGCTCATCACATTTAAAAGCCCATTGGCTTCACATTTACATGCACTGTAAGCATAATGTCAATGGGAGGTTATCTTTTTAACCAAAGCCCTGTCACTTTTTAACATAACCAAATTAGTGCAAATTAAAAGTAAAAAAAAAGAAAAGGAAATCAAAAGGAATCAAATCAGCAGAAGATGCAGAAGACAAAGCTTTTAAATTGGGGACAAACCTCTTGATTTACACTGCCGCCACCTCTCCGGCCTCCTGTTAGAGCCTGTAATGCTTTATCTCCGTGAGGTCTAAGTCATCATTATAACCCCATTATAACACTATGCTATCACAATATGTAATTTCTTTTTAATTGACTTCCTAGGGTCTTGGCAATCAGGACACAAAAAGCAATCATTCTAACTGCCATGCATCAACACTATTTATATTTTATCTAAAGACGGAGTTGGGGTGTGGAGCTAGAATTGAGGTTGTTACCGATGATGACTTAGATGAATAAGGTTAAACACAGCTGTTATCTTTCTGTGTCCAAAAGCTCTGGCCGTTGAATTAAAGTACTAACACGAAAGGACACCTTGTTGATATATGACAACAGCTGTATTTGACACCCCGGTGACATGGACAGTATGTAACATGGATGTAGCTTCCAGGTCTGAAAAGTGAAGCCAAGTACTGTAAATGTGGATTCTGTTTATTGGTTCCAAAAAACACTTCATTTTGTTTACAGGTTTTTAAGAAAACCGCCTGGATTGCTTGCTCTGTGACCTCTTTTCAGGTTTCAGCTCATATTTAATAATCCATAATCATTTATTTGCAAATTATAGTCTGTCTAAAACAGGGGGATTATTTGGGTTATGCTATATATAATTCTCAACTTGTCAAACACAAGCTGTTAGCCAGTGAGCGTGCGGTTTCACAATCAGATCCGTCCCTCACTTGGCACATCTGTGGATACATTCAAATAGTCCGTTTTGCTTAGGAAGGTTCCTAACTGAGAGAACTGACCTGGAAGTATCTGCTTGGCCACAATATTAAGAACTGCTCAAATTTTCCAAATGCTGATATTCCTCTATTCCCCACTTTAGCACTGGATACACTGGACAATCCATTAAGGAAGGAGAGGAGACGATGCAGTCCAACAATTCGCAGTTCGTGAAAATGATCAAGAAAATTGACAAAGCGGTGCAGATCACGTAAACGTTGATTCCAAGTGTATTTTCCATTTCATCTCAAAACCTACTGGTATATTTAGAATTTTAAGCTTATTAAATTCATGTCACGCTGCTGTAGTGAAATCTGCTCCCTGTCCAGGTGTTGCCTTGCATGAATAACATAGGTTTAGGCTATAAAAGCTCTCGAAATCAAGATTATGACTTATATTGACTGAACAAAGCTTTGCTTGGACTTTGATTAGAAATCGTAAAGATGGCTATCAAGCCATGATGTTACACTGGCAGGGTGTTTGACCAATACTCTGGCCGGATCATTTCAGTAATAACCAGCCTTGTGCCAAGACCAGAGGGACCTAGTGATGTAAACACTAACACTAAACACTAAAAACAAAACAGAGTCAGCACACGTCTAAAGCATGTGTTTCTCTCTGAAAACTGCGTGGCAATTAAATGAGAGGCAGCTGTAGGAGAATCAGTGTGTTTTTGATTTAGAAATTGCTGGGGACTGTGTAAGGTCCTGAGGACTGAGTCTCAGGTGGTGAGCCGGATTTATTCGTGAGAGAGCTGCATTATTACAAACTACAAACCTGAAGTCTGTCTGTAACGGACGACCTGTACAATGTCTAGAAGAACACGAAACATCATTTACCATCAGACCTCGAGTCTGTGTGTGTGTTCATGGGAACACTGTTACTGCAGTCACATATTGTATATTATTGCATTAATATAACACAGTGGCACAGTCCCTTTTGTTCTTAATAAATTCAATACCGGAGAGAAGTGGAACCAGAAGTCGTTGCTCTGTTTCTTCAGCCAGTTACTGAGGAGCAGAATAATGTAGGGCTTTTCTCTAAACATTCAGGGTCAGGAGTGACCCTACATGTTCCCTTTTCTTAAAAATTCCAGCCAATTGTTTGTATGACCTGCTTGAAACAACATGGTACGAACACGGTGGGCTGAAGTGTGGCTTCACCGCACATCTGAGATTCCCTGTTTTATTTCACACCTTTCCTTGATCTCATGATATTTTCATTTTTCCTTTCTCACGAAAGTGGTTAGGAAAAGGAGCTAGGAGCTGATTTTTTGGGGACTATTTTAATGGATTTAGATTTTAAAATCCCAAAATGGGGATGGTAAAAATGGTTGAGGCTTCATAACAGGACTTTACAAACCTGTGGGTGACAGCTTTTCCTGCTGCTTTTATCAAACAAACAAGTTTCTTAAGAAATGCTTAAAATTGATATATGATAGATGAACTAACATTTTAATCTCCATTTAAACACTAAAAGTTTTTTATTTTTGTCTCTTAAAACGTACAAACCTTTTTTCTGCAAATGGAAGAATCTATCAATCTGCCTGTAAAAGGACTCTATAGGATAATAACGTGCAATCAGCAGCCACAGCCTTTTACTCTGAATTAATTTTCTTCTTTCTTTCTTGAGAAAGAAAAAAGCAAGGAATTCATATCCTTAAGAACCATTGTATTTTTTCCCCCAGATAGCCTCTCCAGATGCAACAAGTACCTTGCTCAACAAAGAAGCCTCTTGAAACCTTATTTCATGGTGCTTTGTGGCATCTGCTGCCTCACACATTGGAAGTGGGCTTGCTCCTGGAATACCTGATAGATAATAGACTGTACCCAACCATAATTACACTGACATTTCATGCAAATAGCATGAACCTCTGTAATTGCTTGTTGCAGTTAATTTTAATAATTAGGGTGAGGTTTTTATGAGCATGCTGTCGTTTTACATTATTGTGTTAAATTTATCTTCCCTAAGAATACCTGCTAATGCCGTTCAAGTGGCTGTTGCCAGTGCGTCCATCATTTTTCCTCTTTTCCTGATGCAAAATAAGGTCAAAGGTCTGAGATCTCAGCATGCAGAATTTTAGATGTGTTTTAATCTTTATTTTGTACACTGTAAAAACTGTGACTAGAGGTTACTTAAAAAACCTATGGCAACAAAGTGACACTTAATTTACTTAAGTAGAATTTAATTTCAAGTGATTTATGTAAAATTTAGATAAAATGTTAATTAAATTTCAACAAAAAACAATAATAGATATTATTGACATTGTCTTTTAAATATGTGTTGAATTTAGGGACAAAATCTCAAATTGAAGGTTAAAATTGCCTAATTATAACAAAAAATTAGTTCATTTGAAATGAATCTCTGAGAAAAATTACTTTGAATTTACTAACGATCTGGCAAAGGTTTAGTAAAAATGACTAAAATATCCATTACAAAAAAATTAACAACTTTTTGTTTTTAATTAAAACTCTAATTGGATTCACTAATTTTCCAATTAAACTTTATAATTAATGACTGAATAGTAAGAGAAAATCAAATTAATTTAACTTCTTTTCTGAGTAAAATGAATCAATTTCGCAAAGACAACATTCAAACAGTAATTGTTTTTATTGTGGAATTTAAAACACATACAAAATTTATAATATAATATTTTTCTGATTAATTTAGATTGTATGCACTGAAATTCTTCACTAGTGCTTGCCCCAAAATAATAGGAAGAATAGGCCATAAATGAAAATACAGTTTCAGCCAACTTCTCGAGAATGTCAGTCTTTACTTTGGAGGTGGGCAGAAGATTTCCATTCTTTTTATACTCCTCGGTGGCTCTTTCCAGTTACATTTCAGTTTCATGTGCAGACTGTGGAATGGGGAACAGCTTTGGCCAGGGCTCACAACGTTCTGTGAACTTCTGCCTTTTGAGAATAATGGTGTCCTGAGAAGATGTGGTTGCAGCAGAGTCTGCATTGGATACAACTGGATTGGATGATGAGTCATAGTCAGTTGATCAGAGGGGCTGCCGAAAACTGGCAGGATGACCAGGGTGATGCCAACAACCTTCACAGTGTCTTTGTCTTTTATCTGGTCACTTCTGCGAATAGTGAAGTAGTCCTGAAATTTTGGTTTAAAATACTGAAGACTTAAGTTGTTTGAAATCCCAAAGGTATCCTTCACAACACCTTGCAGCTCCTCCTACTGTTGGTGGGATCCCTGATGAAAGAACCAACTTCTCCGTTTGGTCATCAGTGATTACATGGAGCTCTATCTCGTTCAACCTAGAATAAAATGTAAATGGGCAGAGTTAAGTTAGATTAAGTAGGGTCAACTTTGTCATTTTCTGCTGCTTCAATTTCAAAACTAGTAGTTTAATTCAATACAATCATCCATCAAAACCTATTCAAAATGCATAGTCTACATACTGATCAGCTGAATTTAAGTTGAGGGATCTTCCAACAACTGAAAAGAACACAACATTAATAGCAATCGCACTCTCCAAAGTAAAAATTTTACACACACAAATTGTTAAAGACAAATTTGAATTAATACTAAAATTTTTAAAGGTGAGATTCACATATAAAACAATGAAACTCTTTATTAGATTAAAAAGGGAATAGACTCTATTTTCTGTACCGATTTGGTGACAGATCATGACATGAAATAACACTATTTGTGTATTTATATACTGTATATATCTTCCCATATTTGAAAAGATGTCCTTTTAATCTACACAAGGTCATCTCTGTATCCAAACACCATTGGGTGTTAAACATAGAAATTATGAAAGACTTATGTCAGATTAAACACGTATTACTATATTATTTCCTGAATGTAGCTTTGTCTTGAAGATCGTTACATCGTGACTGAGCATGGGTCTCACTGATACACCGACCAAGTTTAACTGGAAACTTGCATTATCCCTCTATGTGAACTGTGCCTGCACTAAATTCACAGGGCTCCGACAGCATGAAAATGAAAACCAGTTATTTTGCTGGACTGAGCCACTTTAGCTTAATTACCACAACTGAAAAACACTGCGTGGAGACAAAAGCTTTGAAAAACCGTGACTGACAAAATCCCGCATAAATGATTTTAACTACATCACTCACTGCTGAGTGCAAAACTTTTTCATAAAATTTTAAAAGTAAATGAGGGAGGTTACAGCCCATCGAAATACATAATTGATATATTTTTTTAATATGGTAAAACGTGGTTAGTCAAAGCTCTTAAGTAACACAGCTGCGAAGGCTTGGAAAGTGACCTTATGCTAGCAGTCCACTTCGTGCCATTTTGTGTAAAAATACAATACTGTCATTACAGTGGTCATTATTAGTCTAATTTTGACGTATCATACTGTTTAGAACTTTTACTCAAAACTGCTATACGTTATTGTTTAAAACGTGTCGTATATTCGTACAAATTCAGATAATCTTACCTCGGACAAAATGGAGATCATCCACTGCTGAAGCGTGTGTGTCCTGTACGTGGCACAACAGACTACAGGTGGAAGTGTAGAATGATTGAAATGAAAATGCTTTCATTAGTTAAATCTATTAGATTTCTTCATTTTTCACGCTACTCATACATTTTTGTTAAATCTGCTCAAAAAACTATTGCTTAATTTACCCCAAACAAAATTGTGTAAATTTAAATAACTGAACATCTCAAAAATGTTTAATTTTGCTTAGATTTAATTAAAACAACACATACATGTTTTTACTGATTAATAGTTACTATTACTTTCCTATTAGATACTAATTAACCCAAATCACAGTTTTTACAGTGTATAGCACTTTGTCAACCTGTGTTGTGTTTAAATGTGCTTATAAATAAATTGATCGATTGATAGATGTGTTGTATTCTCTGAGGAGTATTTAAAAGACAAGGGGGGAAAAATCGTGATTTTGGCTTCATCTCTCATGTTTCTCGGTTATTTTTAAGCATCTCTGTATTTGTCTGCTTCTCTGTCTCTTTCTTTATCAACCAGTTTCCCTCCACCTCACACCTTCCTGTCCTCCCGTCTCTCCCCTCCACCTACAACAACTGCGGTTTCCAGGTGTTGTTCAATACTACTTCAATAAAGACTAATAAAGCAAAACAAGGATGAGAATGTTCCCGTGTCCTTGAGGTCAGTGCTCAAGTCAGAGCAAAAATCAATCTGTAGCAGCTTTAACTTGAGATACTCCAATGCTGTTGTACGACTGATGGCAGATTCATTAGGAGCATAGGTGCAGGCGATTAAGTCATAAAATGGTGAAATGCTGAAAATTTACAGTTAGAACCAATCATATCAAGTCAGGCTGAATTATCATCACTGTGACCTTACCAGCAAAAAAAAAAAAAAATGTAACCACGGGTGAGATGATTAAGCTGAGGAACATACAGTGGGGCAAAAAAGTATTTAGTCAGCCACCGATTGTGCAAGTTCCCCCACTTAAAATGATGACAGAGGTCAGTAATTTGCACCAGAGGTACACTTCAACTGTGAGAGACAGAATGTGAAAAAAAAAAATCCATGAATCCACATGGTAGGATTTGTAAAGAATTTATTCGTAAATTAGGGTGGAAAATAAGTATTTGGTCACCTCAAACAAGGAAAATCTCTGGCTCTCACAGACCTGTAACGTCTTCTGTAAGAAGCTTTTCTGTCCCCCACTCGTTACCTGTATGAATGGCACCTGTTTGAACTCATCATCTGTATAAAAGACACCTGTCCACAGCCTCAAACAGTCAGACTCCAAACTCCGCCATGGCCAAGACCAAAGAGCTTTCGAAGGACACCAGGAAAAGTATTGTAGACCTGCACCAGACTGGGAAGAGTGAATCTACAATAGGCAAGCAGCTTGGTGTGAAAAAATCAACTGTGGGAGCAATCATCAGAAAATGGAAGACATACAAGACCACTGATAATCTCCCTCGATCTGGGGCTCCACGCAAGATCTCATCCCGTGGGGTCAAAATGATCATGAGAACGGTGAGCAAAGATCCCAGAACCACACGGGGGGACCTGGTGAATGACCTGCAGAGAGCTGGGACCAAAGTAACAAAGGTCACCATCAGTAACACACTACAACGGCAGGGAATCAAATCCCGCAGTGCCAGACGTGTTCCGCTGCTGAAGCCAGTGCATGTCCAGGCCCGTCTGAAGTTTGCCAGAGAGCACATGGATGATACAGCAGAGGATTGGGAGAATGTCATGTGGTCAGATGAAACCAAAGTAGAACTTTTTGGTATAAACTCAACTCGTCGTGTTTGGAGGAAGAAGAATACTGAGTTGCATCCCAAGAACACCATACCTACTGTGAAGCATGGGGGTGGAAACATCATGCTATGGGGCTGTTTTTCTGCCAAGGGGACAGGCCGACTGATCCGTGTTAAGGACAGAATGAATGGGGCCATGTATCGTGAGATTTTGAGCCAAAACCTCCTTCCATCAGTGAGAACTTTGAAGATGAAATGAGGCTGGGTCTTCCAACATGACAATGATCCAAAACACACCGCCCGGGCAACAAAGGAGTGGCTCCGTAAGAAGCATTTGAAAGTCCTGGAGTGGCCTAGCCAGTCTCCAGACCTCAACCCCATAGAAAATCTGTGGCGGGAGTTGAAAGTCCGTGTTGCTCGGCGACAGCCCCAAAACATCACTGCTCTCGAGAAGATCTGCATGGAGGAATGGGCCAAAATACCAGCTACTGTGTGTGCAAACCTGGTAAAGACCTATAGTAAACGTTTGACCTCTGTTATTGCCAACAAAGGTTACGTTACAAAGTATTGAGTTGTATTTTTGTTATTGACCAAATACTTATTTTCCACCCTGATTTACCAATAAATTCTTTACAAATCCTACCATGTGGATTCATGGATTTTTTTTTCACATTCTGTCTCTCACAGTTGAAGTGTACCTCTGGTGCAAATTACTGACCTCTGTCATCATTTTAGGTGGGGGAACTTGCACAATCGGTGGCTGACTAAATACTTTTTTGCCCCACTGTAATCAATGGATTTCTTTGAGTAGTGTAGAAAAGTTTGGACACGTTGAAATTGCACAAATTTTTTCAAGTTATAGATGCTTCAGTAGACGTGAATGTTTTCAAAATTAACTTCTTTACTCCTTTTCAATACAATATTGTGCAACATAATATGACTGAGCCAGCTCAATTCAGACATTGTGTCGCCCAAGATCTAAAATAAGTTTTAATCTTCTGTCAGCTGCTCCCTTTAGGGGTCATGATGGTGAATCATCTGCCTCCTCACCCCGTCCCTGTCATCTTCCTCTCTCCCTGTGCATGTCCTCCTTCATTACATCCATGAATCTTCTCTGTGGTCTTTTCCTCCTGCCTGGCAGCTCCATATCCTTTGTTCAATACACCCACCCATCCTCTGTCCATATATTAAAAAGGATGTAAGATATATATGTAATTTTCTCCAGTGTGCACATATAGGGAATGTCACCATAGGATGTCACCATGTTGTCTTTTGGGAGCCAGAAGCGACCATTTGGATGAAAGTGTGGCATGCTAAGTTATCAGATTGCCAACTTGGTTAGTAAGCTGGATCCATAACCTGTATAGGTGTGACACATAGACACAGATCGGGTATTGAGAGTGAAACTTATGAACTTCAAAAATTTCACTCATGAAACTCTTCTAACCTTTCTAAATCCTTTTCAACAAAGACATTTTTGGCCCATTTTCCAATTTGATTTAGCTGACAGTTTGACTTTTAATCAGATATGGTCCGGATGAATAAATAAATACTGGACCCAAATAAAAATAGAGTAAAGAAATTTCATTAGTAAACAAAAGTCATGCCCTCCTTTTTATGTTTGTTAGTGCTATTAACCAAAAGCCAGTAGTGGAACTCAACTACATTAATTTGCTAAAATGGTAACTCCTGAACCAAATCTTTAATCTAATGAGCCGGAGATCGTATGCGGTGATCAGTCTCAGAGCAACCTGTGCAGACAAAAGGCAGGAAAAACGTAGAGATCTAACAGCAGAGAGGAAGTGTGAAAACAGGGAATCAAATACACCTGGAATTCTGTACTAGAAGAAGAAAACATGTGGAAATAAGTAATAAAGGAAAAAGGGAGTGTAGTGGGAAGACCGACTGGATAATTATTGACAGGTGGTGCACAGAACGGGCGGGAAACCAAAGAAAAAGAACAGGAAAAATAAATGAAGTGCAAGAAAGTGAGAGATTTCCAAGTGGAAGTAACCTAATGAAAACCTAACACAGTGAAAGGTACTATATTCAAGTATAGATTTGGTGTACATCAGTATTTTTGTCATGGAGAATTGGGTTAAAGGACTCAGGTGCGAGACTCCTTGCAGAGTGACAGTGAATTTATTCACAGTGAAAAGGTGAGTCAGCAGTTCGAGTCTGTAATCCAGAAAGGGCAGTGCAGAGATACGGTGACTTCTCCCCACGGTGACAGTGCAGTGACAATCCAAAACAACTCCTTGTGCCTGCTCCTCCTCTAATCCCTGAATCCCGGTTTAGTTCAACGTTCCAGCGTTGGTTGTGACTCGACCGCACCGTTAAATAGGTCTGCTTCAGATTAGTTGTAGCCAGCGAAGTGATTACGCACAGGTGCGACGATTCCAGCTCAGGACACTCCCCTCGGGTCAGCTGCCGTTCCGTGCCACGGCTTCCGGAGGTACATGTTCCAGCAGAAAAACACATGCACAGGATGGAGAGGAGAACACGACACAGTACACACAAACACCACCAAAAATTGGCAAGGTGATCGGTGAGGACCGTCTAGCCGTGACAATTTTAGATTTTTAGATTATCTTTAGATTTTCCCAGACACCAGAATCATTGTCAAATACTTTCTAAATATTGATCCCACTACCGTTAACGACCTGTTTTTATGAAATATCTATGACAGAAATGTTAAAATTCATCAACAGCAATAATTTTAAAAAGATTAATGGTAAATGTAAACGTATTTGACGAACAGGCTGAATGAGTTGTAGTTATTCTTGGATTGGAGAAAGATTAATAAAATAATAATGCTCAAAAACATGGAAACTTTTCAGAGTAAAAATGTTATTTGTCTTCGTGTTAATCAGGTAATTCCTGAAAATCCATATTGGTAATTACAGCTTGTTGCTTACTGAGCTTAAGTGTGTTTCCAGGTGACATCATCTAACGTGACTTTGGTTAATTAAGCCAAATGTTTTCATCGCTGCTCAGGCCCTGCAGCTTTGGACTGTGCATTCACATTTTTACTTCATGCTGTAAAATCCCACATCTGGATATTAGGTGCTAACTACAGTCAGAGCCACCGGTAAAGATTTTTTAAAGCATAAAATAATGCACCCAGTTCCAAGAGTCAGTCAGTGCAAAGTGACCTGACTCATTCTGTTTTATAGGCGAAACTGCATTTGTAAAAAGGACCCATAACTATGAGTGACATAAAGATTATATGACTTGTTAGGAGAGATTTCTGTTGTGCGGTTCAGGAAGAATGGTGGAGGGCGAGGAGGTTGAGAGACTGGAATGAAGAGGAAAAATGAGAAGAGGAGGTGTGAACCTCCGGTGTCAGCGGGGGGAAGTCTTTTATTTATATGGCCCTGTGCTGCTTGCCCAAATGTGTAATAATGGGCCATTCCCACAGTACATGCATTCAGGGGTGGGCTCACAGATCATCACTTCCACATGGCTGGACAATGAATTAGAAAGAGAGAGTGTGATATAGGTGGAAGGGGGAAAAGGCAAGGGCAAGTAAGTTAATGGATATGACTCTGTGGTCATATACATTAAAAATGATCTGCACACCGACGTATTTTATATTACATATCTTACAGTTACAGTGAACTAAAGTGTTGATGTCTACAAAGAGGTTTCCTTTGACTTAGAATAAATATATGTAAAGTATTCTAATATTCAGTTGTTGCAGTTTCTTAATCTATCCTATCTAACCTATCCCATCTACCACAGGGCAAAAATACACCCAGGACAGGTCGCCAATCTGACACAGGGGCAAATGAAGGAATGCCTTATTTAATTTGAAAACAAAACCAATTAAAGCCTCGGTCACACAGGCCTAAAGAGCAGTCATGAAACCCCGCCGGCTTGCTGTAGCTAATTGAACTTGTTTGCAAAGAGGTATACGCTGCTGCACCAACAACCCCCTTGCATATGCAATGGTAGCTAGTGGTTTGCTGCAGTTACCTGAGGTTTGCAAAGAAGATACTCGTGCAAACACTTGTCCATGTCACATAATTGGCTTGCATACGAGATGTATAATACTGGAGTAAATTTAAACACCAATCACAGAGGAACATTCTTTCCAATGATCTAATCTAGGGTTATTCTCAGGAATCTGACTGGAAGCTCAACCAGGGGATGGAAGGATGGATGCATTTTAAAGTGCTAACACTGAGGTTTCAAAGTACAAAGTCCAAAAGCACTGGGTGACTGAGTGGTTACATCCATATTTTGTATGGTCAACATTTCCCAGCACTGAATTTAACATTAAACATAAGCTGTTTAATAAAATAAAATTGATCAAATCTATAATAAAATAATATTTAAAAGTGAAACCAACAAAAACAGATAACAGTGAAACACTTGAAGGGCTTGAAAATTCCTACAAAATACATCAAACCGTGTGACAATGTTAAACCAACCAGTGTGACTCAGTCAACAGCTAGCTTGTAAACAAACAGGAAAATTAAGCAGCTAATGAGCTGGCTATGCCCCTCAGGAGTTGGCATGGGTCAAAACCAGAGACAGAAGCAATAACAATAATAACACAATAGTAAATTGAGAATAACACAGCTTGCTTTCTCACAGTTAAAAGTGTCCAAAACAGATGTCATACGGTTTGTCCCTCCACTATAAACTGAAAGGTTGAAAGGCTCTTAAACCTCTTTTATTAAAACAGGTAAAAACAACAACAACCTTGGTATAATCTTAGATGCAAAATTGAAATTCAACAACCAACTCAATGCTGTGGTCAAGACCAGCTTCCACCAGATCTGGAAAAGGTTATGCATTCTTTGCTACATCTGGGCTGGACTACTGTTGTCATAACCAATGAAGCAGACCGGACTCAAAACATGGGACTCAGGAGACCAGACTGAGTGACTTTATTTACAGTGCATGTGAAAGGGAAACTATTTACAAAATCTTGAGGCAGGGAAAGTCCGTTTGTAAGATCCAAACTCCAACCGCACATGGAACAGAAACAGAATCTCCTCCACGACTCTCTCTCAGAAATGCCACGTTTCTCTAACATGGTTAGATAGTGAAGGACCTCTCCCAGCGTGAGAACAGACAGGTTGATCAGTAGATGACAAACAGGTGAGCTTGATGGCTTCAGGTGCAAGAATTGAGGAGAGGAAATTCGAAGGGATCCCAAACCTACCAGGCAAGGTGTGGCACACAAACAAACACACACTCAAGCCAGTAGAGAGGGAAAGAGAGAAAGGCAGAGACACACAGGAGGACCATGACAGTTGTAATGTACTGTATACTTGAATTAGTCAATCATTTCTTGCTCAACTACAGTTACTATGAAGTCCTGCAGCCAGATTGCTGACTAGAACATGAAAGACAGACCACATTCCTCCAGTGTTAGCAGCCTTGAATTAGCTCCCAGTGCGTTACAGAACCCAGTATAGAGTGGCACTGTTTGTGTTTAAAGATTTAAAAGGTTTTGTACCTGCATGTGTGGTAGATCCATCCATACACTCCTTCAAAATGATTCTGGGTCTGCTTCCCAGGCACTCGTGACCACCCTGTGGTCGAAGTTTATTTCAAATGGGGGTTATGCCTTTGCAGTTGTTACATCAAGACTCTGGAATGATGTCCCAAGTGACCTCAGATGAACAAGGCAAGCTAAGCTAAAGACCTTTTGCTGAGCTTTGGAGGCAGCTGATCTCTGGAACTATGTAACCAAGGACGGCTTGTTGTGTCATCTTATATAAATAAATCAACACAGTGATGACACTAACATCCTGGTGTTTACCAGCCAGAGATGGGCAGTAACGCGTTACTGTAATCTGATTACTTTTTTCAAGTAACGAGTAAAGTAAGGGATTACTATTGCAAAAACAGTAATTAGATTACCGTTACTTTCCCGTAGGAACGCTGCGTTACTAAAACCGTGATTTTTTGCGAGAATCTCTCGCGACAGTGACGTAAGCGAGTTCGCCGTTAGTGACAACAGCTGTGTGCAGATCAACAATGGATCACATATCGATTGCGGGAGAGAGTATGAGCGTGCAGCGTTTAAAGTGTGGAAGTACTGACCTTACTTTGAGTTTGATTCCATAAAAAGTGACAAAAACATTAGTGTCCGTTGTGCGTGGGAAGAAAACTTATTTTTACAGCGAAAAAAACCCCTAAACTTCCGAGCAAGCACCGAGTGTGCAACGACGTAATGGGAAACTCACAGAGAAACTCGCGGATTCTTCCACTGACCGCGGCACACCTGCACCAGGGTAAACCTCCGCCTACCGTAGTCCTGCTTTACAGGTGAAAATAGAGCAACAGGACTGCTGAGTCTTTGACTTTATTTATTTTCTGCTGTGTTTTACTTGCATCTATTTGAAAGAGTGAGTGTAAACACAAAAAATATTTTATTTTATGTGCTGGAATGTGCAGAAAATAGGTTTAAATGTTAAACTAATTTATTCAAGTCAGAGAATGTTGCATATAATTAAATTTTAGCTTGATGCATAAAGTTAAAAGATTAAAACTAATAAAACAAGTTAAAAAAAGAGACTTTTCCATTTGATTACATTTTGTATGATGGATTATGTAGAAAAAGTAGAATTGGGCTGAAAGATCTATCACTTTATCACCTCTTCAGGTTGTAAATCGTGTTTTTAAAAAGTAACTAAGTAACTAAGTAATAAATTACTTTTGAAAATAAGTAATCAGTAAAGTAACGGGATTACTTTTTGGGGGAAGTAATCAGTAATTAGTTACTGATTACTTTTTTCAAGTAACTTGACCAACACTGTTCAGGAGGGTTTGTCATTTGCAACCATGAATATTTTTATCAATTTGTTTGACAGCAGTTGAGACTGGAGAGTTAAATCAGCGTGAACCAGTGTTGTGGATCAACGGAGCAATCTGCTAGCATGTCTCAAAACCTTCAACCATGAGCTCTATACCGGTGGAGCACCGGTTAAAAAAGAAAAATGAATAAAGCCAATAAATTATATTCTGTTATTTATTCTTTACACTGATCCTATTTAAAAGCTGTCAGTAGTATGGTTTTATGACAACATACAATTCTTCTTTATATTACCAGGTTTGCTGTAATTCCCTCCCCAAACAACAGCTTATCATTAACCCCAGACTAATTTGGCAGTGTGTTAAGTAAACACATCGTGGTAAACTTTCCATGCAGTCACATCGCACTGAGAGAGAAACTTCTCCCCTGAACCATCGAGTTAATCTGTCCCGCAAATTGACTGAACTCTACTGCGCAGAGAGACAAGGAGTACAAAAGCCAGAGAGAGAATTGTTCATGCTGAGAGTGACCAGGCAATTTCTCTCCATCCATGGTTACGCCTCAGTAGTGTACTTCACAGCCATAATGCACTGCAGCTCTGAAGACACACACCTCTTTGGACCATTATGCTACACTTCTTCACTGAGTCACGCACACGAGATGCTGAATGTTTCTTCTGGAGACACACACACACAGACTACATACATCACATACATCACATGGCCTTTCACGTTTCAAACTTGCCACCAGACACTCTGTCACCCTCCACGCTGTGTGTCCTGCTGAGACCTCTGTCAGCCGTGACTGACAGGATGACAGGGGGACGCTGTTATGATTCATGCCTGGGCTGGTGGCCTCACAGCTGGGTACCTCCAGCACCACACCTGGGTACCCCGGCTGCCAGCCACGCCAGCCAAACCAAGCACTGACGAGACAGAAAGACGTGCGTCACTCACATAGGGATGCTGAAATTCAAAAAGAGGTTATTCAAGTTGGAAGGATGTTGAATATGTATGTGGCAGACTTAAGTAGCTCTTAAGGTGAAACCTTTTAAAGGAGCACTCTGCAGGTGATGCTCCAGCGGCAACAAACCAAAGACAGAAAAAGGACACAACTGAAAAGTGTGAGGAAGGAAGGAAACCGGAAATATTTACTTTGTAAGTTTTAGTGGTTGGTAAAGGCAAACATTTACATTGTGTTTTACTGTCTGTTTTGATTTGTCACATCGACTCACAAATGAACCACAATCTCTAAAGTCTCAGATTTTGGAAAATCTCCCTGAAAGGGCCCTTTGTGATGATGGATTTCTCATAGTAGCCCCTCCTGTAGCCACCAGTGCCAGTGATTCCAAGTTTGAAACAGGCAATTTTATTGTGCCCTGCTGATTCCATCTTTTTTTGGTGAATATGTGTGATCCAATTCTAGATTAGCCTCCAGCACAGCCTCTTGTATGTACTCCAAGAGGGTTGTGAGAAGTCACAAGCAATTTTGGTAATACAGGCTGAATATTATAAACGCTAAAAATGTCATTTCACATTAAAAAACACCCTGGTTTCTTACTCAGGAACTACATACAGAGGTCAGAGAATCTGCAGTTGTCTGAAAGGATACGACTTTTTTGGAAAGTCTTTGAAGAAAAAATTTGTCAGCGTCTTTGATTCTGGTTTCGATTCCTTGTCTTCTTATATCAGCGCTGATATGGCGGTGTTGTCTGAACGGCGCCACGCATCATCACTCTGTTATGACATTACCGGTGGGTACACTGGGGCCTTAAGACTTCAGTAACATACTCTTAGAGACTGGTTGATGACCTCCTGACAACCACTGGTTACTCAGGAAAAATGTGATGAGAGGCTGTCACTGAAACTGGTCGCAAAGAGGGTGCTGCCCCAAAACAGCTCATCGTGATTGCGTTGGCCACTAGCAGACTGCTGTGGATACCTGTGGTTTGCATGATTACGACTTGTCTGCAGACATTGAGTAACTAACGTAAAACAAATCACCTTCAGATTAAAAGTTTGATGTTACACTGACACCAACATGTTTCAAAAGGTCAGTCTTTTACTGTCAATAGTCTCAGTTTGCCAGGAGGTTGCTGACTGGTCTCCAGACCTGTATGGCTGAGACCACAATGAAAGCAGTTTAGATGGACATGATCTTTAGAACATTTTCGCTGCTTTACCTGCAGTCAGACAACATTTTCTATCCCAGTGAAATTAAAGTGTTATACTAGAGACTAAACACAGGAGTTGGTTAATGTTGTTGTGTGGTACCTGAACTAATGGTTTAAAAAAAGGTTGAAATATTTTAACTGATATAATAAGAGTTGCATGTCTCCTTTCCTTTGTACCATCATCCCTGAAATGTACACATGTAACTGACCAGCTGATCAAAATTAACAGGCCATTTTTGCACCACTAATTCTGCATCATGGCTATGACAGTCCTTTGTCTCCTTCACATCCTCCCAGTGGTTTTTAATGTGGAGCACAGGTGAAGTTACTCTATAGATACAAAATGCTTTTTTTTTAATCTCATTAGTCTGTTTTATTAAATTTCTACATGTTGTCAGGTGGATTGGAAAAGACAAAAATCAATGCTCTAAATGATTGATTTAGCTCCCGAGTTTATTACCTATGTGTATTGGGTCAAAAATGCTCATAATCAGCACAAATATGAAAACACCCTGAGAGAAGAGCAGACCAAACAGAGCAAATTGCCAGATGACAGCTCACTCCTTCTGTATGTACACATAATCCATATATCGCCATCAGCCAAGAAACCCACGGATGTGAGCTCATTAATTTTCGATGAGTAGAGACATGTTGGCAAATGTGGAACACGGTCACCTTGTTTACCGAGAAGAAAAGTTGGCACTGGCCTAAGTTTTGTGTGACTTCACCCATCAGCGGCTAATCACAGAGCAGCTGAACGTACAGTGAAGAGAGAGAAAGACGAGCCCTGACCCTCAGACAGACACCCGGACATGCGCCCAGGCCTCAGATGCTGCTAATCTAATCACCTCATCCACATGGCAGCTCACCTCCGCTCACCTCATCTAGCACTAACATAAACACACACACATGCACACACACTCTCTCTTTTTCTACGACTTGTTGTGCCCCATCTGGGAGTGGAGCCACCCAGACACCTAGACACAGCTCACTGGAGCAGGGACCAAACCAGCACCTGCTGCCTGGCTGGGATAACCACAAACATACCGCTCTGTCTGAGAGCCTGTTTAGAATGACTCTGCTCCCTCATGAAGTGACCTTCCCATTTTGTTCCCTTCATGTGTCCTTCGTGTGTCCTGTTGGCATCCTCGGCACCATATCCCACATTTCCTGCCTGTTTCCTTCACTCATGATTACTGTCCCCTATTAAATTTTTACTAGTGAAATACAAGTAGAATTATTGCTCCTATTCCTTCATTTTAGGGAATTTCTATTAGCCGGGGGGATTATATATCATAATAAATACTGGATTAAAACAGGATTGTGCAAATGGGATTCTTTTTTTATAACATTTGCTTGTGTTGCACTGATTATGAGCATCTGTGGGTACAGCAAAGTGTATAATCTAGTTTCTGTCAGCATATTCTTACTGTGTTTATGTTTGTTTATGCTGATGGTTAAAACAGACCTATTTTTACCTCTCATATTTTTATTTATGGATCGTTCTGCAGCTTTGCATGCCTTGAACTGACCCTTGACCCACTCAGTCCATCCTCAGTCTAAAAAACGTTGCTTTAGCTTCTCTTTGTTTAAAGCCACCCTTACCAGTTAACTTTCTTCCTATTGGCTGCTCCTTGTGAACCGTTTGAACTGGCTTCTGTGCTCACAGTTATTTAGCAGTGTCAGAAAAGCTCTTAAATATTCAAGATCTCTCACTCTTGAGAGTTTCATAGAGGGCATTCTATGATATTCTAGAACGAACAGGACCTAAAGAGCTTGAGCTCAAAAATGTGAATGTGGCCCTCAGTCAGGCCTAAAGGTTGGTCGACCACATTTTGAAAGAGCTTTCCTCCAGAGAAGATGGTGCTGTTTCTGGACTATTATATGGGTTATTAATTTAGTGGTGGATCTTTAACCTCCATTAGACCTCAAGTTGACAGGAATCCAACATTATAAACGATTATATTGTATACTGTACATAATGCATGAATGTATAGATGCAGGTTTTTGCAGATTTGTGACTCTGTGTCCCTTTTTACTTCTGAGAAACATCTATAAAATGCTCTTTTTATACCCAGTTGTTTTGCTTGACTGTTGCCAGTAAACCTAATTAGCTGCAAAACGTTCCTCCCATTGTTTCCTTTTGGTACTGTTTACCTTTTGTTGCCCTTGTCCCAACTTTTGAGACAAAATTAAAAACTTTGACGGCAGCAGCCATTAAATTTAAGAGTTATGTTAATATTTGCACACAATTTTTATTTACATATTACACAGCATTCCTAATTTTTTTGGGAATTTGATGAAATTATTAAATTAAAATAAGTAATTTTTTATGACAGAAAATAATGAAAGTCATAATATGTCCCCTTCACTAAATAAGTGGATTTCACCACGGTTGTAAAGGCTGTTTTGTTTCCATAAAAATAAAAACACATGTTACTAATAAGATTAATTAACAGCTAAATGAAATCCAGAAAGCAGTCCCTGCATTATTTACAGCTGTTCTTTTGCTGTGTGTTGAAATTTTTTCTGCCAAAAGTGAATGCTGTTTTCTCATCTTGTCCTAAACTAAAGTGAGGCTGCAAAAGTTTGATTTTTACCACAGTTTACAAACACTAACATTAGCAAGCTGCCAGTCAACTGATGGATCTCTCTTTGTGCTTCACTTCGATCCATCAGACAGTTTCAGGGTTATTAAAGCAGTAAAACTTTTGTTAAGTTAAAACATGCTTTCTTATTCCCGACCTTAATTTAAGTACTAGAACTGGAAAAAAACAACAACATGTTTTTTCCCCTCAAGTTGGTAAGGGAGAAAGATAAATAGCATAATTTCTGGTTTTGGGATATTAGAAGCTAATAATATAATGATGATAAGTTTGTTGCCATTGTTCTTGTGGCTAAAAGGTCAGTTACGCTAGATTTAAAATTATAATTTGGTCAAACAAGAAGAGATTTATCCATCTATCATCCAGTTCCAGGTCAAATACCATCCACAGAAAGTGATTAGCAGTAACGAGGCGACTAGACACCACAAAAAGTCAACCACATTCTGCGATTCCAAGCAACATCGAGCAACATAACAGCTGATAACGTAAAGTGTGCGAATCTTGAGATAAACTTTTTGCAAAGACGAGTTAAGTTACTGAAGCGACCACCTGTGAGAGTAAAGATATTGCTGACTGAGATGTGACACAATTGCAAATATATTAGAGTAGTCACCTGGAGACAGGAATGTCTGCTAGCAACCAACCATCGGTGGCAAAGTGATACAAAGAATGCAAATCACTTCCTGTGTAGATGCTACAGTCTCTGCTACGGGGGACACAGAGGACCTCCTAAGCAAGCAGTAGTGTTGGGAAGGTTACTTTTAAAATGTATTCCACTGCAGATTATAGAATACATGCCCCAAAATGTATTTTGTAATGTATTCCGTTACGTTACTCAATGAGAGTAACGTATTCTGAATACTTTGGATTACTTAATATATTATCATGCTTTTTACAACTACATGAATGTGATTTATTACTATTACTGAAGGTTACTCGCCATACCAATACAAACTAGATTTTTAAATCTTAATATAAAATGAGTAACAGTAGGGTGGACATTAGGTAAGGCTGCACTTTTTGCAGCGATCTCGAAAAGAAAACGATTCCGCGCGTATATAAAACAGGTCCGCGGCTACAAACCGTAAAGGCATAAAACCGTAGTAAAGGGACCTCTGACTAATATGTCAGGTACCGTGTCGGACTTGTAGCCAAAAACTAGCTTTACTTTGTCTGGGTCAACTTTGCTTGTATCCATGAGTTCTGCTGACATTTTTATCACGATAGACCACTAGGTGAGTTAGCAACTTAACAGATCTTGAACAAGTGCTGTGCAAGAAATGTAAGAAATGTAATGCAACTGCTGTAGCTGTTAATTATCAACATTAATTGACTCCTGCTGTTTTAATTAAGTACAATAAAAGAGAGCTCATGACTGCATGTCGCCTTGCAATTTTATATCCAGCATGTTCATGTAGCAGCAAACATGAAAACTGCTTTAAGGAAGTAATTATAGAATACTAAAACGCTGAATTTTCCAGGGAAAAAATGAGTAAAACATTCTGAAAATTCGGTTGCACTTTAGAAAAAAATTTAATCTATCCGTGCAATTAAGATAACAGATGCAGACATGATGAAATGCATTGTGTACATGCCTTGTTGGATTGATGCTTTGTATTTTATTCTCTTCCACCTGAATCCCCAAATTCTTCTTATTCTCCAAAAAAATAAAGAGCTCCTTTCACTAAAGGAAAAGCAAATAATAGATGAAATAATAGACTGTATTTTCTTTCCCACTCGATGCTAGTCCATTGTGATTCGAGATAGCCATGGCATCCTTGGTTACCCAACTATGCGGATGCAGGTCCGGGATTTGAATTGGAGATGGGACCGAGGACCACGATGACACCACCATCTGGAGCCATCTCTCTGTTCAATTTTAGCTCATTACAGCCCCAAAGATTTTCCGGCCATCATGACAGTCACAGTCAGTGGTCCAAGAAAAAGGCTGAAGAGGTCCTGCTGAGCACATAGCACACAGCTCCTCGGAGCACTGGGCTCTGACACGTACATCATTATATGCTGCAGGAAAAAAAAATCCTGAAAATATTAATAATGGAAATAATATGACAGATGCATACATAAATAGTGAAATCAGCAGTAGAGGTTACACATGGAATAAAAACATAAATAATACTGAACCATAGAAGATTCTATTAGAAATCATCTCAGAGAAGTTACATGCCCAGCCAGAGAAATGAGGGATCCTTCTCTTACAGGAAAGAGAAACAGGAAATCCCAGCACCTACTATGTGGTCATCTTAACAGTAAAGTTATTAGTAGTAACGTATGAGCAGTTCTAATGTTCTGTTTCCAAATTTCAAAATACCACACAAATGTCAGTATCAAGTCAAAGTTATCACTTGGGTTTTTTTTTTCTTAACTACAACTAACACTTTCAGGGTTTAGCTGATTGTCTTGGTTCATCCATCATTCCCCCCTCTCACTTACTGGGACACTATACCACACATATGGCTCTTCAAAGAATAGTGCGGCTTTAAGAGGTCTATGGATGCATCCCTACTGAAAGCCAATAGATGATTTGCACAAAGCAAAAACAGCAGCTAAAAATACTTTTATTGGATTAAAAAAAAAAGAATACACCAGTGAGAAAGACCGTTAGCTTTCATTTATGACTGTTCTTTCTTTACTTGATCAACTCCCCTACATCATTTGTTGCAATTTAGTTACTTTAAAATGGTGGTAGGATTACCGTTAGCCTGACAGGCATCCTTTTATTCTTATACCCTTCTAACAGTAAAACTTTAAGGCAAATATTGTGTATGAGACATGTTTGAAAAGGAATATGTTTCAAAATCGAATGTGCAATGTGAGAAAAGGTGGAAGACTAAAGTCAGCGAAACATAATTACCATTAAAAGGTAACAAGAAGTTAAGGTGATTATACAGGGGACTAAAATCATAGAAAAAGCATAATATTTCAATGTAATCAAAACATTTCCAATACAAGCAGTATGAGGAGACATAAACATTTTACAAAACTACAACTCTTAATCACCTTGTGTGTTGTGTTTCTACCTTCACTTTCAAAGGTCTCATTTGTGACTCAGTGAAGTAGGAGCTGTGATGTAAACTCAAGAAATGAAGCTTCATCATTACAAAGTCATCTTGAGCCTCAGGCGGGCGTTGGCACTCCTGCGGTGCTGCTGGATGTGCTCCAGTCAAATGAATTACAGGGCAGTGTTTTTCACATAGTCTAATGTCTGTCTGAATACATGCTTGCAGATGCAAAGTGTTGATTTAAGGTTAATGCTGATGTCAGATAACCTCTAATAGGATCTCTAAACTGCTACCTTTGAACTTCGTCTTTCATAGAGACACATCTCAGCCAAACTAGAATGAATGAAACCCTGAGGAGCTTCTGTCCATAGACTTTTTGGTGTTTTGATATTATTAAAATACCTTGCGTGTCATCCACCATGAGCCTCTTTACATTATTTTAAATATCAGAAGAGCATCAGTAGCGAACTTACAGCACCACCTGATAATTAAATCACAACAGACACGACTGCTACGTTGTACTTATTGTTTGGAAACCGGCAGGCTTCAGACAATGCTAATTTAGAAATCCTTAAATAAGCATTTATGGCAAAAATCAGCTGTAGGAAAAATAAAAAGTGCATAGATGTATTTACAGATTATAGATATTTGAAACTAAAATAAAATGGGCCCTTTTTGTCTAGAAGTAAGTAATTTTAGCCATTTAGCGCCAGCTGGTTCTTCTCATTGGGGACTATCGCCTTCTTGGGGAATTGCAGCCAGCTTCTGTACTATATACATTTAATGGGAATTTTGCAGGCTAACTGAACATGGGATATAGGGATGTCTCTCATGTTTAGGTTGTTAACAAGTTAAGCTAATCTTGCTTAGGGTCCTGGCAATGGCACTGGGGGTGAAGTCAATACTTGCAGGTTGGCTGAATAAACTTGTGAGGAAGACTGGAGGTTTCTAGCAAAATTTCTAGCCTTCTTGGACGCCTTACTTCCAAGGTGCATGGATCAGAGTTGTCTAGACGTCTGAAGAGTGACAAGCTTCAGCAACAACTGTGGTATAAACGCCAACTTTATTGTTTGGCTTGTGGCCTTCATCGGGTTCATCATAAAACATATCATAGCCAAGATTTTAAATATTATATTTATCGAGTAAAAAGGAATGAAACTCACATTCATGTAGATCAAACTCATTTCATATCATCGACCACATACAGCCCACTTTAATCTTAAGATGCAAACCAAAACAAAACGTCCTTTCTGTAAGTGTAAATACATGTTTAATGACACAGTTAATAGCAATTAATATAAGAAAAAGAAGTGCAATTCCAACAGTACAGTTTTCCACATGATAAAGAAATTCTGCTGTAGTAAATGAAAGAAATCTGTCAGCATGAATAAATGAATGTGCACGATTACATTGCTCATTGCTCAGACTGTAATTAAAAAAGTACTGAATTGACAGAAAATGTCCTATTTGATTTGATTTACTATTATTTTAAAAGACTTTTTAATTTTAAGAAATTTCTATAGTCAATAGTAAAAACATTTATTACCTAATTATTTTAATGCAATATGAATGCTAGTGGGGGCGATCTTTATCAGAGGGGAAAAGGGGTAAAATTCATGAAAATACAGTTAAAAGTCAAAAATCTGTGTCCTCTGTCACATATTCCAAAGTCATCCAGAGGGCTAGACGGAGTCTTTGCCGGGCCAATTCTGGTCCCTGGGCCTTATGTTTCACACCCCTGATATAGATTTATCAGTGAGGCACCAGCAAATGATCAAGTGGTTTATAGCCAGTCTAGTCCCAGGCAATGGACTAGAAATACAAACCTAACTCAGGGTAGCTTCCTAATAAATCAACAAGTATCATAATATTTTAATATCTTATAGTCTTCCTTCGACTCTTCTTTAGTTAACTCAACAAGGACTTGTTCAATCTTCTTGAAACTTGGCAGGAGTGTTGCTGGGAATCTGGGGAAGTGCACTGCCACGAATGAGGTCATTTAGATGAGCAGTTGCATTAACTAGCACAAATTGGTAATAAAACCACACCTTAACACTTAATCTTAACTCTCACACTGGCCTTTTAATAGAAAACAAAAGACACCCAGCCAAAAACTTCTAGCTGACACTGTCTAAAACTCAAACTTGTTCTCACAAAGATAGATGTTTCCAATTTTTTATTTTATTATTTATTGCCTTTGGTTTCCTGTGACAAATGTTTTCAGTCACTCACTCGTGTAGTTTGGATGAGCAAGTCTTAAGAAAACTGCAACCCACAATCTGCTCTGCTATGTTTTGAAGAGGCACAGTCACACACACGCATCCAACCAGTGTCTCCTTACAGCTGTCCTCTTTTCAAAGCACCAAATTAATAATTCCCCACATGTGAGGCATTTAGGGAACATCTGTAAATGATTGCTAGAACAACACTAGAGTCTCTCTCCAAACAGGCCCTGCAACACTCTAAACTAAATATGCAAAATGTTTGTTATTTCTGTTTACCAGGCATGAAAATCACGTTTTGTCTCATCTGCGCTAAAAAGGCTGTAAGGTTCATTATTTCCGAGGATAGATGCAAAAAATAACAAAGGTCCTGAAAAAATAAAATAAAGTCTGACTTCAAAGCGATGAAGAGAGTGAAAGGGAAGGAATCCTGCATGTTGATGAAGGTGAGCAAAATCAAACAAAAAACACAATCAGATCTCATTTTTAGTCATCTGAAAATAAGTACCCATCAGAAAATTACTTAACAGACCATTCTGCGCTGCTTTTGTTGCCCTTAATTTTTCTTTTTCCTCTTCAGTAAAGTAGCAACATAAAGTAAACAAATCACGCCATCAGTGTCAGCATAATTAAAATAGAAATGGAAACTCAGAAATGAAAACAAAATAGGGGTAAACAGAAAATGCAGGACTTCAAGATGTTTTCGCAGATTGTAAGCAACAAGAAAGCCATCAATACTATTTTTTATTTAACGTATTATTGTATAGTATTATTGATGAGCCACAGAGGATTATGAAAATGGCTCTGCAACTGTGTCCCCCCCCCCCTCTGGAAAATTATATTCATAACAATGTGGTTCATTTTCCATCCAAAGCAATCAGTCTGCTCCACTATCAGCCAAAACTCTAAATACATGTCAAACACAGAGCCTGATAAATGTTAGCAATAATATTTAAACAGCCATAAACACACATTAACTAAGCTAACAGGCTTATATCTGAGTGATAATAACAAAGTTTTAATGTTTATCATTACTTTTAGTTATAGTTGCTAAACTAACTTTTCATTATGTATTTTTTGTTTTGCCCCATCTGCCTCCTGCATGCATTTTGCATACTGTATGACTTCACACTGTACTGTTTGTGATCATGCATGGGCATCATCTGTGAAAGTATTAGAAAAACTGACAAACAGTAAAGTACTGTCACAGTTTCCAATAATCAGTACCACTGATCGAGTTTGACATCATATCATTATTTTAATGTTCAAATTCAAATTCAAATTCAAATTCAAATTTTATTTGTCACGTACACAGTCATACACAGTACGATATGTAGTGAAATGCTTGGACAACTGCTCGTGACCTAAAGAGAACAAAAAAGGAAAAGGCTATGAATAAGATAGGAAATAAATATGAAAAATTAAAAAGGGTAAATTTAACTAGGAAGGAATAAAATATAAATTAAGGTTAAAAATGAAATAACTGTACAACACAAATTAGAATGAAGGGTAAATTTAACTGGGAAGAATAAGATAAAGATAAATATATAAATTAAAGTTGAAAATAAAATAACTGTACAACAAAATACACAATACACAATATAGAACTATATAAGAATGTATGAAGAAATCTAAATATAAATAAATATATACACAATAACAGCAGCTGTACAAGTATTAACCGGAAATGAAGAATATAGTGACCAGTGTTGTGCAAAACCAAAGTCCAGAAAGTCCAGTGTGTGTGTAAGAACTGTATGTGTGGGTCAGTACTGTGTGGTGGTGTGATTGAGAGACCGTATCGCCTGCGGGAAGAAGCTCCTCCTCAGTCTCTCTGTGTTGGTCTTCAGGGAGCGGAATCGCTTTCCTGACCTCAACAGAGAGAACAGTCTGTTGTTGGGATGGCTGAGGTCCTTCACGATCTTCCTGGCCTTGGTCCAGCACCGCCTGCTGTAGATTGAGTGCAGGTCAGGGAGCTCGGAGCGGATGGTGCGCTCAGCTGACCGCACAACCCTCTCTAGAGCTCGTCTGTCCTGCATGGTGCTGTTCCCGAACCAGGTTAAGATGTTTCCCGCCAGGATGCTCTCTATGGTGCACGAGTAAAAGTTCCTGAGCACCTTGGAGGGCAGTTGGAAGTCTCTCAAGCGTCTGAGGTGGTAGAGACGCTGTCGGGCCTTTTTCACCACAGTGTTGATGTGACAGGACCATGACAGGTCCTGCGTGATGTGAACTCCGAGGTATTTGAAGCTGTCCACTCTCTCCACTGGGCACTCGTTGATGACGGGGGTCTGGTAGTTCCTCTCCTGCTTAGTGCTGAAGTCCACTATCAGCTCCTTTGTCTTACTGACGTTTAGAAGGAGGTTGTTCCTCTGGCACCAGTTCTCCAGATTCCTAATCTCCTTCAGGTAGGCCGTCTCGTTGTTATCAGAGATCAGGCCCACCACGACGGTGTCGTCAGCAAACTTGATGATGGTGGTGGAGCTGGTAGTGGCCACACAGTCATATGTGTACAAAGAGTACAGCAGGGGGCTCAGAACACACCCCTGGGGGGCTCCAGTGCTGAGAGTGGTGGAGGCTGAGACATGTCCGCCCATCCTTACTGCCTGTGGTCTGCCAGTTAGGAAGTTGGAGATCCACTGACACATAGATGAGCTGAGTCCCAGATGCTCCAGCTTGGTGGTGAGTGTGGAGGGAATTATGGTGTTAAATGCAGAGCTGTAGTCTATGAAGAGCATTTTAACATAATTCCCCCTTCTAGTGTCCAAGTGAGTGAGTGATGTGTGGAGGAGATGAGAGATGGCATCGTCTGTGGAACGATTTGGACGGTAAGCGAACTGTAGTGGGTCCAGTGTGTCTGGTAGTGAAGAAATGATGAAGTCTCTGACCAGGCGTTCAAAGCACTTCATCACTACTGAGGTGAGGGCTACAGGGCGATAGTCATTGAGAGAAGCAGGGTGGGGTTTCTTCGGGACAGGAACAATGATGGACTCTTTGAAGCATGTGGGGATCACCGACTGAGATAAAGAGATGTTGAATATCTCAGTGAACACAGGAGTTAGCTGGTATGCGCAGTCTCTTAGGATACGACCTGGGATGCCGTCTGGTCCTGCTGCTTTCCTGGTGTTCACTCTCTTGAAGGCTCTCCTTACTTCATGCTCGGAGATGACGAGCACGTTTCCGGTGCTGGCAGTATCTTCCTGTCTGCAGCCGTTAGCGCCGCTAACACTAGCATTGTTGGAGACCTTAGCTGCAGCCTCGAAGCGAGCATAGAAAGTGTCGAAGCGACACTTACTATCATCTCAAACATTTGTCTTATAAATGTATTTAAATTTCTTTTTCAATGTTTGGTCCTTCTGACTGGAGCCTAGGACACCATCCATTGTGTTGCCAGTCCATCACAGGGCAGATATAGATCTACTGCTACTAATGAGATTTTGCAGAACGTGACCAATAACCATGTTATGTTAACTTGTGCTACTTATAAATACAATCACCACATTTCATCATCTGCACAGAAAGCATGCTAACACAAAGCTAGCCAAGAACCCAGAGTGATGATAAAGCTGAGTGTATGCTCAGAATCAGAATCAGAAACTTTATTGTCATTGTCATGAGAACAACGAAATTAAGAATGGTCCCCGATCATTGCATCATCCCTAGCAATATCAAAATATAAATAAAACAATAAAATTCAATAAATAAAATAGATAGAATACTTAAAATACTAATAAGATATAACAGTAAAACATTCACATACATTCCCACACACATGCTTCAGACCGTGCATAGATTAACACAAGAGTGGCGTGATGGACATTTTTTTGTAGTATTCAGATGTGTTATTGCAGTTGGATAACAGCTGTGTTTGAGTCTATTAGTCCTTGCTCTGATTGCCCTGTACCGTCTGCCTGAGGGCAACAGTTCGAACAGGGAGTGGCCAGGATGTGAGGTGTCTTTTATGATGTTTTGGGCCTTTTTAAAACAGTGGGCGTTGTGTAGAACTTCCAGTGTGGGGAGAGGGCAGCCAGTGATCTTTTGGGCGGTGTTAATGATCCCTTGGAGTGCTTTCCTCTGAGCCCCTGTGCAGCTAGTGTACCAGATGCATATGCAGTAAGTTAGAACACTCTCAATGGTGGCTCTGTAGAAGGACACCAGCAGTCTCTGTGTGATGTTATTCCTCCTGAGAATTCTCAGGAAGTACAGTCTCTGTTGGGCCTTTTTCAGCAGCTCGGAGGTGTTCACTCCAGGAAAGGTTCTCCTCTATATTGACTCCCAGGAAGCGGAAGCTTGCCACCCTTTCTACACAGTCCCCATTTATGAATAGTGGTTGGATCTCTGCCTTTTTCCTTCTGAAGTCTATTATGAGTTCTTTGGTTTTTGAAGTGTTGAGGAGGAGGTTATTGGCCTTACACCATGACGTCAGCTGCTCCACCTCGTCTCTGTACGTAGACTCGTCTCCCTTGGAAATGAGCCCCACCACTGTGGTGTCATCTGCAAATTTCACAAAGATGTTGCTGTGGTGGCGAGGAGTGCAGTTGTGTGTGTAGAGAGAGTAGAGCAGTGGACTGAGCACACAGCCCTGGGGTGAGCCAGTGCTGAGACTCAGGGCTGAGGATGTGTGATGGCCAACTCTGACTCTCTGTCTACGGCCCGAGAGGAAGCTATTGATCCACATGCAGGTGCTGTATGGAAGCCCCAGGTCTTGTAGCTTGGCCACCAGTTTGTGTGGAAGGATGGTGTTAAAAGCTGAGCAGTAATCCACGAAGAGCATCCGCACATAGCTACCATGCTCTTCCAGGTGAGTTAATGCAGCATGGAGTGCTGTGGCTACAGCATCTTCCGTGGATCGGTTTGCTCTGTAGGCAAACTGGTGTGGATCCAGGCTGCGGGGCAGGGCTGCTGTGATGTGTCTGCGGACCAGCTTCTCAAAGCATTTCATTACCACTGGGGTGAGTGCCACCGGTCTGTAGTCATTCAGGCCGGTGATGTGGGGCTTCTTGGGCAAGGGGACTATGGTGGAGGACTTCAGGCAGAGTGGGACAGTCGCCTGTGCGAGGGATTTGTTGAAAATCCTGGTGAAGATCCCAGCCAGCTGTCCTGCACAATCCCTCAATATTCGACCTGGCACACCATCAGGACCCGCCGCCTTCCTCGGGTTAACAGCCTGCAGCATGCGCCTCACCTCGTGCTCTTCCAGGGTGAGGGTGGTGCTGCTATGGGTGGCGTGTTGCTGCTGTGGCTCCAATACCTCCGGTACCCTGGTCTCAAAGCGGGCAAAGAAGATATTCAGCTCCTCTGCCAGCTCCAGGTCACCGTCCGCAGCTCCGAGATTGATCTTATAGTTGGTTAGGTGCTGGATGCCTTGCCACACCTGCCGGCTGGTATTACTCTTCAAATGGTCCTCGATCCTCCTCCTATAGTCCCCCTTTGCCTCTCTGATGCCTCTCTTCAGGTTGGATCGGGCTGTGGTGTAGTAATCCCTGTTGCCAGACCTGAACGCAATGTTCCTCTCCTTCAGCAGCTGCCTGACCTCCCGGGTCATCCAGGGCTTTTGGTTGGGATAAGCCCGGATCCGTTTGACTGCTGTAACAGTGTCTATGCAGTGTTTTATATAGCAGAGGACACCGTCTGTGAACATTTCCAAGTCCTGATGTTCAAAGATATCCCAGTTAGTCCTGTCAAAACAGTCCTGCAGCTGCTGAGAGGCACCCTCTGGCCATATGGTAATATTCTTTGTGATGGTAAGAGCAGTTTTCTTGAGGGGGGCATATGCAGGGATTAGAAACAGTGACAAGTGGTCAGACTGACCCAGATGTGGCAAAGGTCTGGCCCTGTAGCCCATTTTGATGTTGGAATAAACTTTGTCCAGAATCTTGTCACCCCTAGTGGCACACTTGACGTGCTGGTGGAATTTGGGGATTGCTTTTTTTAAGTCTGCGTGATTGAAGTCCCCTGCTACGATATGTACAGCGTCAGGGTAAGTGCTCTGTTTATTATTGATGTTTGTATGCAGGAGTGCGATCGCAGAGTTAGCATTAGCATCTGGTGGTATGTAAACAGCTGTTATTATGACAACGGTGAACTCCCTAGGTAGGTAGATGGGCCTACATTTAACAGTCAGATATTCAATGTCCGGTGAACAGTGACGGTCTATTATCACTGTGTTGGTACACCAGCTGTTGTTCACATACATACAGAGCCCCCCTCCTTTGCGCTTACCGGAGTCCACTGTTCGGTCATGTCGCTGTGTGGTATAGCCTGCTAGCTCAATAGCAGAGTCTGGAATGGATTGATGTAGCCAGGATTCAGTGATAAGAAGGATGCATGAGTCTTTGATGAAGTTATTCGCTGCTATTTGCAATCTCAATCTCAATGCTGACCTTAGTCCTGCAGCCAGAGCCTGAACTTCAACAGGTAAAAGAGGCAGTGACGAGTGGCTTGAGCCTCCTGTCTATCTGTTTTCAAAACATTAGCATGCTTTCTTTGGACTAGCTTTCAAATCTGTTTTGTACGGAGAGGATTAGGGCCACTGAAAACAAAGTGGGCACGTCTTTTTTTCTTCTTTTTCAGAATTCTGAGAAAAAAGTCAGAATTCTGACTTTAATTTTTTCTCAGAATTCTGAAAAAGAAGAAAAAAAACCCGACATGCCCACTTTTTTTTTTCCAGTGGCCCTAATCCTCTTCTGTAGTTTTGTGTTCATACCTAAAAACTACAAGATCATATGTATGCCCTCATTCTGATAGGGATTTGTGTTGGCGTGTAAAATTGTAGCCTAAGGTTTATATTGTTAACATGTAATTATGTGTTAAATACATTTCAAGTCATTTTACAGAGTAACGAGAAAATAATGTAACAAATTACCTTCTCTAATGTACAGTACTGCATTACTTTTAAGAAAAATAAAGAGTGTGTATTGCATTAATTGTTTTGCAAAACAACCTCAACATTGATAATCATGGTGATAATATAGGATCAAATGCATACAGTCATAGCCACACAGGCCTAGACACTGGTCGTTGTTAGGGAAAAAGAATTTTCCTCCACCTGTTCCTCCACCTGTTGCATGTTTTGCCTGGAGGTTGACAAAAGTTGCTTTGAAAATAGTTGCTAATGTTCCAAGCACAATATGTATTCTCTTTATGTCCTTGTAATTGCTTTGGTCTGGCTTTGGTCTCCATCAAATTGCAATGGTGGTAGTTTAAACAGAAGTGATGGACTTATCTACAAATATTAACCAGCTGCTCTCCGAGCTGTAGTGAAACTGAGAAGTTGTGCTTTTTACCCTGAAAATGAACTGTTGCCAAATTTGGTTTGTGTTGCACTTTTTCAAGTTTTACTACAATATGGTAGCAACTCCTGAGCAATGTGCACATGAGGGCACAAGAGAAACCTCAATACTTTAATATATTTTCCTAACAATTTATGGCACTATTGGTGCCATGGCTCTAGGTTGGATAGCCCTCAAGAGACCAAGCTGTTTCAGTGACTGAAATGACCAAGTGGGGTCATTCCAATATATTTTATAGGAATAATTTTGTTAATTGATCTCTTTTGTTCCTGTGCTGTTTTCTGTCCTTTATTCTAAGATGTTAAAATATCTTTATATGCAGAAAGCAGTTTAAAAGACAAATTGTCCAAATAATTTGCTTTATGAGAAGCAAATTTTTCTTTGTTTCACAGAGTACATTTTATTATTTTAATAGCACAACACAGATGAACCAGTGACTCTGTAATACTTTGTTAAATCTACAAACATCATTTCTTGATTGGTGTGTGTTTGAAACTTTTTTTATGTTTTGGCATTAAAAAAACAAAAAACAGGTGTTGTTGGGTTGAGGGTCCCTTTTTGTCTTTAAATCATTTTTTCATCCATAAATGGGGAATCAAAAAGAGAGAAGCCCACTGTATGTTTTGTCTAATCTGCCACTGTATCCATCTCAATTTATTTTACTCAGTCTCATTTCAGAATAAATCGATACATTATGCGAGCACTCGGCCAGTCAGATGAATAAATATTACTTGTGCTACTGCCCACGATGAATTTAATGGCTTTCCTACTGACCTCTCCCAAATTGGATGCTTGACTGGATGTGTAAATGTCAGCTGTAACATGTTTATTATACAGGAATACGTCAGATCTGTCAGCTGATTCAGCGTGATCAATCTTAATATAGCTATGTGTTCAATAAAAGTGAAATGCCGGCAAACCACTGTGTCATATGTCACCTTTATGTTAGACGAGGGTTCATATGGCCTGAATTCACTTAATAGGGAGTTTTGCCTTTAAAGACTCATTGAATGCGTCGCAAAAGAACCAGTCGTTATTGAACAATACAGCTAATGGAACCTTAAGGGCCTGTTATTGATCAGTGAGCTGCCACTCTTTTAGACTAATGTGATCAATAATTCAGCCATACCCTGAAAAAAAATGTAATAGCGCCAGTGGTGTGGCACTTACCCCTCTGACTTCCTTTTGAGAGAAATGTGAGATGTACACCTTCCTACAAAACATTTCCATTTGTGAGACTGCAATGAAAGCTGCATGCTAGATGCTATTAATACCATGCATTCATGGGAGAGAGAGAGGGGGAGCACTTTTCTATGAAAGGCAGGCTGTTCGTGTCGGGGAAGAATCAGCAAGCCGCTTCGGCATGGTAAAATGGTTTTGATAATGGGATAGGGGGAATGCAGGTGAACTTTGGAGAATGGAGTAGAGAAAGTAAAAAGGGGAATATGAATAGAGCCTGGATGGGAAGGACAAAAAAGCTGGGGTGTGAATGGGTCAGGCAAAAAAAATAAAGCTGTTAAAAGCAGTTTCATCTGGTGACAAAGTGGAGCAAAGTGCAGGGGCAGGAGAAACCTGAGCTTTCTTAGGTTGGAGGTTCTGTGATGACAAGGTTTGGTTATGTACACGGGTTATGCAGAAGAATAAATGGCCACTTGACATTGAAAAATCGAATCCTTTTTTGTAAAGAGAGTCTGCAGAAAAGCATCACTTCCTAAACAGGACTGGGTTGCTCTGTTTTATACTTCAGACTTGATTATTAAATTTACATATTCTACATCCTGCAGTGTTAGCCAGCTTTCAGTCCTTGTGATTGCTGGTGTGAGGCCCATCAAGCACCACAATCGCTCTTCCCTGCGCACTTTTCTAAGGTACCCTGTTGGCTTGTCTGGCTGCTACTGCTACTTCCACTTTCAACATCCAAGCACTCTGTGCCTGGTCCTTTTCTGTTTATACTCTAATGCCTTTCCCTTAGTGATGCCCACAGTGATACTGACAACAACTACAGAAATATCCCATTTATCGGCTTAAGCCTGCTGGTATTTTTGTGTTTTGATGAACTGTTTTTCGGGATTTTGTTGAATGATGTCCTCCATTTAGATACAGCCTGCCCTTTAACCCAGGACTGCTAAAATAAGACGTGGAAAGAAGTGGAAACCAAGAGGATAAAAGGCCTGACACATAGATGAGACAAAGTGAAGCAAGACAGAGAAACACTGTGAAACACCAAGAACCAAAATTCAGCAAACTCTAAACAACAACCCAGGGCCATGACGGATTCGACTGAATTTATTTAAAGATTTCATGACTAACTCGGGGATTTGTCTCGGAGGCAATACTGTGAGACAAGATGACAGTAAAAGAAGGAGGAAATACTTTTAACATGAGCAGCAGCAGGATAAAACCATGCTGTTTGCTGTTTGTCACTGTGCAGCTGGTCCATGAGAGTCATCTTCTGCCACTGTCAGCAACGCCGCCCTGTGACACAGATTTTTCCACCTAGTTATCCAAGATGTTCGGGCAAGGATCTTCCACCTTTTTTTTTGACTCAAGGTTTCCTCCCCACTTTTCTGCTTCTCATTATATTCTCCCTGATAGTTAGTGAAATGTGTATATGCTCACACATACAGGCTGATGGCTTTTTAAAACCAACCTTGAACTCATATTCAGTTGATCATGTGACTTTGCAGCGCTGTAAGTGGCATTTTTTAAATAATCTTTCTCTTATGGGTGTGGTTCTCTCATATGGATGGATATGTATAAGATTTTATTGATGCCAATACTACAGCTGATTTTTGCTGTAAGGTCTTTATAGTTTCTGAATCCTGATCAGTTTCTTGTGTGGAAAACACAGGTTTTCAGTCTCAATTACCACAGGGATGCAAAAGCCAGACTGCCATGAGTTTTCTGATGGTACACTGTTTTTTCCTTTAATTTGTCACCTGAAGGGTGCTGTTGGAGCTCACCTGGTTAAGGGAAAAGTGCTTATGCTACAATAAGAAAAATAGTGATTGGAGACCACGGCATTGCAAGCAACAGACTTGTGATCTTGTTGACTTTGAAATGGTTGCTTCAAAGACAGAGACCAGGACTGCAGCTATTCACAGAAAATCTGTTTTTATAATATGTTGATTAACTGTGATAAATCAATGAGAATAAGATATCTGTGATTCACATTAACTATATATATTCAGAGTCCTGGCAGAACCGCCTACATTTCAAACAAAAAGGTAGGGATTCCTCCATTAATAATGACATTTCTACAAGATGGCAATTTAACTGAAAGGTGAGTGTGACCAGAATACGACCAGTGGACAAGCAGTTAAGTCGAATCCCTTATTGCAAAGAGACACTTTGCAGACCAGTCGTACTCATCATCAGCGCAGACCGACCCAGGCTGATTGCAACGTGTTGGCAATCCGTCTGCGTTTATAAATTCAATCATCTGCCTGAAAGTGATTGCACTCAGTCTGAGTTGGACCGTGGTTTTTTAGAGACAGGTTGCCTCCCACCATGACTCTTTGTGATCGAATCCGGTCACCCCTGGATGACCATTTGGTGGTGAAACTAAATTCAATCGATCGCCAAATGCACAAACAAATTCACAGCAGTCACCATGCAACTGTTTTCTTCCAGACACAAAGACGTTGCCCTCTTATTTTTACTCTAGTGTGGCTGAGCCTTGATCTATTACTAAAGTGGTCTGGACTTCATCCACCCCAGGCCCTTTGCTGTGCATCATTCGCTTTTCTGTCCACACTTTCCCGTCTGCTCGAAATTGTCCCTGTCAAGGAATGGCAAAAAAAGAGAAGACCAGGAATATTCCCCTACAACCTTCCCTGACAGCCAGTGGTTGTCTAGATGGGGAAATGGGAGGTCACCGAACGGACTCTAGGCATGTGTGAAGCGGATCTGACTTGAGGTTGGCTTGAAATTTACAAGCAGACATGTTAAAGTCTTGTCAGGTTGAGTTATAATATTGCTGGATAACTTTAAAATGAAAAGATTCGTATGCTGTTTGCCATTTTGACCATAAAGACTTCCAACGTTAAAATTGTCATCATCTCAAGAAAAACTACCGTACTTATGACACACAGGAACTTTTATCTTCCTCAACTATTTCCAGGAAGAGGAAGGATGAAGACGTTTTTTCCCGATATATTTTATACTTCTTGAATCAGATTACACATTTATATAGATAGTATAGTTTGATATTTTGGTTTTTTATTTTTTATTTTCTTCGATCGGCTACTTAATTTGTCTCCCTTTCTCTTTTTGCCTTTCCTAACAAAATTACACTGATAAGAGCACTCAAGGGGGTGCTTGTTCACACACAGATGAACATTCGGCCAAACCAGCAACCATTCAACACTTCATGTCCCCTTTTTTCAGAATAAGCAAGAAATTATAAAAAGCCTCTCAGACTCGTACAGGTTTGATCAAGACTGCTTTTGACATTATCGGCCCCATGGGTGCTGTTACTATTCTCAGCTCCATATACCTCCTCTTCAAACTGCACGCCCCTGAAAAGAATTAGCAACCTGTAATAACAGAGTAGCAGGCTAAAAGCTATGGCTTGCTACACAGCCTGAGCTCCACGCCACGGTTCAGCTGCCTTTAAACCTTCTAACAAACATCTGGGCTTTCTATAAAAGCGAGGCGGGCTGAGCACGTGCAGCGTACCTGACACCAGATACTCCCTGTGACACTGGGCTTTAGCACACCTAGAAACAGACATTATCATCGACTGAGATATGCATGAACGCCCGGAGAGTTTATGAGGGAAATGCGCACAGTGTTTCCTCACACTTATGTCCCTGCTCTGAAACTAAATTACAACGCAAGCATGAGCAAAATCAAAAGCATACAAAACCTCTGCCCTTTATCAGTTTGCTGTAACATGATGTTTGTATGCTGTAGGGATTCTGGGAGAGGCTGGCTTTACACTGAACTAGAGGTCTGGCAAAAAACAGGAACTTTCTCAAGGGTCAGAAGTGAATGGCTTGAGTGTTTTCCCTTGTGTTAAGTGGCGGATCAAAAAATATGATGACTGACATATTAGCTGGTGACAGGAACCATGTCGGGGCGCCAGCTTATGCTTCCAAGGCTGTCGATCCCCGCGCCCAGCTGAAACTGGGTTTATAGGACCCAGGGAGCTGAGCCGTTCCAACATGACACGCTAATGGCTTCAAGTGGTTAAACAGAGTGCACTGTGCCATTTCATTGCATGAGCACTATCTGCGAAATCTGACAAGTTGATTCCTCGGAGGAGAGATAAGAGGCAATTTGTTAGCCCAGTAGGATTAACTACACCCCTGCTCTTGGCTTCAGGAGTGACAGACAGAATCCAGCTGTGAGTTTTAGTTTGGGAGTCTGCCGACACTGTGGAATTAGGAGAGGATACATCACAGATAATAATAATGAAGTTTTGTTTCGCCATAGCTTAATTCGGTTATTGTGTAGCTGTGGCTGCCAGACGTTAGCAGGTTGGATTCCATACCTCAGTTTGTGTGAACTACATGCTGAACCCCGAATGTCCTTTGGGAATGTTTCTCCTGGCTGCAATTTCAGCCCGGCCTGTCTGCCGAAATCTGATTATGTAAACTTTTCAAGGCTCACAAGAGGAATCTACATAGAAACACATTAGATATGCTGTATGTCATATGACAACTGAAATGCTATAAAATCCCCCAAATAAATGAATAGGTGGAATTATCTCCAAGCAAAACTGTTTTTTTCTTCTTCTCTTGGAAATATGAGCGTTCCACTGTTTATGCTGAACAGTGATATACAGTGTCTATATAAGCAGCTGTTGGTATGTCTAACATTTGTCATGAAAGCAAAGTGTTATAAATTATTATCCCTTTGGCTTCATGTGACTGATTAGTGTAAATCAAGAACAGAACATCTTTCTTTTCATTTTCTTTTCAAGTTCTGAATTTCCCTCTCCTCGTTTATCGACGTACCGGTTCAGTTTCTGTGTTGGCTCTGCCGAACCCTTCCCTACCGCCAATCTGCTCCACTATTTACCTTTTCTTCCTGTTCAAGGGCGTTTGCGGTTTCTGTTAACAGTGGGTAAGTTCTAGTATTGCCCCTCTGCACCCTTGATTTATGTGGTACGAGGGGTTTGGAGGATAAATATTAAAACATGGCCGCTCCATTGGCTGCCAGCAATAACAGGCTGACTGGTTTCCTGTGCAGGGTTAGATTGCCTTGCCTTGCAGGGTCTTTGGGGACAGCAAGGCCAGTGGAGGGGAATCCAAGGGAGGATAAAGTGGCAAATAAAGCGACAGAGAGAATAATCAGCGCAACATAAGTCCACATGTGAGAGCAGTATTTGCTCTAAAACAAAGTATCAACACAAACACGGCTTGCACTGATCATCTCAAGGGCGCAACCGTGGGGTCAAGAACAGAGTGTCATCAGAGGACAATCAAGATTCTGCTGCCAAAACGGTGAAAGAGGGCATGCTGGTACTTTCAGAGAACATCCCATTGCTGACTGTCTTTGACAGTGTCCTTGAGCTGCACACTAAATCTAACATGTTCCTGGGATTCTGCAAAACAACCAACCACATGAGCTTAACACACACATGACTACCCAGTAAAGAAGTATCATCAGGATGGAGGCACAGTGTGGACTTCCCTTCCCAGAGGTCGTTTATTACTGCAATATAACTGTTAAACAAATCCAGGTGATATGAGCTGAGGGTCACTTATATTTTTGCTGTACTTTCGATTCTTGGTGACACTGTTGTTGCTGTTGTGGAGCACTGTGCTGTTGATGTATATCCGTGGATGTTATGTCTGACAGTTCCCACAGACGCAAGTTTCTGCAAGGACAGTAAAAGAAACTAACAGGGGAATGTATGTCACGCTTGTGGAAGCAGAATGGGCAATAAAGGAACTGTTTCTGTGGTTTGAAACATAGCTTTCCTTTCAACTTAAGCTGCCAGATGACAGTAGAGCGATGCTGGCAACACACACAGAGTGCTAGCATTATGCCAGCATTACAAATTATCCACTGTGTCTCATGGAAATATGTTAAAACACCACAGTTGTGTTAAAATTACAGCAGCACTGCTCTGGGTTTTACTCCTTCCCCATGTGCGTTTGTTCACCATATTAATTACTGTGTGAAGCCTCTGCGTCTGATTGGTGCCAGCACTCGTTCTTTGCCTTGACTTCATCTCCCTTGACTGCTTCTCCTTTGTCCCACCCTCCATCACAATTGTTTGGACCAGTGCCCAATCGCATGCTTCGACTGCACCATAGCATTAGTCTCTGCAGCTGGTTTAAGGGGTCACCAGCTTTCATTCTAGTAGGTTTGGATTTGGGAATGGCTCTCATTGTTTCATTTCAACCATCTTTGCTTGATTCTGGCCAGTAGTTTATGGCCAGCTTGCATACTAGTTGTGTAACCTCCTTTTTTTCTTTATTTTTTAATTGTTTTACTCTCTAGAGGATGGGCTAGGATTCAGAGTATCTTGTTGAACAGACTTTCTTCTTACCACAGTTACTTATACAATTAATAAAAGATGAGGAAGCCAGGATTAAATTTTTAATTTATTTTATGGTAGAATAGTTAGAGTTAGGTTTTGATACTTCCGTTTCTCATATTTTCTTTGTGTGTGCATGCTTTTCTTTTTTTTAAATCGACAAGCATCCACCTGCCCTGAGTACTTCAGATGAATTGTACTTCATTCATGTTTTACTGTGAAAACATTCAACACAGCAAAATATAACAGAAAAATCAGAAAGTTGCTGCAAAGAAGATAAGAGTGCCACATGGGCAGAAGGTCCTGTGAATTTGTGGCTTCATATTTTTATTTGACCACTCAATGCCCTCTGAGTGCCGCTCTTTATTTCAAGCATAACAGCTGCACATTACAGCTGTTAAACTTTAAACCTGATACATTAAAACATTAAGCTAATCAGTGCATTAAGGCTTGACAATGTCTCATAGCCTGTGACATGTGGAGAGATCAAAGTGAAATTAAATCTACTGGCTGGTAAACTTTTTCTGCAGCACCAACTGAGCGCATGCAGATTCCCATGACAGTGTAACGTATACAGTTTGTATACGTAAATGTAACTTTGTTGCACACACATGCATGCGCTTCTTAGGCAGAGGAGCTGTATTAGAATTGCCGAGCATGCAGAGGATGTTGTTGAGTAATTTTAAACTGAAACTCAAAACATGACCAGTTCCACATCAGGTTGCGTGTTCAGAATAAGTTTCTGAGGTGATCTAAGCTGGGTCCCCTAACTCTTGAATCTCACTCAACACTCTTGTCATTAAAGCAACAACCTCAGGCTAGCCCCAACAGTTATCCTTTCCTAAACACAACCATGTAGTTGTGTGCTTAGTTAACCAACCCACAACTGTAAACAAAATGAAAACCTTACCTAACATTTATAATTAGCGGTCTAATAGGGTTTAATAGTGGTGTCTTTTTGAGAGAGTGCTGTGTTTGATTAGAGAAACCACCGTGCACTCCACCTCTCAGTGTGGACTTTGTTGGTCTTTTAAGCTCCTATTTGACTTTCTGAATTCATGGTTGTGTTCACACTTCAATGTTCAATGTGTCACTTGTAACTGAACCAGCACTCTCCTAACCAGCACAGCTTCATGCTTTTGCAGCTATGCTATGTGGTAATGATGCTTGGTCCAAGTAGAAAAAACAGAACAGCTATTTAATGGATTGCCATTAAATTTTGTGGAGACCCTTGTGGTCCCCTTGGAATGAATCATATTGACTGTACTGATGCCATGACCTTTCCTCTGGCACCACCAGCTCCGCATATTCCTTTGAGCCCTTTGAAGTCATCTTAGTTGGACACAAGCTATATTTTTAATAAGATTAAATTTGGAACTAAACAGTCTATTTTTTGACAGTTTTTTAAACTCTGGATGATTAATATCTAAACTCTCTGAGATTACTTTCCTAACCCCTTTCCACCTTTATGCAAATCAAAGTTTCTTAATACAAAGTCTTCTGAAATGCTTTGTTTTCTTTTTGAGAGAGGCATGGTTAACATCAGCAGATGCTTCTCATGAATAACAAACCTAAAGTGTTTTATATAAATCAAAGCAGCTGTAACACACACCTTGTTTCATTGATTGGACTCCAGGTTTGCTCACTCCTGACTGCAATTAGATTTGGTTGATATCATTTGCCTCGGGCTTCACCGAGATTTCCAGCCAACACTGTAAACAACTGAATGATGTATTCAATATACAGAAAATTCAATGATCTGTGTTTTATTACCAAAAAATGATTCGATTTCTTTATAATTGCAACATAGACTGTTGTTGTTATTGTTTTGAAAGGGTTGCTTTTTCTTTTTCTCTGTCCTCCTCACATCTTTCTGTTCTTTACTACCCTTGAACAACATTAAGGTCACTGTGAATTTTACACACTGAAACTAAATGTAGAGACTTAAGAGGCAGCCAGACATCTTTTTGGCTCTGGCTCTGGAGGACAAAAGTAATATTCCCCAAACTAACATATTCCTTTCAGCACACTGTTTGTGTTTTAACAGTCAGTCCTTCTAAAATGAAACGAATCCCTGATAATAAAACAAGGAGACCAAAAATGAAAGATCAAATTTTCCTTTTCCCTTCAGGGAATGTGATATTATGATGATCAGAATCACTTCAGCCACCAATAACTGTTTAAGAGTTTGTATTGGCCTGAAACCCGAAACCTAATAGGGCTTCACAGACTATAATAATGACACACAAGGCAGAAGGACGACAGGATCTCATGGTGCAAAATGATACATTTATGAACCACAGACTGTGGATATTAGTCTAAATATATACATTTTAACAGTATCTGTGTTTGTGTAGGGCGTTGTGTAGTGCATTTGCAGCTGCAGAGGAAACTGTGGGGCCTGATAGTGATTATTATAAGATTTGTAAAATGAAGATGTTGTACTTACAGATACATAATCATTTTTTTCTGAGACCTCAAGCGTTTTTCTTTTGCTAACATATTTATACAGAAACATATATCAGCCATATGCTGTATATAAATGATGGACATCCATCATTTGTGTTGAACTTGTAACAATGGACAAGAGTTGGCCTGACAACGGTCCAATGTAGCCCACTGGGTGGCTTTGCAAAGTATAAAAACTGCAGTAACATGCTGATGACAAGCACCAGCCTACTGCACAGGCGTGCAAATGTTGTAACATGAAATAAATTTTAGATGTAGAAATGTCATGATTTACTACATCTTATATACTCAAATCAGACCAGGAGATAAAGGTTAGGGATGTTTATTACATGTTTATTACAATCACACTGGGAAAGCTTACTTTTCTTAGTAATGGTACATAGCAAGAATGTGACTGTGTGGCTGTGGAGAGTGGGGAGGCAGTCAGGTGAGTTTTTGTGGGAGCCAGTCTGTCTTTTGTAGAGGGAAATCCAACAACAGAATCCAAAATCTAAAGTCCAAAATTCAAGCATATTCCAGGCAGGGAGGTCCAGAGCACACCAAAGGGAAACAAAAAAGGAGACGCGACATCAGTGTAGGTATATGATCAAACACAAATCTGAGCCCAACATTACCAAAACGTAACTGTGAAGCTGGGCAGAAAACAAGTGGAAGACCTGGTTCTTCACGCAGCACCTGAAGAGAAAAAAGGGAACAGCCTAAGGCTGATCACACAGAGAGAAAGAGAGAGAGCATTAAAAAAAGGCAGAGGAGGACAGATATTGCTGGCACCATAACCAAAAGCTCGAGGACTTCTCAGAATGCACCTTGTGGAACTCCCTTAACTAGTGAAGCATCCAGGATTAAAGAGTGTGGCATGAAGTATTCCTTTGGACAGTATCCCTCCCTCGACAACATACTGGAGGTCCAAACCCCCCTCACAGGAAGGATGATGAGTCAAGTTGAAAGGGATCAGATGGAAAGCACAGAGCGCTAGAAGACACCAGATGCTGTTGTGGTCTGTGTGTCTTGTTGGGTCATTTTTGGGCTTTTGTGTTTAATGAGTTTTTAATTTGCTTTTCAGTATTGTCCTCAAGCTCTACTTGTAGTTAATATTTAGTTGAATTTCATTATTGGGTTTTTTTCTATAATTGTTCTGTGATTCATTGGTTTGTTTTAGAATTATTCTGGATTGCATCTGTGTAGGTTCTCAGTCATCCAGGTCATGGTAGTCTAAGGGGCTTGGAAAGAAAAGCATCTGGACTTCTTTAAGTTTCTTGAAGACGTTTCACCTCTCATCTGAGAAGGTTCTTCAGTTCTAAGAGCAACTGGTGGAGAGTCAGAGGTATTTAAGCCCTAGTGGGCGTTCTCTCTTAAGATAGTCGTTGACCAACTTTTGATCATGTGCCGCATCACATGAGCCAAGGTGTGAAAAAGGGTGTGGGTTCTCAAAACTGGATTGCAGGTGTCATAGGCCACCCCCTCTGTTCAAAGATGGTTTCTAGCAGTGGACGTAGATGGCTTCTTTCACTCGTCTTTCAAACCATCTGGCCTCTTAGTCCAAACTGTGAACCTTAGCTTCCTCGAAAGAGTGACCTTTGTCCTTTAGATGCTGATGTACAGCTGAGTCTTGTCCTGGTGGCTCTTCGATGCTGTTCCACGCGTTCATGGAGTGCCTGTTTGGTCTCTCCAATGTAGAGGTTTGAGCACGTCTCACTGCACTGCACAGCATACACTTCAGCATTTAATTGGTGTTTGGGAGTTTTGTCCTTTGGATGAGCCAGTTTTTGTCTGAGTGTGTGGCTGGATTTGTGCACTGGGATGTCATCCATGGAGAAGATTCTCCTGAGTTTCTTTTATAAACCTGCCACATAAGGGATGACAACAGAATGAAAAATGGAACATTTTGGTCCCTTAACCTACAACCGACAACCTTCATGACAGAGTCTTCTATTTCTATGTAATTTTATCTGCACAGGTGATTGACAGTCTTCTAAATTTCAAAGGGTCCACTGTGGACCTGTACTAAACTACAGCTTTTTTAGGCTAGCCTAAAAAGGGGTTCCTTTAGCTGAAGAACACAGTAGGATTTAAAGCAACTATATAATCTAAGGAAGCCTCTAACGTTTGGTTGGCCCTCTCAGTTTACCCATTAGAGGACAGAATCTGGAGGGAAAAGTTCATTGTTGCTCACTTGTGTGTGCCTGACATGTTTGCAGAATAATAACTGCAGCTACATGGTGCTCCGGCCTACACTTAGTTGGCAGTTTATTAGTCACACTTTCAGCTAAAATTTATGTTATCTGATATGACAGGACTGTCTGCTAAACAAAATGCCCGCTTAATGTTTATATTGCTGAAGGGACAGTTGTCTGTCTTTGTCTGGAAACAAAAAACACTGAAATGTACAAGCTTGACCCTCTTTGAGCTGCTAAATGCACCCTGGTTGCTAGCTAGTTTTCTATAGAGCCTCCAAAAAACTGGGATAAGAATGTTTTTTCTGGAGTATTCTTGCATTTCCGTTTGGCTCAACCCACTTATAACAGACTGCCAGTAAAAAGAAAAATCCTTTAGTGCAGATACGATGGAAAAGGACAGATGATGTGATATGTGATAAAACGGCAGCAGCTGCTCTGCATGACTGTGGCAGGTGAAGCTGTGGCTGGATATGGTTACCACTTGGAGTACAGTTGCTGCTGTGGTTCAGTCTGTGGTGCTAGGAATCTGTCTAGCTATAGTGTGTTTTGAACACTGCTAAATGTGGTACCAGTAAACTAGTACAGTAAAATACGCTAGCAGTGAAAAGCCAGCACAGTGTCTCGGTGCACATACACAATGCTGCACAGTCAGTGTAACAGGCATAAAAAAAACTGTGTCAGCACCAGAATTATGACAACAAAAGCACAATAGCAGTGACAGTTATGTCATCCAGTGGCTGAAGTCATAATCACAGTGTGTCTCAATTAGCCTTGGCAGCCATCATTGAGAGCTGGTTATATTTATAAATGCAATATTGTAGACTGTCTTAGGGGGGAGGCTCAACACTCTGAAGCAAGTTCGGTATAACATAGCTTCACCATTTAGTTTAAGCTCCCACACGAAGGTGGTTATCAACTCATAAGTCAGCCCAGGATTTCTAAATCTAGCTAAGAGCTCATTCACATGAAAGATGTGGTTTTGGCAGCACATGACTACAAAAAGAAACGTCTACTTGCAGCAGAGCAGCTTGTTTCACAAAGAAGATAAAAATATAGTATTAGAAAATATGAAGAGGGTAGACACATAATGCAGACTGACAACATCACAGCTGCTGCACCTAAGAAAGTGTGTCTGTAAGGTCAGTATGTCTGGAAAAGTGCTGTATAGAAAGTCTATTTGAAGCCAGGATAGAAAACTGGCAAAAATACTGACTTTTTTAGTCAATAAAATTATTAGTTTCACAACTCTATCATTAGGAAAAGAGGGATCTGACAGATTACAATTGTAAATTTCATTAAATCAGTATTTTTAGAGATGCAGGCAATGATTATTATTATCCCCACTGGTGTTAAACTATTGAACTGCAAAGAGACGAACAAATATAAATTGAACCAGGATGCTTGGGTGTTTTTAAAAAGATTTAGGTGCCCTATGGGATCGTATACAAGTGCTTACAGAACATTTAAATAAGTTGATATAAAAGTATTTTCAGGCAACAGAGAATCTCTAATTCTTATTAATACTCAAAGAAAGACAAGGAAATGTAGACCCTATTACTGTCCAGTTCACTGCTGCCAGGGCCAGGCACCGGTTTGGTGGTATATGTGTTGTGTTACGCATTAACCTGAGCAGATTAGACATGACGCATAGTTACCATGGCTTTGTAACAGTTTTGCAATATAAAATTAAGTCAGGAAAAGAAAATTCTCATTGTTGGCTTTTTACTTGTTAACCATGTGTCTGCAATTTTGTTGTACTGAAGGATTTGGAGCTTGACCTCTGAAAAGAACTGCTATAAAAGGCTATGCATCCTCCAACTATGCCTGAGAAGCATAATTATAATAACCTGTTTTCCTCAAGCTGAATTGTGAGGCTGATGTGTACAAGGATGTTTGTACCACAGAGACTGGTGTTGGAAACAAGGTGGGTATGTTGTACTCTGCTTCATACAAGCTAGCCTGAGGATGCTCCCATGCATGGGCCATGCGAGCAACACTGAAACCAACTTAATGCAACCTGCACTCAGAGGCTCAAAAGAAACACGAGGATTATCAATAAGAAAAAGATGCTGACAGCCAGCAGGTGAAGGTTGTTCGTTACACGTGTGCTCAGACGTAAACGCATGCACTCAACATCATTCCTGTAGCTAGAGGGGAGTGGGAAGTGCCAGCAACTCCAGCTCATTATCTGCATTTCTAAACACACAGTAAAAGATCTCTTTCAGTTCCACTGTAATGATGGTGCTCGTTAAATGAAGGTGACTGTATTCCTGCCATGTTATTCTAATTCCTACACTGTGTCATGTTACTTATAGTCTAATATGTTAATACCTTCTAAGCTTAAGGGTCAAATTTAGAGACTGATGCATCCAAACAAATGACAGCATGTTAGTTATAACCCCAATAATCAAGAGCACATGCTGTCTGGGTTCTTTGATTGGGTTCTTTTGTCACTTTAAATGATCTAAGCATATTGTATGTTTTGGTTGTCTGTGTCAATATGTTGATCCATAGAATCCAGAGACAGTAATTCAGAGAGATCTAGCTTCCAAGTTAAACCCATCCATGGAGGGGGCCGCAAGCCAGTGTGCTATTACTGCCATTCCCAAGACCAGCTAAATGGGCAGGGATGCATCAGGAAGGGTGTTGAAAGAATACAAAAATGTCATTCTTCTCATTAAGAGTGATTTCCAAACTGAAGCAGTCAAGACCTCGGAGACCTGGGTTAACAACCTGCTGGCCAAGTGCTTCTGGTGGTGTTGGCCAACAGAGCGCTAGTGTGCTATTGCTGGCTGAAGAAAAAGGAAGCGGGAAGGGTGATTGTAGTTAGTGGATGAGAGGAGAGTGTCAGACAAGATAATGGTTAGATGACATAAGAGAGAGAGGAATTCTGGAATAAGCCAAATGAAGTGGTAGAGAGCGTAACGAGCAGCTGGAAAGGCGATGTCAGTGTACATGTCGGTAAAGGAAACTGTGGTGATGAGGTGGTTCTGGTATGGTATTAAGAAGAGAAATGTAGAAGGATAGATGGCAGTGGTAGAGAGAGGAGGATGGATGGAGGCAAACTGGTGATTGAGGAAGTGCAGAGGATCAGTAAGGCTGAAGCAAGGGTAGCCATGAAGAGAATAAAGAGTATAAAGGTAGTTGGTCCAGATGACAAACCTGTGGAAGTATGGAGAAGCCTAGGAGAAAGGGCAGTGGAGTCTAACCACATCCTTTCACATTCTTGAAAATTCAGAGGATACCTGAGGAATGGACATAACAGGTTTCCAAGAACATGGGTGAAGTGCAGAGCTGTAGTAACTACAGAGGGACAAGGTTGATGAGCCATACCACAAAGCTATAGGAAAGAGTTGTTGAAGCTAAGCTAAGGAGAGAGTTGATGATCAGTGAGCAGCAGTGTGGCTTCATGCTGAGAGAGCACTACAAATGCAATGTTTTCTTTGAGAGTGTTGATGAAGAAATACAGAGAAGGTCAGAAGGAGTTTCACCCTGTGGCTCTACACAAAGCATATAATAGGGTGCCAAAAGAAGAACTGCAAGAGAAGGAGTGGCAGAGATGTGGTGCAGGACAGGAGTCTCCAAGCGCTACGATGATGTTGTGACCTGTAATGAGAGCAGGGAGCAGGTGAAAAGAGCCTGGAGAGGCGGAGGTATGCACTAGGGAGAACAATGAAAGTCAGAAGAAACACAGCATACAAGTGTGTGTGATGAGAAGGAGACAAGTGTAACAGTGAAACTACGAGAGGTACTGGGAATGAAGATAGATGAGTTTAAAAATCTGGGGTCAAGAAGAAGACAGTATAGATGGGGTGGAGATGTGTCAGATGTGATTTGTGACAGAAGAATAGTGATAAGAGTTAAAAGAAAGCTTCGCATGATGATAGTGAGAGCTCCTACAGTGTGTGGTTTGGAGACAGTGGCACTGGCAAAAAGGAAGCCCAGCTGAAGATCAGAAATCAGAGTATCAGAGGGATGGCTCAGGTCGAGCTAGAGAGACAGTGTTGAGATGGTTTGGAAAAAAAGTGTTAGGAGGCAGGAATAGAGTTTTATGGAGGCAGATGGTCAGCTGTGGCGATCTGAGAAGAAGAAGAAGTTTCCAAAGTTATGCCAACGTAGGGCAACTCACACGGTTGTATTCACACCTATTGAAAATAGCTCTTGGTTTCCTTCATCCAGGTCCTAAGTAAATTCCTTTCTGATGAGTGTACCACACACAGAGGAATGTGCCATAAAAGTAGATACACTGGGTTAACAGCTATGCTGAGATTCCAAAGACATTTGAGTGGCACAAAAATGTCTCTCTTTTTACCTGGATAGGTCACCACCTGGTCTAGATAACCTGGTCTGGGGTAGGTTACGTTCAGAGTTTCGGTTCCAAATTGTATCGAACTGACACATTTTCACTGATTCTTTTATTTACAGCATGCTTGAAACAACATAAAGTTCCTCAAAGCATGCTGTAAATTTAAGCTTACAGCATTTAAATGTGTTTCATGTGTGAAGAGAGCTTTCTCTCTTTATGCAAAAAAGTTAAAACAGATCAGGTCTGGTCTGTCATCTTTGCACAGCCTTTAGACTGGTGGCTTTAATATTTCTGATTTATAGTAAAGGCGAATTAAATTTTCTGTCGCTGCCTTCTTTCCACTTGAAAACTGTTTGAAGTGAAACGATCGTGGACACCCTGTGACGACAGATGGATTTGCTGTCATGTTGCTTTGCCCACATTAAGTCCCAAAGCCTTTGTTCTAATTCTGAAAGAATTCCTGAGCTCATGTGCTTTCCTGCTTTTCTTTGCTCGGGTATTTCCAGAATCACAGATGTAATCAGTCATATGATGTTTTACTTCTTTTAACGACCGCACTGACATTATTTTGCATAATGGTTGGAAACACTTGTAAAAAGGAAGAAAATGATTTTTATTATTCTGCCAGTAGATGCAAAGCAATTTTAATCACACAGTGGTGGGTAAATGAATCCTCCCATCAGTCTCAGATGGAAATAATTTACATGTTTGGCTGCGTCATGTCTTGTTTTCCATTTTTATTGTTTTGGATTGTTCTTAATTTTTTCTTTTTATGTTGTACAATTATCATTAGATTGCACCAAGTTAACCCTTTACCCTAGAGGGGTCTTTTTCAATCAGCTGGTTTTTAGCAACATGACAAAACAGGAGATATTAAAGAATAAATGATTAACCCAAAGAAACATGCAAATGTTTATTTTCATTTAATGATGAGCTAGAATGCATTAATGTCTCACAGAGGAGTCTGTTATCTACTGCGCTGTCTCATAGATTGAGGCCTACCAAGCTCCAGTTGTTCAACTCAGTAACCCCCATTTATAACCACGTGCTTTAAGTTATTACAGCATAGTTGTACCCCGCAGTATCTCCAGTGTTTCAGAAGACACTGTTCAGTTTCCAGAAAACCAAACACTCTTACATCCTTCATCAATTTTCAGACGTCATGGAGTCTCTTCACTTGCTTGTGATTTTCTTTTGGCTTTCCAAGTTGGGAGTCTGCTCTGGAAAACTATTGTTCATTTAGCAGTAATGTAAAAGCAGCTGAGGCAAAACTAATTTCTCATCATGAAAAGTCCGAGCTACATTTTCATTTGCTGGGCTGCTGTAATCAAGGCCCCAACAAAATGCCCTTTTGGGAATCACCATGTTGGTGCAAAAATACTCTCTTATGCCTGTCAAATTGTATTAACTTTGGCATTTTTCGTAGATGCCACTAAAGAAATGGGAATAAATGATATTTTTACACCTGTGTCTGCTATGTTAGCCATCTGTGTCATCATGTTTACCACTCTTTATCTTGTCTTCATCATGTTTTTTTTTGTGACAGGCTACTAGTGACAAGTGCCCAAGGCCAAAGATACAATTTAAAATGAGTTCTTTGCTAGGTTGTGTGTTATGTACAGACACAACATTGGTTCATTCTTTGATTTGGGTGCTTTTTTATGTTTGAATCATTCATAGGTCACTGTTATGTGGCTTAACAAACAAATAACAATCTTCTGAAAAATGGTCAGGTACAACGACTGGAGCGAAAATGAGTGAAAAAGCAAAAATGTCCAAAGAAAATCTTTAAAAGAACTTTCAAAAGCCCGAAGAATTACTGCTCAAAAACACTCTCACTCCTTGACTGCAAAATGTAAAGAAATGATGTACTGCTCAAGGCTTTTGAAGGTACTACAAATAAATATAAATTTAAAATAAAACAAAGCATTGGGACATGTCACATATAATTGCACTGATGCTGTTTGAGGACCACAGAACATGTAATCTAATTCCAAATATATGAGTGAAAACAGAGACACATGACAACTTACACCCAAAGCAAATCAGGAAGTAACCAAAAGACAAAACAATGAAACATGAACACACAGAAACACCACGAAGACTAACAGTAAACATGATGATGGCTGAACACAGCAGGCACAAGAATAAAAATAACTAAAAATTGAATAACACAGCGATTATTAAATGTTAGAGTTAACTTTTTTTTTATTTTAAAAAGAAATTTCATCCAGATGTGGTGCAAGACAAATGATCAAGGGTTCACAAAAATCCCCTTTAAACTTCAGCCGCCCACTTATCACCTCCACAATCTGGATCCCTATCTTCTAGAAGTTATGCTTTTTACTTTATCAGGTGCCAATATAAAACCACAAAAGTACTGCAAATGTAAGAAATGGATGATATATTAAAATGATGGTATTTTGGCAGAAATAACAATTCAATGTGAATAGATATGTTATTATTGTTCTTTTTAAGTAGTATATCAGGTTGCTTTAAACCAGTGAATGGAGCGATTGTCTTAGACAATAAATGGGCAAAAAAGATATAAAGTGCTTTGCATCGTTAAGGAGAAATTATATACAGTGTTTTAAAAATTATCAATTTGACCTGAGAGAAAACTAAGAAACTGCAACGAAAATAAGCACTCGCAATTTTACAATTCACCCTTGTGATTAATTTACCTGTTACAAGCCATTACAATGAGCCTTACATCACTAATCCCATATATTCAACTGCTGTTGCAGGCTCATTAATTAGAAAACAGCCTTTCCTATTATCTTTCTCATCCCCAAAACAGTTTGAAGATGATATGTGATGCACTCGCATTAAACACAATGAACATTGTTTGTCACAATATTTAATGATCTTACCACCTGCATCTGCAAAAATCATTAGCGGTGTTATTGGCCTGCCGTGCTGAGGTGTTACTGGGCTCGGACTAATATGAGCAGTGAGTATGCAAAACCATGTTCTCTATCAGTCTTTGAACAGTGTGTTGTCTCTCGTCACACCACCAACTGAGATGCGCAGCCACTGTCAGCATCAATTCCCAAGCTGATGAGATCTCTGTGTTTGTGTGTGTGTGTGTGTGTGTGTGTGTGTGTGTGTGTGTGTGTGTGCACATGCATATGTGTGTTTAAGTCTCTTGTTTATTAGGCTTTGATAGACAACTCAGTGTGTTTGCCCACGTTGACATCGTCGTTGGCAGGCCCTGAGGTGATCGTATGATATTGTTTTAGTATTTGTGAACATTTGTAGTTTGACATCAGCCACCCACATCAGTCTCCTATTTAGTCTGTTTCTGTTTTGTCACTCATAGAGAACTAAATTTAAAGCAGGACTCCTATTCATAGTTATGAGGAACTCATTTAAAATCATCAAATAATGAATGATATATTTGATCTAACAAGATAACCATGTTCAACAATTCAATTCAATTCAACTTTATTTATACAGCGCCAAATCACAACAACAGTCGCCACAAGGCTCTTTATACTGTATTGTAAGGTAGACAACATAATAATACATACAGAGAAAAACCCAACAATCATATGACCTCCTGTGAACAAGCACAAGTGGGAAGGAAAAACAGGAAGAAACCTCCGGCAAGATATCGTAGGAGATATCTTAAGGAGTCAAACACATTTTAATCCAAAGAAAAACACATTGAAAAATGTCCTACTATGACCACCAACTGTCCTCTGGCATTCTTTGGTGAAAAGTAATTGATCAAGTTGCTGAAATCCAACTCTAAGACAGTTGTGTTTTAGTGATATTAAATGACAATCAAACCCCATTTCCTCCACAAATGTCGTCATCTTGTCAGGGTCCTGGGACTGGGCGACCCAGAATCCCTGGGCAGTCATAGACCTGTGTATTATTATGTATTTTTGGTGTCGTTTCCCCTTCTCTGTGCGTGTACATATGTGTGTTTCTCTGTGCTGTGTTAGTCTGTGTCCCACTCATATGTTTAGGCGAGGTATGGGTGTGTATGTCTGCGGGTGTGCCTGGAGGATGGAGCTCGGCCACCTGCAGGCCTGAGGGGTGTGGCCCTGCGGAGGGACTGGCCACACCCGAAGCCACACACCTGCCGCTGATCAGGGCTCGTCGGGGGAGCTACTTAGGAGAGTCTTGGAGCTCCCACCGACGCGGGATCATTGCATGAGACTCCACGTTAGTCACCCCGTCTAGGTTTTGTCTTAAAGTGTATGCCTGCCATTCCTAAGTGTCCTGACAGCTGCCGCTATTGTTTCCCACAGGTGGAGCGTGGAAGGCTTGGGAGAGCAGCGAGCACCGGGGGGTGCTGACACGGGAGCAGAGAGCACGAGGGAGACACGACACGGGAGTCTGGGGAATACACTGGGGTTTATTGTTACTTTCCATCACTGTAAATAAACGCACTGTTTATACACAGAGTACCGCGCCTGGGTCCTCCTTTTCCCCACATCCCCACGGTCTGCCAGCCAGACCGTGACACATCTACAGCCAACCTTCCTCTGTGTTGGTCTGGCATACGTCACAACCTTTGAGTTGTCTCAACCAAACCAATTACCTAAAGGCCATTTGTGTTAGCTTTACTACACAATACAATTATGTTTTGCATTACAGTGTACCATCTATAGACTTGGAGAATCACCGCCAAGATTCATTACAACCTTTCCTGCAGCATGTGGTGCCCAACACCGAGGAAAAGACAGTTTATGGAGGCATTTCTTTTCATTTGTCTGTTTCATAGAGTGGCTCTGTTGTGCAGTACTTTACACATTTGCCTAAGAAGTGAAAGATCCCTGGTTTTATCCCAGGAAGCGATAATCTCAGGGGAGTTCCATCAGGAAGTGTATACGGTGTGTAAACTCTGCCAAAGTGAACATTTGGGCTATCTGCTATGGCGACCCCCTGTAAATAAAGGCAGCAGCTGAAAATAGCTTTAAATGGAGTGATGAATGAATTATAATGAGACTGTTCTTGTGTACCAAGACATAGGACATTATACCAAAATGAAAAACATTGATGGGTAGATTTTATCAGTTTCTCCTCCTGCTTCATCCAGTCTCCATGCTAAGCTAAGGTACCCACCAGGATCCATAAAGGATTCATATTTACTGCAACACATGAGCAACACATTCATGTCAAAATAAAAATTGTAAACCTTAGAAACATGATGATGGTCAAAGCTGGCTAGCTAGCCATTAGCTATCGAGCTAATTACGGCTAACTGTTTCTTTGAATCTGACTGGCTGATAAATCAAGCTTGTGGAGCCGCATAGTCAGCACATGATATATGTTACTACAATGCATACCATTTTATTAAAAGAGCCATTAAAAGTACATATTAAAATAAGAATTTTCTCCCCTTTTTTTAATAGTATTCATGTTGCTGGTAGCATTTCTGGTGGGCAGCAGTTCTTTGTTTAAAGAAACTATTTCTGCTGACATACCATCCTCAATAAATAAAAATAAAGCTTCCCCCAAGCCTGATGCATTTGATAGAACCATTCCTTTTTATTATGTGAAATAAAATCTCTTAATTTTCACACCAGCTATTAATTTGCACCCGCTGTAGGCCCTTTTTCCAAAAATGGATTATTTGTTTTTCTTTTTCTTTTTTACACTTCTATTTATGTGTTAATATTTATTGTTTTAATTGAAGTTTATGCTGTTTCACTAATAATGATTCTGTTTAATGGGAAATTTGTCTTAGAACTCAAGTGGGACAATAAAATTTTAAATTAACTGAGCTTTTACAAGCTAAATGTTTGGATTATAAACACTGATTGCTAACTGTGGCTATAAAATTAAAGTTGTGGAGTATAATCTGTAACACCTCCCTTTTTAAATGTACCAGAGTTAAGGTAGCCCATAAAGCAGCATGTAAAGTACAATTAAAACTGGAGGATCTGTGATGTGTCCTTCTTGTAAAAGTATACTGTAGTTTCTTTTCATAATCACGTCTCTTATCCCGCCCTGCTTAAGACAAACTCACCAAGAACATTGTAATCAGCTCTGACTCTCATTCTCTCTCCCCACTGAACTTAATCTGCCATTTATTTGACCAAATCATAACAGAAACATTAATAAAATTCCAGGGAAAGGTTTATTTTTCAGAACTCTGTGCCCTCCTGCTTGCTTGTTTTTGGTAACACAACCTTAGCATTTACATTCCTGGTTCTATTTGTATTTGAAAACCTCTGTTTGGCCTGATCTCCACCTTTGCAGATTCTGTAGTTACACCCACACGTCTTGTGATGATATAATGTGGAAAAGTCCAAATGCTCTTGGGACTTTCAGAATAATCCAAGGCACACAAGGAGCAGCATGATACTTCACCTATTCAATCCTGGCAGGAAAAATAATCACTCCTTTTCTTTATAGTAAAAAGTATGTAATATGCGACGATTATGCTCCCTTTCAATGTAGGTACTATGTTAAACTGAAGAGAGATTGATTCATGGATTAACTAAATATTGGATTTGGATCGGATTCTCACAAAAAAACAAACAAACATTACTTTGGTTGTTGGCCATATTGCTTTTATTTTTTTTTAAAAAGAAATGTTTACTTTTTCCAAACATCTTTAAAACTTGATTAGTTATTTTAAAAGCATACAAAAGCAAAAAGTATTTGCTTTAACTTGTCTGTCATAAGAACTCACAGTTGAACTTAAATGCAAGACACTGATTTCTGGATGTCAAACAATAAAAATATCTTGCTAATGAGAGATAATAACAAAAGAGCATTACACAAAGTTGGCAGGAAAGTCCAACAAGGGGAAAAACTAAATTCAGGTTATCAGTAAGACAGCGTTCCCCAACCTTTTCTGCGCCACGGACCAGTTTATGTCCGACAATATTTTCAAGGACCGGCCTTTAAGGTGTTGAGGATAAATACAACAGAATTAATCCAGTACCGCTATCAAAAAATAAGATTCATTCATAAACAGAGATGGGCAGTAACGCATTACTGTAATCCGATTCCTTTTGTCGAGTAACGAATAAAGTAAGGGATTACTATTGCAAAAAAGGTAATTAGATTACTGTTGTTTTCCTGTAAGCACTCTGTGTTACTGCGTTGCTAAAACCATGATTTTTTTGCGAGAGTGTCTCATGACAATGACGTAAGCGAGTGCGACATTCGTGGCAGATCAACAATGGATAATATAACGAGTGAGGAGAGTATGAGCGTGCAGCGTTTAAAGTGTGGAAGTACTGACCTTACTTTGAGTTTGATTCCATAAAAAGTGACAAAAACATTAGCGTCCGCTGCTCAACTTCTTTTTACAGCAAAAAAACCTAAACGTCCAAGCAAGCACCAAATACGCTGCCGCTGGAATGTGAAATTCTGCCGGATCCTTCCACTGACCGCTGCGGCACACCTGCACCAGGGCAAACCTCTGCCTGCCCCACTCCTGCTATACAGGTGAAAATAGAGCAACAGGACCGCTGAGTCTTTGATTTTATTTATTTTCTGCTGTGTTTTACTTGCATCTATTTGAAAGAGTGAGTGTAAACACAAAAAACTATTTTATTTTATGTGCTGGAATGTGCAGAAAATAGCTTTAAATGTTAAACAAATTTCTTCCAGTCAGAGAATGTTGCATATTATTAAATTTTTACTTGATGCATAAAGTTAAAAGATTAAAACTAATAAAACAAGTTTAGTTTTAAAAAGAGACTTTTTCATTTGATTACATTTTGTATGATGGATTATGTAGAAAAAGTAGAATTGGGCTGAAAGATCTATCGCTTTATTACCTATTTAGGGGATAAATCATGTTTTAAAAAGTAACTAAGTAACTAATTACTTTTGAAAATAAGTAATCAGTAAAGTAATAGGATTACTTTATTTCAGGAAGTAACTTGACCAACACTGTTCATAACATACAGAAAAAGGCCCAGGAATCAGAGTTAACGATAAAAAATAACGATAAAACCCTGAAAACCATAAATTTCACACCTGAGCCTCAACTGCTCGCGGCCCGGTACCAAATGACTCGTGGACCGGTACCGGTCCATGGCCTGGGGGTTGGAGACCACTGCGGTAAGGCACAGGCTGGAAAACAGGTTAGCTACATGGCAGGGGAAAAAAAGACAAACCGACAATTTACACAGTTGACTGAAGAAAAGGAAACAGTTGGGAGCTGTGCATAGGAGTAAAAGTACAGGAGACAAATAATTAAAACCAATTACAAATATATAAAAAAAAAACCTTGAAACAAAGGAGGTAACAAGCAAAACATAGGAAGACAACAACATAGAAAAAGTATAAAAAATATGAAGACAAGAAGGAATATAAACATCAATGATGTCAGTAGACTGGCATCTTGTCCCTGCCTTTTGTCCAGTGACAGCTGGGACAGACTCTGGGCCCTCCGCTTCCCTGAACTGAATAAGCAGTTAAGAAAACAGAAATACAACACAAGAACACAGAACATGATAATACTAAAATAAATAAGGCTGTTGATGTTTTTAATTGATTTTCTATTAACCTCACTTTCACTGAGCCATCCTTTCTGCCGCCAAGTATGAATTCAGATGGAAAAGTGAAGGCTTGATTGCACAGAAACAGAAAGAGTACAGCACTCTAACTGTTGGTGCTTTTCTCCATGTAATAGTAATAATAATAAAGTATACTTTATTGATCCCCGTGGGGAAATTCCTCTCTGCATTTAACCCATTCACTCAGTGAAGCAGTGGGCAGCCATTGGGCACCCGGTGAGCAGTGTGTAGGGGCGGTACCTTGCTCAGGGGTCCCTCAGGGTAGCCGTTCAGTGGATTCTGTAAATATCAACACTTCACTGAGTTCTTTTGATTCCTCAGAGGCATCTGATGGAAGACAAAACACTGCTCAGTAGACTATTTAACACTTTATTACTTCAAGAAGGGAGACACGCTGCCGCGGATCTCAAAATGGCAGTGTGCCCCTAACAGTTTTATTACAGAAGCTTTCTCATTCTAGTCTAAACAACAGTGTCTCAGTAACTTTCCACTAGAGATGGTCCCCTCTTATCTACATTTTCCCAGGCAAGCGTGAGCGAGAGTCTGCAGCTTTCAACTCCCCAAGGACACATGGTCTAAGTCCTTTATTTTTCAGGGCTGTGTCCACTTAATATTACACTATATACCTTTATAACACTTATTATTAAAAAAGCATAGCATTATTGAGGCACTGCAGATTATTTCATCCCAACAATTCAAACCCCCAACCTTCCGATCATGCGGCCACCATTCTACCTACTGAGCTATCCCTGCCCCGTGTGCTACAGCTGAAGTGGTTGATGCTGGAACAATTAAAGTTACTGGGAAAACAACCTGGCAAGAAGTGAAAAAAAATACCCTGATGCCAGACAAGGTATAAGTGAGGAGGATAAGAGACAGGAACTAAAGTATTAATTTTGGCCTTAGATTTGCCAGGCATGCAGAAACATATTTCTAAAATGTTCAAATTAGCTTTATGTGCAGAGTATTTAAAAAGTCTAAAACACTTAGCGAGTTAAAAGATAATAATGCAGTCTGCTAATGTTGTGCTTAGAGCTTTTATTCTGATGCTCTACAGTGGCTCAACCTGTACACGCCAAAGACATCGAGGCATTCAAGTGTGAATTAAAAATAATCGTAGCACTAAAGGAGAACTCATTAGTATTTATCCCTTGGGGACTATCTGTCAACTCAAGTGAGTTTTATTTATATAGCTTAATATTACAAATTTGCCTCTGGGGCATGTAGTACTGTCAGTTCACAGATTGCCGAGTAAGGTAGGAAAAGTGGATGAAGGTTTATGGGTTATATTTTCTGGTAATTAATATTTCGGTGGAATTTGCATGGAAATTTAGCTCGTGTCACATTTTTGTCTGCAACTGATCCAAGTTGTTGTCAAGATAATTAAGACCTAACTAAAGTGATGGACCACTCTATGGAGTACGAACAGTGTTGTTGAGCGAGAACGTGCAGGCTCAAAGGTGGGGGTGGGAGGGTTAAAGGGTTAATGAAGGGAATAAATTAGTTAAAAAGAAGAAAAAGCAGTGTGTCATCTTGTTTAAAGTCCTTGGCTTAGGCGTGGGGTCATATCCCTCCCCCTGGAGGCTCTTCGGCTCTAAAAAGAGCTGAGTGTTAGGGTTGGATAAACTCAAAGGGAGGAAAGACTCTTCAAATCAGTATGAGCCACAACTATGGGTTCAGTCACCAGGATATAAAATGTAACCAGTGTCCTCTCACGGAGCTAACGAGCACTAGGTTGTGACCTGTGGCCCTTAATGTGGTAAAGGTCACTACGCTCATGTGAAATTAAGAGCTATTAACAGACAGGTCATTGCTAATGAGGACCCCTGTCTGGATGTCCGAGGAGCGCTCAGCCTGTGGAATGTGGACTCCTCGTGCGCTCAGGAAAAAGTTATCATAACAAACTCCTGCGAGGCGTGATGAGGTGGTGTTGCAATACACATCACACTGCATTTTAGGAATTTAATTGTGCTCTGTGGGACTTGCAGCGAATGCAGGTTTTGCTCATTACAAACAGCACTAGTTGCATGATAGTAATGCTGTAATGATGAGGAAAGAAAGACAACAAACATCTTTTTCCCTTCAAAGATGAAGCATAGCTTCTGTTTGCCGCAGGACGACAGAAGTCACTCTGATCTGTGATCTGATGAACTGTTCCCTTGATTTCAGAAAACATTTGTGTTGATATTCAGCCTCCAGTGGTTCATTAGTTGTTCTTGTTTTTTTTAAATATTTTCTCCGGTGTTTTTTTTTTATAGCACCAACAGTGGACCATGAATTTTAAGTCTTTGTGGTACACTTATCTCTGTGTACACGAGACTGTGTACACTTGGTCACTACTTTTTTGGTCAGATATTACTGTAGTCTATGAGTCTACAGTAATACTACTGCAATATCCAATGCTTTAGTAGATCCAAGTGAACAATCTGCACTAAGCACAAGGTCCATCACAAGTGAAAGAAATGAGGTCCTGCTGCTGTTGATTAGGTTGGTTCATAACTTATCGTAACTCTTCTCAAACCCCTCTAAATAAACAAAAACATTTCCCTTTTTATGAATGATTATTAAACAGCTTTCATGCCAGGTATGAACAGTGCTCCAAGGCCTAAGTAGCAAAACAAAATTATCACATGGCTAATTAGCATATCATTACATAATACACATTACCAACCACTGTTATTTATACTATATATGAGATACTTGCTGTATACTTTCTCAAATTGCACTCCCGAATATAAAAAATGGTTTAACAGAGTCTCTTTTGAACAAAGTATTTCCTCACAGCTTGGTTACTGTTAGCTCCCTACAGCTGGCTACAGTAATAATGGAATCCCTCCTTTTCTCAGTCATGGTTGTCACGTAATTCCCCTGATGTGTTTTTGTTACATAGTCTCACAGTTTTGTGCAGGGTGGCTGCAATTAACTTTAACAACATGTAGCTATGATCAACGCCTTGATGACTAATGTAATAAGAGCTTACCAAATGTGGCAGCAGCTCAGACAGCCCGTGTACGTGTCTCGGTCTCAGAACCATTACACCCCTACTCTTGGTGGAGCATCATGTTCCAGCCAGTGTGGGTGTTGTTTGGCCTATTTCAAGCCCACACTGACGTTTCCTTTTGGGTTCCTTTTTCTTTGACAATGTTTCATACGTGTCATATTGCATGTTCAGCTAATACAGTACTGTTCGAAAGACTCGAACAAGCGATTTCTCATTTCTCATAAATACTTTGCTAGAAAAATGGGAAATAGGTGCAGCGATTTATTGAAACATGCAAACATACATGGAAATACAGTATATAAAGCAGACTTTGTGCAATTTTAACAAGCGTGAAAGTCAATATTTGATATGACCATCTTTATTTTTCAACACATCCTGAACTCTCTGAGGCTTTTTTGTAATTATTTTTTCTTTAGTCTTCAGGAATAGTTCTCCAGGCTTTTTCAAGGACATCCAAAGCTCTTCTTTGGATGTTGGCTGCATTTTCTTCTGTTCTCTGTCAAGATGATCCCACACTGCTTCAATAATATTGAGGTTCGGCCTCTGGGGACGTCATTCCATTACTGATAGGGCTTCATTCTGTGCTTTTTCGATCCATGTATGCTTTTACTTTAATGGCAGTATATTTGGGATCACTGTTATGCTATTAAAACAAAAAAACAAAACAAATCAAGAATCAAGCAATTGCCAGATACTTTCCAGTTGTTATTTCATGGTGGATCCTTCTACCACCTGCTGAAACGCAAACTCAAACCATGACAGAGCCTGAACTGTGTTTTGGCTCCACTGCTGTACCTCTATCCTGACCTCCTACTTGTGTATTGACAATGATTTGAACCAAACATTTCACTTTTGGATTCATCACTCTATAAGATCTGTCAGCACTGATTTTCAGTCCAGTTTTTGTGTAATTTGACATACCTCAGCCAAGCTTCCCATCCTTAAGAATGACTTTTTGACAGCCACCCTCCCACTGAGACTATTTCTGATGAGGCTTCAGTGAACAGTAGATAATTCAACTGAAGGGCCAGATGGTTCTCTCAGGTCTGTATCAGGTCTTTGCTGGATTTTCCTCCCCTATTTCTTAAAGGCATAACTTTCACATACTGTTCTTTTACTGTAGATAGTTTATAGGCTTGCCACTTCTTTTTGTCCTCTACTTGTCCACTGACAGGTTGCTAGAAAGAAACTGCATAAAGATACAGTTTAAGACTAGTTCTTTGTACAGTTATCTGTTATGTGGAGACACAATGCTGCGTCATTCTTTGAATTAGGTGTGTTTTTGCACTTGAATGATTCATAGGTCAGTGTTAAGTGGTTTAACAAGAAAGTCCATTGAAAATGAGCAGGTACAAGAACAGAAAAGAAAATGAGCATCGACCTTAAATCTTTTGTCAAAGTTGGGAAAGGTTCACTTGTGGTCCACCCACTTCATATCATTTATGCTCCAGGTAGAGCTGGGCGATATAAGATTTTTTCATATCACGATATGTTTTTTTCATTTGAGGCGATAACGATATATATCGCGATATAAGCCAAATAACTATATTTGTAAGATTTAAATGTGCCATTGCTCACAAGTAAAATGTGAAATAATCAGCAGGTTGTTTTGATTTAAATATTTATTTCCCATAATAAGTTCAACAGGGTAGATGTACTTAAGGAACATGAGACTTTTTCAGATAAATAAAGGCAAATATTGCAAACTACACAAAAGGCAGCCGCTAAAGCGTTTAAGTTTCAAAATAGAACAAACGAAACAGACTAAATTGTCAATTCCACTTAGAAACAAAATATTAATTCTAAAAATAAATCTCAGTTTGTTTTACAGAAGAACAGACAAAACTGACTAACTTTTGTCAATATCAAATAAACTGAGAACTAAAAGGAAATTCTCAATCTCTCCTTGTTGTATAGCTTAGCTTTTCTAACAGTTTTAACAGTTACTTTAGTCTGACAAAAGCCGAATGACGAATTAGCGCTTTCAGTCAGAAAGCGATTTATTGTATTTCCAGACTTGCTTTCGGCACAATTTACAGTGCGCGCTGCTCTGTTTTTTCAACAGTCTCTGGTCAGTATACTTCGAAAAGACTTTTAGACTAAAAATACATAGACATTATTGTAGAATATTTCTCATTTAGGATATATTTTTAGCACACACAAACATGCACACTCTGAGAGCGTATGCCAACAGACTTAATAAACTAATCCGTAAGGCCAGCAATGTTGTGGGGATGGAGCTGGACTCCCTCAAGGTGGTGTCGGAGAGGCGGATGCTGTCCAAGATAAAGACAATGTTGGATAACACCTCCCACCCACTCCATGACATGCTGGTCAGTCACAGGAGCACGTTCAGTGAGAGACTGAGATTACCGAAAAGCACCACTGAACGACACAGGAAATCATTCCTGCCTGTGGCCATCTCCCTGTACAACGCATCCACTTAACACACTGTTTGCTGCTACAACTACACATGTTTCTTTTCCAACTATTTATCTATGAGTGACTTATGTATGTATGTATGTATATATATGTATATATTGTACTATTCTTAGTTAGTGTATTGTCTGTCTTGTCTTAATGTTGGTTTAAAATGGAGCACTGTAACAAAAAATAATTTCCCCCAGGGATCAATAAAGTATTCTGATTCTGATTCTGATTCTGATTCTTCATCAACTTCTTCAGTGATTGGCACAAGGGAGTTAAAGATATACCCTAACTTAAAACAGTTTTGCCTATTTAACTTGTGAGATATCATTATTACGTTTCCTTTTCTCTGAATCATTATTGTGCATCCGTGGCTAAATGCTCCCATATGTGCTGTTCCCAGACCTGGTGTGTCTGTGATTTAATTTTCTCCATGTAAATGTATCTACTGTCTGTGCTGATACGGACTAATTGGATTCGGAGTATCTCATTGTGATTATTTGATTACAGTTCATTACCCTGTGAACTCACACCGCCCTGAGCTGCAGATTTTCAAGCACCAGGAGGTGCTGCCGGTCATACAGGGGTCCATCACTTCCTGTGAGGTCTAAAGTAAGGCAATGATGATGTCTCTCCTTCACTTACTGGTTTGATTTGATAGAGAACACACCAGAATAAGATGATTACGGGTGGGAAAGCAAAGTGAGCGCAGACTGTGTTGTATGTTGATCCTTTTACAAGAACAACTATGTGTTATAATACAGTATAATATAAGGGGAATATAGAAACTGTGGATTGTAGACAGTGGTGGTGATAAAGTTTAAGATGGAGGCTTGCATGGGGCTCTGAGTGACCAGGGTGAGGCAGAGATGTTAGAACTTGGTTGGATTAATACAAGTCCTAAAGGCAGAATGACAGAAGAAGCACACAGAAGGCAGGCGACAGAATGATTGGACTAGAGTAATGATGTCAGCAGTGAGGCTGACAGTGTGGGAAAAAGGAACTGATGATCAGAATAGACTAGCAGACTATCCTAACACCAAGAAATGCCAGCAGATGAGTGATTACAGATCTTCTTTATTGAACTTTTCCTTCAAAGTGTGGTTCTGTGACCTCAGGAAACATTTTCCTTATGACTTTATGGGATCATTCACCAGTTGCTGTCATGGTCTGTAGCTTTTGTGAACTTTAGTTTTAGCTTTTCATTGATAATTTTGAGATTTAGTTTTCTATTTTAGGTTGAGTTTTACTAGTTTGAGTGATTATTCTTGGATTTAAAATTCTGTTATAATTGTGTTCATGTTCACTTGTATTCTTGTATATTTCCTTAAAGTTTTGATGTCAAGACTTTGTTTCTGTGTTAGGTGTTTTCCTGTTTTTTCTATTTGTCCCTTGTCTCTTGGATTTAGGTTAACTTCCCACCTCTTGTCTCAGTGGTCTTGATTGTCTTCAGCTGCATTTTGTCACCCTCCTGTGTTCCAAACCAAATTGCCCTCACGTGTACATATAATCCAGTCTTTGCCTCGGTCTTTGTCACAGTGTCTGTTTGGTCCTTTGTGTGCCTTATGCTCCAGTTCCTAAGTTTGGACTTTGTTCTCTTTGGCCTTCTACACTCAACCTAATTAAAGGTTAGTTTTTCCATTTACCTGTTTGCCCACATACCTGGATATGGGTCCTCTTCCTTTTTTTTCCCTGTCATATTTAGTAATACAAAGGTCAAATTATGATTATTATTAGAGTCAGGAAGATTTCCTTAGTATACTCATTGGCTAGCCACTGGTGTATCCAAACCTTCATTTAGGTTGAATGCCCAAAAAGAAACTAACAGGTATTCAAATCTAAACATGCAAACTAGGAAGCACATGACAGATACCCAGATGCTATGAGTAAGAACAAACATGAACGACTATTTATACACACTGAGGTCTAATCGGGGAACAGGAAACGGGTTGGGAACAAGCAACAGCTGCTATTAATTAGGACAACCACGGGGGAGGAATCAAAAATCCCAAAAACCCAGGCATATAAGACAACCGACTGTCCCAAAAAACAACAACAACAACAAAAAGAGGTAATAACATAAGAGCAAAACTACACACAGAGATGAAAAACTCACACAGAACATGATATAAAGCGATAGGAGGGAGGCTACAAAAGTAACCCAAGATGCAAAGAAAACCTTAAAGGACTAAGCTCAATTAGACAACTCCATTGCATCTAACTAGAACTCCGATATAGTAGATTTATCAGAACTTAATAATAACAAAAACTAAAATCTCAAATGACAAAGTAAACAACAAAACCACATACCATGACACCTTCAAAGTGTAGACATTGGTGGTGATGGAGCAGGATAAGCACATGACTGATAGGATATTTTGGCTGAGATGCAGTTGGCGCTGAGGAGGCGACGATGGAGGAGGAGAAGGAACACATGACAGGAAGCCTGAACGGTAGAATGAAAATTTACAGTAAATTCAATCAGCAGTCAAACTTTCCTGTATTTCCACTGCCAAGCCCTTCCAACCTTCAAATGTGGACCAATCTAAGTGGTACACTTTTTATACCTGTAATAACTTCACTTTGTGTTCATGCAAATTAAAGTAAATTAAAAATGTATGTTCATCCATAGCCTAATCTCTGTATTTAATGAACTGCTATGAGAGTTAGTTGCCTAGTTACTGAAACCAGAACCACCATTGACAGGAAGTCAGAAAACAATAATGGCGCTGTGATTTCTGAGAAAGGGCGTTTAAATATGAAAACATCAACAATGAACTCTTGGCGAGCTCAGTTGAGCTTTGATATGTCAGCAGCTGCAATGAGCCGGAAAGGTGACAAGTTCTCCAGGCCTAATTAAACACAGATGATTTAACAAGTAATGCTATTAAAATAGTTGCCTGTTTTTTCCCTCCAAAGAGTGTGGGATGTAGGCCTACCAGATTTTCGCTATGATGGCATGATTTTTATATGCCTCCCATGACTGACAATTCTTTTTCTTTTTTTTGCCTGTCCCATTTGTTTCTTTAGCCGTCAGAATTGTTGTCTGAAGACCAACAAGGATACCCAATGGATTTACTTTGTCAGATGGATCATCACGGCCTTGCCGTATTGGTCCATTTGATCAACCTTTGTTGTTATTATTTATTTTATTTTATTTTCAGTTGTTACAGACGGGACAGACATGATGAGGGATAGGAAAGGGGGAAAGAAAGATGAAGGAAAAGAAAAACAGAAGGGAAGACGGACAGTGAGAAAGGGCACTTAAAGAGAGAAAAAAAATCTCCTGAGTCACCTGTTGAGAGAAAAAGAAGAGAAAACAAGCAAAAAAAAACAGAGCAACATACTAAACACAACACCATCACATTAATCTAGCTAAGTGTAAACAGCAGTAAATACTAAATATTGAATGTTGTTGTGTAGCAAGCAGGACACGCAGCGCACAATGTGCTTGGAAATAGCAGCCAATAAAGGTGTAGTTTATGTCTATGAACAGTGAACACCCGTGTGCACACCTGTGTGGATCAGCGTGCTTGTATTCAAAAGGTTTCCCCATGTAATGGTCTGCTAGAGGATGTAGAGAGCCATAGCCCTGTCCCCCAGGGCATGAAGCAGGCATGGAGGAGATCCAGGCCCCAGAAATCCAGAGGCCCCAGATTGCGAGAGCCCAAGGAGGAGGCCACATCCGTGCCACCCTCCTAGGAAGAGCTGAGGAGAGCCCCAGATGAGGGGTCCCGCTCGGTTGCAGGGTCCGCTTTTCTGCAAAGTCGTCTCCACTTGGGTCGGTCAAGGGCGTCGGTCAAATCGGCTTCGATCTTCTTCACGTCGTCCTTGATTCGGTCCATCCATCTCCGCTTTGGTCTGCCTCTAGGTCGACGTCCTTGGGGGCTGAGCCGCAGTGCTGTTCTCACCACTGAGTTCTCATCGCTCCGTACCACATGTCCGTACCACCGCAGCCTCGCTTCTTGCATCTTATCTGTGATTGGCGCGATTCCCATCCTCTTTCTAACGTCGGTGTTCATGACGTGGTCCCATCGTGTCAGGCCTAGGCACCATCGCAGCATCCGCATTTCCATCGTGTGAAGGGCTTGTTCGTGCTTTGGGACTGAAAACACCAAATTTCGAAAATTAAGAGGCACGACCCAATACTGTCCATATAGTGTAGTTAGCACTATATTTAATCACTATTATCTACTCCATTCACCACTGTCTTGCTTTTTTCTCATCTTCACTCCCAGTACTATGCCTCACTTTTTAAGTGGCTTTCCTTCTTGTAATTAGGTTTCCTTAAATCAGACGGGGCCCTCTTAGAGAGACTGGGTCTCTCCTACTGTCACTGCAAACTCTGCATATCACTACTGCTGTAGTTTAAAGTTTGTCAGCCTTTGGGAATCCAAAGATGTTCCCTGCCCTGCCTGCATCTCTGAAAATATCTATGCAGTTACCTCCTTTGTAAATAGAGGTAGGTTTGTGTTTCTTCATGAAGTACTTCTCCTGTTCTGGGTGATTTAGATACTTAGATACTTTCTATATGAGTCTATATCAAATATGCAAATGCTGCTTATTGCAGTTTGTTAGATTAATGTTGGCTTGTTTTCAGTTCAGTTTTATGTTAGGTTTCATTTACTTTCAATTGAGCTTTTTCTGTGTTTCTTGGTAAGCTATTGGGTCCAGATTTAAGAAGTTCATAACAGCTTACAACACTTGATTCACGATATACTTTACAATGGCTGTGCCTGTGTTTTGTAATTCCTGGGTGTGTACCGTGTGTTTGTACTTTAACTTGTTCTTTTTTTCTCTCATTTAAATAATTATATTCTTGTATGTGTATCTTTTTTTAGTTTATAAAGCAAGTGTGTGTGTGTGTGTCTTAACTGTATGACCACTCAGGAAGCACATTTTTTGTACATCTGTACAATTACAACTAAAAGGAATTCTGTTTCATTCTGATATCAATATATGGACCAAAGTCTCCTAAAACTTGACCAGTTGAGAAACTGAAACTAAAGAGCTGTTTCTGTAACTTTGTAAGTTCACGTCATTGTTTTTGGTCAGTTTTTATGTTTAGAAATTGAGCATTTCTTTGTTGTGTCTGTTTCTGTGTCATTTTCCTCCTATAGTGTCCTTTTTGACTTTGAGCCACTTTATGAGACAATCTTGAAAATCTGTAGGAACATCACAGCTTTCCCACAGCTGTGAGTGTCACAGCGTTTATGTCTTTTTGGAGTGTTTGCCACATAAAGCGGTCCATCTCCACTCCCTGGGCGATGCTGACCTGTGTATCATCAGTGTATCTGCTGCTGTAGCATCCGACAGTTGCCACATAATGGATAGCCGGGGCGGTAGAGTAAACAGTCCAGGGCGTGAGCTGTGTGCAGTGGAGGTCAGGCATGTTGATTTATTGCCTCTGTGATAAATCGCCTGCTCTTTCAGGGAGGAGGTCACCATCAGGATCTTCCTGAGTGAGGAGCATCTGTAGATTCAGCTGTGGCCTCCGTGACCTGCAGGCGGGGCTGCTGATGCAGCCTGGAGCCTCAGTGTCAATCCAAGTCTCCTCCTACTCCATGTCACTCATCTCCTCCTCCACGTCTTTCTTTTCTTCCCTTCTTTGCCTCGCATTTGCTTTCCTTTTGCCATCCATCTCATCTTTTTCATTCCTCTTGTCCCTCTTTTCTGCCCACACATTTTTGTCCTCTTCTGTTTATTTCTCATCCTCTTTCTGTCTCAAATATCACAAAAGTTTTCTTGTCGATCTCCTTCTTCTTCTCCTCTTACAGTTTATTCTTCCCCCCTGTGTCTTGTGGCTATTTGCCTCCTACTCTTTTCCCCCTTGTCATCTCTTGCCGCTTCTTCACCCATCTTCTTGTATCCTCTGTCAGCCGTCACAAGTGCTTCTCTCCTTCCTCCCCCACTTTCTCCGACTTAATCAGACGACACGAATTAATGTTCACGCAGATATCATTTAAGGGTCATACAAATGCCTATTTCAGGGGAGACTGAGGACACACAAGAAAGCGGCATATCTACCAAGCCCACCTCAAAATTAGCGGTGATTATCCCGTGTATTTTCAGTTCAGCAGGGTATTTATTAGACTAAAATGTTAATGAGTCCAGCTGCGGTTCATTTGCATTTGCATGCGGTGCCCCTGTTGTAAATAACACCTGATGCCGAGATATTTAGACACGTGTTGCACATGTCTGGAAAGAAACGGAGCACAAAGTAAAGTGTCTGCTCCTATATCATTAACCAGGCTTCAAGTATGGAGCTGCTGTGAGCTGTTAAAAGCCAAAAAATAAGAAGAAGCCAAAAGAAATGATCATGGTGTGGGAAAAATTATTGGCCTGCTTGTAGATGTGGTCTGACTATACACTATATAACCTTGCTTGTTTGAAAAAATACTAGTACGGCACACAAATGAAAACAGACTTTTTTCAACCCAAGGTAATTACAGTCATCTGAGTATGATCATTGAAAGTGACTGCTTCTATTCTTTCATTGTTCACTTGCTCATAGCCCTGAGTGTTATGAAAGGGAAGAAGTCCGTGACATGCATTAAACTTTCAGCAAACATACATATTTCATTTGAGGAGATTTATTTACCATTTTTTGCTTTAATCTCTGTTCTTTATCTACTTTTATCTAGGATGTTGCCATTTCTCTGTTTTCTGTGCATTGTTGTATGGTCTTTACCTCAAAGACCTTCAGTAATAGTAATAAATCACACAGCAATAGTACATTCATGTAGTTGTAAAAAAGCATGATAAAGTATTCAGTATTCAGAATACGTTACTCTCATTGAGTAAAGTATGTATTCTGTAATCTGCAGTGGAATACATTTTAAAAGTAACCTTCCCAACACTGCATACAAGTAAACCTGAACTGAATCACACGTTCGTGTAATGTAATGGTCCAGCATGTAGAAAGAGCTCGTTTATTTTATATTTTCTGACTTATATGAGACCCAAACCAGGTAAAAAGGAAAACAAAAACACTTTGTAAACCTGATGCTCTGTTTGAACCCAGTCACCCAGCGACAAATTAAAACAACATTATCCGATCAGTGTTCCTCATCAGCATGGGGCAGGTGATCTCTGCGTGTCTGTCTCATTCTTCACTTCTCTCATTATCTCAAATTCCAGTAAACACACATGGATGCAGTGATGGGAAGCATTCGCTTGGGAGATCTGTGTGTGCGATCGCAGTCTGGATTCGTACAGCATGTCTGACTGTGTTGGTATTTGCATGTGATGTTTTGATACAGAGATGGGCAGAAATCACCTTGTGTGTGTGTGTGTGTGTGTGTGTGTGTGTGTGTGTGTGTGTGTGTGTGTGTCACCAGACCCTGTCATTCGATTACAGGTCACACTAATCTAATCATCCAGCTGTGAGCTCAGTGAGCAACCATTTATGAAAGGGGCTGTAGTGCTGGTGAACACAGACCTCAGTCTGTCACCATGTTACCTTTTGCTCAATGACAAGCTGTGTCTGGGCTTACTCTGATAGCCCGCAGCTATTTCCCAGACTGATTGCTGTGGGAGTGAGCAGCCTTTGCTTCAATTTAGACATCGCACCAGCTCTAGTTAGACATGGAAGTGTAAACAAGAGGTCACATCTGGCCTCCCAAACGCATGCAGGTCTGTGTGAAACCTGGAAGATGTCCAGGTGTGATGGGGGACAGAGGGACCTCGGAGATAAATCTGTTATCAGTGTGACTTACAGGAATGGACAGGACAAGCAACTCAACTCTCCTCGCTGAAATCATATTGACAGGAAATATGGCTCCTTCAGATGAACTCTGAGACGTTTCGTCTGGTTTATCATTCTCATGCCCGCTTGTGAGGGTTGGCAGCTGATACAGATTTTCTCAGGCTCAATCAGCTGAGCGGCTTGAGGTAAAGGAGATCAATACTTTTCATTTTTTACCACAGAGGCAATATCGACCGTCTGGAGCAGCCTCTTCAGTGGGCACAGAGAGGCTTTCTGCACCACGATAAGAGGCGTATTATTTTAATCAGCCTCATCTTTCATCTGATCCCTCTTATCTGTCGCCCGTAAACAGGAAGATGGTGGAGGACATGGTGGCAATACAAAAAGCTTGACAGAATGATTTGGAGTCACATAGGTGTTTTTAAAAAACGGGTTGATTCATGTGTGAATCAGCGACTTCTAATTTTTTTACACCCTTTTTTTAAATTAAAGTCAGTGCTAATAGAATGACATGCTATCAGGTTGCGAAAACAGGCAGGCTCATAGATGCAACCACCACCATAATGTGCCATTGCTATTACATCCAAACCTAGAAGTAAGCACAGTCAACTCATACAGATAACTGGAGTTTTAGCACTCACCATTGGTAGCAAAAGTGTTACAATACTTTTAGTACAAAGTACATCAGAAATAATTTGTCACTGGAGAGAGGCAAAGAGAATTAATTAAGAGCAAGAACTACCATCAGACTGTTCTATTCAAAGGAAATGCAGAGTGTGATTAGCAATGAACAGATAAAGAAACTGGAACTAAGGCTCTGAAATACTTACTGTCTAATGGTTATAAAAGTGACAGGCCAGCCAACAGCTTTCAGCCAGTGGAAGCATCGTAGACCTGTGAACCACGGAGTACCCCGTCTGTTGCCCTGTGACTACTGGGATCGGTTCCAGACCTGCCCGAATGGGATAAATGCCAAATGGATGAATGGATCATACTTTATCAACATGCTGTAAATACATGGCTCACTGTTACATGTCACCTGTTACATTAGGCGGCCTTCATAGTCAGGGGTTAAAGTACCAGCGTCTGGTACCTTCAGTTAGTGAGCAATTAAATCTAATAGGTTTCATATTGATTTTGAATGAGTTATAGTGTTGCTTTCAGTGACGGCATGGAGATACTTGCTCAGTACCTAATCAATCCAACTTCCAATCTAACTTTATTTATATAGCAGTTCAAAAACAACAAAGTCGACCAGTGCTTTCCAATAATAAAACAGAGATAGCAGTTAAAAACCATACATTAAGCAGACAAAGAAATAAATATAAATAACAATAAAATGAATGCATAAATGAAAAAGAAGATACAAATAAATCAGTATATATATTAAATATTAAAACAAGAGTAAAATAGACAATAAGATATACAATGAATAAAATTAACAAAATAAAAAGATTAAGAGAAAAACAGCTGACTAAAACTGGCTACAAGCTGACTCTGCCACAGCAAAATCTCCAGTGTTAAATTAACACTAGAGAGTGTCTATATGGGTCCACACCTCTGAGTGTTAAATACAACACTGTTGAGGGTTAAATTAACACTTTTGACAGTGTTATATGTTTAAAAGTAACTTAGTCAGTTTTGAAGATTAACAATGGCTAACACTGAGCAGTGCTGGTTTTCTAACACTGGAATATTTCTAACATTTTGAGTTATTTTCCAGTGTTAGAAAATCAGCACTCTATGCAGCCAGGAGGCAGCCTGGGATCGAACCACCGACCTTCTGATTAGTGGCTGACCTGCTCTGCCACCTGAGCTACAGCCACGCCCACAAAGTGAAAGTGATTTAAACATTTCAAGTGTTGGGGCCAGCCTAATATGGAGGGGCAGTTTATTCCATAATCAGAATTAAACGGACAGTCCCACCCTTAACAAGAAATCTTTTTGCTTTCATCCTTGCGATGTACTCATGGTGCAGATGTTAAGTTTTGATCACTGCTCTTTAACACTTAGCTCGAGCTACAGAAGATCAGTGAGCCTAAACAGAGTTTCTTTATAAATGGCAGTTAATTTTAAAGACAACTTTTCTAATGATAAAATAAATTTCAGGAAAAACACAAACTTTTCCTGCGCAGTTTCCACAAAATCTGTCTGCAAGCTACGTGTTGCTGTATTTCCACTGGAAGGGAAAAAATACATTAACGTGCAAAACTCAGAGACAGAGAAACATATAAGAAAAACAGGACAAGAGAAGGCGATGAGAAATTATTTGAAACGGTCTGACAGCAGAGTTTACTACAGGCAGGCATTGGAGTGGAGTGGACATCGAATGTGCCACCTCTGCTTGACAATAGATCACGCTTGAGTAACATGAAAAAGTGATCCTGCCTTAGACCCTGCTCATCACAAATTTAAATGGATAACATATATAAAATTATTATATATAAATTATTCACCTACAGTGAATGAAATGAAATCATCTCTAAACATGTTTTATTTCTTCTGTAAAGTTCAATATGGGAATCTGTGGATGTGACCATGTTTTGAACCAGCCTCAAGTGGCAGCTAGAGGAACTGCAGTATAGCATTTCTTTACTGGCTTATTGTTTAAGCCCCAAAGGTTGCAGCTTAAACAGTACACATCAACCTACTACTTCTCCTCTGGCTGCTGTGGACCCAAGACTTGTTACCTCTGCTGCTACAGATTTACTGTTTACAGCTTTATTGCTGTGGCAGCCACGACTCAGCAAGTCAAACCCATTGATCGCAGGTTTGGTGTTTTGATCCCCAGCACTTCCCTGAAGTGTCCTTGAGCAACACGCTTAATCCCTAACTTGTTTATAACAGTAAATCTAGGGCCTTACATGGATGCCTCAGCACTGGTTTATGAGCGGCAGAATGCAAAAGCACATTGTAAAATCCTTTGGATAATGGGTATTTAAGAGTGAAACTACGTGTTCTGCGTCTGCAAGAATCCATTCTGCTGACATGCTGTTTAGCATGACTCTGAAGCCCACCTAGATGCCGAGGTGGTGCTGACACAGTGCTTTGACCTGCCTGCGGATGGGGGCGAGCGAAAAATCGTTTCTATTTTGGGACAAGTGAAAAATGGTTTCCATCTTGAGATCACCATTATCATGAGCTGCAATAACAGATAGCTGTGTAAACACTCAGAGGAGCCAGGAGACAATGTAATGGTCATATTATCATAAGAAAACAATGACTATTTATATCCACATGCATGCACACTCTATGATGAAGCTATAATATTTCAGAGAAGAAGAATCATGTGATCCCGTACTATCATGCAGCCTTATGAAGAGGAGAACAGTTGGGTTCCATCACAGTTTTTCAGGAGGCAGAGAAACCAACAAACTGCTTATTGAAAATTTATTCATTGACCAAACTGGCATATGAAATGCAAACCATTTCCATAAAGTGGCAAAAAGAGGCAGATGCAATACAAAGATAATGGCTGCACTAGTAAAGTTGTTGTTTCAGTGCACTAATAGACTCTTGAGGATAAACTGTTGTTCAGAAGTCGTAGAAAGAAAATGACGTAATTATTCTGACAAATTAAATCATGTGAACCCCTGCTTTTGTCCTTAAGTTTTGATAGTCTCCATTAATGCAATTCGAAACGATTACTTGTCTCACTTTATTGGATTTCTTTGTAAAAGTTGCAGCAGATCCTCATATAAGTCCTTCCAAATGGTCCATGTGACTGCAGAGAAACAGGGTGTGTGAAAATCCCACTTTTACAATGGAGGCTATTAAGTTTAGTTGACTGTAACTGTTTTGTGGTGGTCAGGGAAAAGTCATTGTCATGGTAGATGGGATACATTGGGTTCTTTTCTCTTTAACCCAGCTCACTTCAGTCCATTATGTTTTGTTTCATCGTGACAAGGTTACAATAACCAGGCACCTCAGTGCCGCCAAATGCTGATTACCTTAAACTATCGCTGCCAGCTCCCATTCAGCCTCCCTATGAATCACTTCTGCTACATCCATTGTGTGACACAAACCAGAGATAGTGAGGAATTTACTCTCTCTGTGCACCTCTGCTGTCAGGAATGTCAAAGTTTCGTTCTTCTGGGGCTGGAAAATATATTTTCAGATCGAAACCATTTATTATTAGAAGACACTTGATTTTTTTGAGCCCAAGAGATGCTGAAATATTTCTTAATGATCATCCAGTTCAATAAGCTCACCAAGATTGTAGTCAAGGGACTCAACCTTCTTAAAGACATGTGACCCATGCTTCCACTTTAAGCAGTCCCACACAGATTTACCCAATAATCCTTGCTGACAATTTACCAGCGAGAGCTTTCAGGATGGTAAAGGAGATTAGCTAAACAAATACAGCACCTTTTGGAGGCTAAATCTTTCTTCAAGGAGACTGGTGAGGAAAAGGCCTCTGTGCAGGGTAATAAAGACAATGAATGGTGTGCGTGTGTGACGACAGGATGATCAGATAGCTACCGAGGACAGCCTGTGCCCTGGAAAATCACACATTTCATCTTTACAGCATTCAAGCGTCACTCACTGTTGAAGTGTCCTTGAGCAAAAGCTTTATGCGAAAATTGAAGAACAGAAAACTGAAAAACAGTGACTTGCTTTTACAAGCCTCTGATCCTCTGGTGTCTATGACCTTTTTGAGAGTAATAGGCTACAGGTAACAAGGTCTTTCTTTTGCTTTGTGTAAAAACAGGGAATTAAATAAAGGAGCCACAAGGTCTCCACCTGGAGATCAATAGGGTGCATTAAAGCACTGACGACTTGTGACTTTTGAGAGTGGTGGATAACTAATACAGTTTCATCATTTTTGCAATTTAATAAATGAGATTATAAGATGATCTGAATGTTATTATGGGTTTTCTCTTTTTTCCCCTCACTGCAACATGCAGTGACATGAAAACCTCAAGGATGGATATCACATCAATTGTACCTTGTTGGAAAAAATAGTATTCATAGAGCAGTCCTTCAAGTACAAATCTCCATAAAACAGAAATATATGTAAACGAAAACTCTGTCAGTCCCAATTCATGTTCAGCTAAGCCATTGTGGAAGTGTCAAAAATCTGCATTCTGCAGTGGCAAAAGCAAGTTCCTGCATAAACAACCCCTCTTCTCACTTAAGACTCAATTAATACATTCCTGTTCAATTTACACTTTATTAGAAACACTGGTTCAGCTGCTCACCAACACACCTAATCAGCCAGACTGCTTCAAGCTGATGAGCAATAGTATCCTAAATAACCACTCATTACAACCAAGGTATGACTTTGACCATAGCACGGTTGTTGGTACCAGAGACGCTACTCTACTGGGATTTTCCCCTCAAATATTTCTAGGCTTCACAGGGAATGGTCCAAAAAAGTAAATATCCATTGAGTTCTCTGGCAGAAAATCTCTTGATGCTGTGGAGTTTAGAGGAGAATGGCCAGACTGCTGTGAGCTGACAGGAATGCATCAGTAACCACTTGTTACAAACGAGGTATGCAGAAGAGCATCTCTGAATGCACAGTACATCAAGCCCTGAAACAAGCAGACTTGCAACAGCAGAAGACCATACCTGGGGTCACGCCTGTCTGCTAATATGAGAAAACTGTTATTTGTTTTCTTTAATTTAGCAAAAGTGACAAACAATCACACTATGCTCTCACTATCCTTCATGCAGTGTGAGAAACACAACCCAGTCCATATGTCCTTGGAGAGACTGTCTGAAAAATACAGGCTGTTATCCTTGTTTCCCTTACCTTACCTGATACGATGGCCACTCTTCACCTTCTAAGAAAGCATAAAAAATAGCTACAAACACAATTTGATTTTAACATGGTCAGACAGCAAACCTGAAGAATTTGTCCTGAGAGACTACACAACAGCTCTTATTCTAGCCTGAGAGTAATATGTAAAATTGTCACATTTTGAGAGGGGCTAAAATAAATCTGAAAGATATAAGCATGTTTTTGGCCCTCGGCTCTCACTGCTGCTAGTGAGAGCCAAGGGAAACAACACACACCTGTGCTTTCTTACCTGATATTGTTCGCTCCTCTTATCCTTATTTGTTTTCAGAATTACACTTACTTGTATCACATCTCTTTACGGTTGGTTGTTTTTTTTTTCTTAGGTTTTGAAAAGACAAGCGTTTCCTTTGAGAGTTTATCTATTTGCTTTGTGATTGCCTCCTTATATCTCCTCTCTGTCTCACTCAGATAAATGTGTTTCATTTTTGTTGTGGAAATTGTTATAAGAAGCTCTGCCATCAGCTGCCTCAATGGTCTACTTGGATTCTTTCTTCACAGGTGTACAGAGAGCCGAACTGTGTAATTTTGTCTAAACAGAACAATTTAGTGTATGAAATAGTTTGGGGTATAATTTTGACTTAATGTGGGGACCTCCTGATGATTACTAGTGTACCAGCAGTGCCAGTCTATAGTAGTAAAGGCAATTTTAGCTGCAGATGTAGTTCTTGGTGCAAAAATGTTTACCATCTGTTATCTGTAAGAATTCTCAAAAAGACGATAGTTTTGTTCATTAATTAATTAACTTATTGAGCCCACAATCCTTGAAGTTGGCCTTTCTAGTCAGTATATTTCAGATAAGGTGCAGCTCTTCCAGCCTTAAACCGGGTATCGCCCCTTTAGGGGACGCCCAAAAACAGAGCAGATCTACAAAATTGCAAATTTTACATAAGCTAGTCAAAACTGGCAGTTGGCATTGTGCAGCTATGCTTCTTTAACTGTACTCCAACAGCTTGTGCCAAGCGGAGATTTATTTTAGTTTGTACCTGTGATCTGTGAAGCAAGGCACATATAAAAGAAGCATCCAATTAATGGTCCTCTCCTCCAGGCATTTGGAGGCAAATACTAATGCGAACTCCCATTAACTCCCAACATGAATGACACTCACCATTGCCCAATGAAATTTCTGTAACCGGGTACTAAATTGTGATTTATTTATTTTTATGAGGAAACTGCTCTGAGGCATTGTGGGAGATGGAGTTATTCAGTTAATGTAGTTTAACAACGACAAACAAGACGTGTCTCGTTTTCGTGTTCAAAATTCATGTAACTGTATTTCAAACGTGGAGCGTAATGTTGGTCTTCTGTTGCTGCCAGTTCAGTGAATTTTGGTGCTGTCGGGTTAATGGAGGTGCTTTGTGTTTACGTCATTTTGTCGATTTCTTTTATATGCCCTTTTATTTGCTTGCTGTTTTAGCTGTGTTTGTTTTGTGTGAGGCTTTAGCTTTCATAAGAGACCTGGTGTAGAGGTCCATGGAACTGGATGATGATCCATGATGGCTTCACTTCGATGGAGACACAAATTAATGACAAAGGCATCAAAATGTACAAAAGACGTATCACGCCACGCCTGCTTCATTAGCCCATATGTTCAATATGTTTTTAATCATATTCAACAAAAAAACCACAAAAATAATTATATTGTATTACACTACACTACCTTGTAGACTCGCTACATGATAGAAGTAGTTCCAAACATGCAGATATTTTGCAGCTCTCTCTCCTCAGAGTCCGACTGTGCCGCTCTGCTGGGCTGGCACAGATGCCTGTGATCCATCATTACCAGGCACAGCCAATGCGAAGTCACCTCATCCCCACACTATCTCTGCAGGCTGTCTGCTAATTAGGGGAAGCACAGAGTTGTGAAGTAGCTGCGGTGTAATAAAATAACATCTACAGTTCGAGTTATGCGCACGCTCCCAACGTGGAGCAGTGATATTTTAGCTCGCTGAGGGTATGTTTAAATATGCCGTTATATCAAGTTTTCCTCCAAAATTAGATAACTTCCACTGGAAGCAGCACAAAATTGAAATTAAATGGAAAAGTGTATTCCAGTAAATAGCTCGAGCTGGAAGTTAAGAGCTCAGTGACACATGCTTTTAAAAAGTCCATGCAGCATGAGTTAAAATGAGAAAAATCATGCTGATGAATGATTTATCATTGTGTATTTCTATTTTTTTCCCCAGGCTGTATTTATTACAGTTATGTGTCACCACTTGTCAGAAACCAATTTAATTGTTCACAGCAAACAAATGCCAGTAAATGTTGATGACTGCTTTCAGCTGATCTTTGAAGTGACATTGGGTGTATCGCCCACATAGCGGTGTAAAACCACATGTCCTACCAATTGCTGAAATGCTACCGGTGCTGCACCTGGCAGCTGCTTTCTGTTGGCTGTTTCACAGCTTCACGATGATTTGGTTGCTCGCAGGATGCCATGCACAGATTCTTGGTGCTGCGCCAAACTTTGAAAGCCAGAGATACACAAATGAGGAAGGGTAGGGCTGATGTGCCATATCTGGTGCTCCGTGGATTAAATTAAATCATGTTGCAATCCACATAAGGGTCTTTGTCAGGTCTAAATGTCGTAATCTAATAGAATCCTGGGAGGGAGATACAAGCTGTAAGTACTTGTTCTTTATTTAATGGTATTTAGCACTCAGGGGGTATATGGCTATGTTTCTTGTGAACCATCTCCACTAGTATGCTTTAAAAGAATGCAATGTGTTTGAGATGAGCTGGCTGTTTTTTAATGTAAATTTTCAGCATTTTTAGCTTCAGTATCAGCTAAAAATGCTGTATCAGCTGATACTGAGTCATATCATCCTCAGTATCAGCCTGTTCTCACTCCTGGTTGAGGGCTGTATTGCATAAAATATGGCCAGAAGTATGCAGACAAATGAGCATTACATCCTCCTATTTCCAATACTGCCATACTGTCTAAGTGTCAAGTGTCTTAAACTTACCTTAAACTTACCTGGATGTGCTTTGGCATTTGCGCTGATACACCAAAGTTAGTGAATAATGATGGGAGCCTTTCACTGTAATTCATGTAAAGCAGCTCTCGGTGTCATATTTAAAAGCATGTTTACAATGAATCCTGTGGAGTGGCATATGTTAAAAGTGAAAGCAATACTGTTGCAGCAGATGGCTTCCGCTCCCAGAGCCTGGTTCTGCCGGAGGTTTCTTCCTGTTAAAAGGGAGTTTTTCCTTCCCACTGTTGCCAAGTGCTTGCTCAAAGGGGGTCAGATGATTGTTTTCTCTAGTCTACCTTACAATATAAACCACCTTGAGGTGACTGCTGTTGTGATTTGGCTCTATATAAATAACATTAAATTGCACTGAACTGAAAACACAAAGTGAAGCACACAAAATAATATGATCCACGGGTCTCTTTGCTGCCACATTTCTGACATATTGCTCTGCTGCATTTTAAAGTGCCAAATGTGAAATTAATCAGTCTTTAAAAGAAATGAACTGTTATCTCTCGCTGTTCACTGTTGCCATGGTTGGTGCATCACTCATGGAGACCAAAGGACAGTTTACATCTGGTGGCAGTGTTTTATGCGTTGACTTTATGCTGATCGCATAGGATAAAATACATAGAACAGGGCTCAGTTAGCCAAAATACCTGTCTACGTCTGTTCTCACGGGCACAAAAGACCATATAGTGTGAAAAAATAGATTGCACTTTCCATGACTGTTTCATGCTTTCTTGTGAGACTGAGCTAATTTACATCATAAAAGCAGCCTCACATTAAATGTATACAAAAGCATGTGGTCACGGTTTCATTTTATTTGGTGGTTGAGATTTTTTCAAGACATTAAACAGATGGTCAGGACTAATGTGTAAAACATTTTCTAGATATGCATTTAAATGAAATATGCACACACAAAAAAGGAAGAAAATAAAGACCAAAAAGCAAAAACTTAAAAATGAACCATGTATTATCAGTAGCCAGTTTTACGATAACACCCAAACAATTATCTGAAACATCATTACTGTCAAAACAGAAAATATATTGGCTGTACATTTGATATGTATTAAAAAGTCTTTGGGTTATTTTTAAATAAAAAATGTCCAGCTCCTAAAACAGGAAGGCTTGCTGACTTTCTTACTTGTCTTTTGCAATCAGAAGCTCATTATTGTTTTAAAGTATTAAAATAAGAGATCTCTATACAATGTGTTTAAAAACCAAATGATAAACTTTGAAGATAATCACTTTGATAAATCTGTGAACGATAATTAGCTGTAGCTCAGCTGTAAGTTTCCCCGTGGCTGGCCTGGTTATACTTGAACTATAACATAGCCCACATCAACGCTGCCACTCAGCAGCTGATTTTTTTACTATTAAGTGTTTTTTTGCTGAACTATTCTGGAACTCTCTCCTGCAATTATTTGATGTTTCCATTTAAAATTTTGAGGGGCGCTTTGTCAGCCTGACTGCAGCACAAACCATTTATTTCCAAAATCTGTATTAAAGGCCACCAGCTTTATTGAAAAATGTCTGTTTCATTTTCACACAGACCTTCCCAGAGGGGGATCAGATAGCTGTCGGAAGCAGAGCCAGACAATGTAGTCCCTCCTACCCCCCCACTCCCCTCTAGGACAATGACCCGCCACCGTATGTCCCTCCCACCCCCTCCTTTTTCATCCCGCAGACATATGAGCTCATGAGTTCCCTCGATCATTATCTTCAGATCAATTTTAGCGTGCATGAAGCAATTTTGTCTGATTCACCGCTCCCCAATGTCCTGTTCATGAGCAAGTGCCCACTTCAGCCACAGATACCTTGAACCAAAGTCTAATGAATTAAAGCTAACTGGACTAATTTTGAATCATTTTTCATTGGATGAACTGAAAGATGTAAGTGCACCGCGTATAATTAATCACATAAATTGCATAAATTAGCTCAGAGAGCTTTTTCTTATTTACATGTTCCACATATTTCATTGTACAAAATGTTTTGCTGTTTTTTTAAGAGGGGTCTTAGACCTGGCCACTTGGACAAAAAATACAGTCCAATGTATGTAAATATCTTTAGCTATTTTCCATTCTGTTATTATTCCTCTACCCAAATCTAATCCGGACTCCTGCAGCTTTAGAAATAAGCTAATTTCAGGCTGACAAAATTATGTTATGAGAATGGGAGTGACTGGATTGACTGAAAGGGCAATAAGGGACGATCAATGTGCAGATCCACGCTGGACTTTTAGCCCCACAGTATAGAATTCCCCGAGGCAGATTTATCTTCGATTTTCATGACATTTAGACACTCGTTGTAGTCTTTGGAACAGTAACCCACAGCTGCGACTCTTCCCAGTTCATCCAGTTCAGCCCTGCTTTCCCACACAGGAACTGAATGATCAGTGCCGTGCTGAGAATCTCTGAGGGCCGAGGGCCTCAGAAAAAAAAAAAAGAAGGAGAAACTCTTCTCCTGTGAAAGGGTGAAGGACTTCTTTCAGTTATTTTATTTTGATTCGCTGGAAGGGTTCTTCATCAGACTAAAGCTCCCTGGTCTGAAACGTAAAGCCGACCCATAAGTACATTCTTTCTAGTGGTCAATAGGGTGTGACTGCTCCAGTTGTAAAAACTACAAGATCTGTGATCTCAGTAAACACTTGCCTGATGAGTTTACGACCTCAAACGCTAGTTTCAAGCCTATGAATTGAACATGATGTTCATTTTGTAAATTATGGTTCTCCTTAGCATCCAGAAAGATACCCTTAACAGAGTATGACTAAGACTGTACTGTATGATCATGTAGTTTCAGAGCCACCCTGCATTTCAGAGAGCTAAAATGATGGTGACAATAAAGACGCAGCTCAATTCTTCAAAAACCAGACTCTGCTAACCAGAGGGAGATGTCACGGATACCTTCTCTTCTATACAGTCTACGCCAGAAATGAAGCACTTCGGTCATTCTCGACTGAGTTTCAGAGCACTTTTGTTTATCACTGCTGTACTTTGTCCAATGACAAGGGTACTTGTGCAAAACAGCGAACTGGTCTTAAAGGCATTTTTGGCACACACAAATACTCCTTTGATGTGACATTAAGGCAACAATAGTGCCAGTTCATGAAGGCTATAAAGAAAGGGTGCTTTCATCACCTTCTGCCACTGGTATAAATGTACAAATCTGGTGAGAACCTCCCCCATCAGCATAGCAAGCATTCCAGTGTCAGCAGCCCTCAGTCTGAATGACTTTAAGCAAGGCGGGCTCCATGGGTCACAGGCATCACTTACCTACATGCAGGAAAACATCTCTGTGAAAACATGGATGGAGAGAAGTTTTTTTTTTCCTCCATAAAAACATGTGAGAGATGTATGTGTGTGCATATGTATATTTTTGTGAATTTGCACCCTCTGGCTTTTGTGCACAAGTGTGAGTTTGTGTGTTTGTGTTTGCAGAGGTCATGTATACAGAAGAGTTCAATCAGGTGCCACACACAGACCTACAAGTGCAGATTCAACGGGAATAACTCAGACCTCCCACGTCTTTCTGCGTCTGAGTCAACCTGTCATCATGCATCTTCCTCACACCCCACCACCCCCTCTCTCAACTCCTATTTCACCTTAATTTGTGTATTCTTCACCGCGGCCAAATCTTTTATTAGAGGCTATTCTTCTTCTAACCGTAACATCTAAAACCTACGTGGAGCAGTGTAGCGAGGCCAGCTGGTAAGGCTCAGGCAGGAGTTTTCGACAGAGCGATGAAGGAGAAGAGGCCGAGGAATAAACTAGTCCCTCAAGGGAGATATAAACATTTACCTTTCCATAAGGGGATGGCCGTAGCATTGCAAGCAGTTGGAAAAGAGCCACAGAGAAAGAAAAAAGGTGAAAGTAAAAGGAAGCAAGATAGATAGAAATGGAAGTGTGTGACTCATCAGTGGCCCTTAAAGCAGTTTATTCAAACAACAGCAGCTGACCTGGACACTTCTTTTCTAAAATCCTTTTAACAACAAGCAGAGCAGATCATGTAAATATGACTGTAACCACCATCAGGTATTAAACTGCAGTGACCAGAATGCATTCTGTGTTTAATGAGTAGTTTTAACATTTAACCCTGACTTACCCCCAAAAATCTAAGCAGTATGCTTTGCTGCGTCTGTTATTTTTTTATTGGGCTAACTTTTTTATTTATTTATTTATTTTTTTTAAATCCACCTAACGTCACTTTGTATGGAGCAAAGAGCCACATAGTCTGCAGTCCCAACGAGCTGTTGGTAACACCACATTTAAATGTATTTATAGATCAATAATTAGTGGCTGATTTGCAGGCCAGGCTGTAATTATTTGGACTGTTACACTCGTCTTTGTTCTTTAAGCTCCGCACTTCAGCATTCAATTTGACATTTAAGAAATACACACTAATAAAGTCCTTAGTCTCATCTGCTTTCATGGGGATATTGCACATGGAGAGGGGAAAACAGCATACAGGCGCTGTCCCACGCCTACGTCCTCCCATAACAGCGCAAACACAAGGTTGTAACCAACTGAATGAATCTTTCCTCATTTTAGGTCGACAAAGGTTAATTCAAAACTTTTCTTTGACTTTCCAGATGCGCCACGTTGCACAATGTAGCCAACTTTATGTAAATGAGGAGCGTGCTATTCGACACCCCCCTCGCTCAAAATGCAACGCGACACCACAAGAATGCATTGCATGACTGCTCACACAGGCTGTGAATTCTAAGTGTGGAAATGATGGCCCCTGTGGACATGTACCTTCACAGGAAAGAGGTTGCATGCAGCTCAGTTATTGCAATAACTATATAAAAAAGGACAGTAAGTGGTGATGTCAGGCAATAAAAGGTGATGGATAACATTCATTAGATAAGAAAGAAATGCCAGTGAACAAACCTCAGAATGTGCCTCTATGGTCCTTGGAGAATGCTCTTGTAAGGAGCTAACATCAGAGACTAAGGCTTGCAGTATTTCTGTGGGGATAGATTTGGACTGCATGAAAAGAAATGTCCTCTGCATTTTTTAACCACAAAGTAAGCTCATACATTTGATTCATATTTTACTTGCAAAAACTGAAAATCTATGCAGAGGTGGGAAACCAGGCAAGGTTTGAAGTCTTTCATCATAACCATGTCTGCCTTTAGACCTGGTTGGATGAAACAAACGAGTCTAAAGCGGTTTGCTTTGAGTATTACTTGCATATATTTCCTCCCCAAGTGTTTCTTTTCCCACTCATATGGAAAACAATTTAATAAAACATTTAATCACTTTAACAAAAGTCTTAGAAAAGTTGATATGAACACAGATACTTTCATGTAATTTTGTTGTATGCGATTGGGATGCATCTGCTTTATGAATGGAGTCAAGCTCAGCTGCATATGTATTAGATCACTTGATCTCAGTGCCCTTTTATTTGGTTTTAGTTTTTCTTATAAGCTATTGTAGCCACTTCAGTTGACCATGCATCACTGATGACTTTGAATATTCATTTTCATCACTCTCTTTGGTACACACCGTAAAAACTATAAGAAAATAAAACAAAAACTTTACAGCACACTTCCCTCTGTCTTTTTCAAAATCTCTCATGTTTGCATGCGACAACAAAAAAATCCCAAATATGCTGAAAGGGGCCGGTGCCTCTATAATGCTTTTCTATTTCAACTGAGCAAGCGTTTTGTTTTTCAAAGCACTTTTTACAGACCTCATTCCCTACTAGCGCTTTTTTTCTATACTTAACCATCTTGTCTAGTATTTCCAAACACACTTGTACAGATGCATTTAGTCACTTAAGGTTCAGTAGCTTGAAGATACTTCAACATGCAGACTGGAGTGACCGGAGATCGATCCACTACTTTTCCATTTGGTAGACAACCTGCTCTACCTCTTAAAGCCGTCACTCAAAATAGGTGTTACTGTCCAAATAAAGGTATATAGGCAGCATCGCATGCAGTATAAACAAGTTAAGGAGACACAAATCCCTTTGGGGTTGTGTCAGGAAGGACATCTAGCATAAAAATCTGCCAAATAAGGAAGCAGCTGAAAGCAGCTTTTACACAGAATGTAAACAAATAAAGGCTGCACCTGTGCACCTGGACCACATGCAAATTAAGGTTGTTTTGGGACTGTATGTGTTTCCTCTGCATCTGTTCTAGCTCTCACCACAATGTCATGCTCTCGACTAAACTTCGGTCATATGACCAGTTACAATCTACATGAACCAAACGTTACATAAAGGCCACATTTTCCCTCTTCTTTTATACAGTTTTGATCATTTTTTAATAACTGAACTGTGTAAAATGTTTCTGGAACAGTTACGACTGCTTTTGCCTGCCTATAGGTATCTCACATCTGCAAGCCACTTTGCAACCCACCTCTACCCAACTCTTCTTCATGCTGTGTCTGACACATAGTATAAAAGACTGAAGTAGCTGTGAAGCTGTGATGTCACCAATTGGTTTATCTCTACTTCATCTGTTCTGAAGTAGAGATGAGCATTCAAGCCATCGCCCTCTGCAACTGGATATGATGAAAGAGAAGGTGAGCTGACTATGAGACCACAGTTTCAAAAGATCAAGGTTACAGCTGTGCTGTCCCCATAGACTCCTATAGAAAGGGAAGTATTTTTGCAACCTCAGGTATCGCCCTTAAATCCAGCTTTAAGGCACTTCTGCATTGGCTTCGGAAGCTACAGTATGCCCCTTTTTTATACCGTCTGTGGCCCTGTCCTGTGCTGAGGTGTCGCTGCTGCTCTCCTGGGTCACAGAATCGAATCAGGCTGCCAAATACAAAATTATAGGACAGAAGATAGGATTGAGCTTCTAAAGACTGTTGTTAATGTATAGCTTTTTCTTTTGTTTCATGTTTTTTCTCCACATCATATAAATATAAATTGGAAATATAAAATCAAGATTTCACTTAAGATCTTTTTTAGCCGTGCATACACAAAGCCCGAATTAATCAACAAAACATAAATGACTCAAGCTGTTACAGCAGATATTTAACTTTTAGTAATAAAAAGAAGCAATTTGTTCAGTTCTTTGCTTGCAAGATAGAAATATTGAAATGGATTTTTCTTTACAGAGCACAACGTGATTACAGTCTGTTTACCAGCTGCTAATGGAAGAGGACTGGGAGGCTGTAATGCCTGTGTCACTACATAAACACTCAGTGGCACTTTGATGGTGCTCCTTTATTGCAGATTGCATTCATAAACAACAGGGGGAAAAAAAAGCTGAACAATCTGCACCCTCGCTCTGCTTATGTGTGTGTGTGATTCAGAACTCCTGTGGAAAAACTGTGTGTGATATATACATCAAAATGAAATCTCATTCCTCTCTGTGTGTGACAGTCGAATCATAAGGCCATGAGAAACATTAGGATGCTGTGTGTTGTGCTGGCAGCCCCACTGACCCTAATTTATAATGACTCCATTGTCTTGGGGAACACAGACGTATATCAGGCATAAATGAAGTAGGACAGGCACTTTAGCTGGGGAGATGAGGTGATTATAGCTCATGGATTAGTCTGCCTGGGTGAGGTGGATCATCAGCCCCGGGGTGTGCGCACACACATACACACATGCATGCACATGCACAAAAGTAGAATACGCTCAAACACGCACACACACAAATCACTTGACCAGCCGGTTTGCGTATGCACACTGATGAGTTTGCAAGACGCACACATGCATGCACACTTGTGCACACACAATGACCTCACAAGAAAGCCAAACCAAACACAGCGTACGGTGGATTTACTGTAAACAAAGCCAACGGGAACATGAGCACAGCGTTGCCGAGTTCGGGTTCAGCTTGCTCCCCAGCCTTCTTAGGATGTGTGGTGCACAGCAGGCGTGTGTCACGGTCGTTTCACAAGATTTTTTTCCCATGACTTTATGTATTTGCATGTGGTTCTTTGCCAGTTACAGGAACAGAGAGCTGTTTTATAATGGCAGTACAAGTGTAGTCAGACTTAATTCAGTAATCCAGGAAGTTTTGTTTGATTGAGGTGGTTTAAAAAGTTTGACCTTAGATATAATTAAAGAATATTCCTTAGAAAAACAAGTCATGGTAAATGGCCTGTATTTGTATAGCGCTTTTCTAGTCCCTAAGGACGCCAAAGCACTTTCGCAACCAGTCATCCACCCACTTGTGATGATAAGCTACATTGTAGCCACAGCCACCCTGGGGCGCACTGACAGAGGCAAGGCTGCCGGACACTGACGCCACCGGGGCCTCTGATCACCACCAGTAGGCAACAGGTGAAGTGTCTTGCCCAAGGACACAACACTGGAATTACTCCTTGGAAAGCTCTTCTTTACTGCTGTGCTGTGAACATGAACCTTCTTTATACCAAAAACTTTGTGGTTGAAAATAAACCTGTTGCTGAAGTGCACTTCCTCCCATGTCCACTTGAGGCTCTCTTCAAAACTGAGTTAATTCCCACAGACTACCATGTGGGCAGCTGTGGCTACAACTGTAGCTTGCCTCCACCAGTGTGTGAATGTGTGTGTGAATGGGTGGATGACTGGGTGTGTAAAGCGCTATGGGGTCCCTAGGGGGGACAAGTAAAAAGCACTATACATATACAGGCCATTTACCATTTAAAATTACTTTACAGCAGAAATAAACATCATTACAGACTTTTACCCAAACAGTTTTGATCTTGGGTTGCTGCACACTACTTAATAGGCTAATTCAGGTCACTAGCTTGACACTTCCACTGGTATTTGAAGCCTTTTTAATTATTTATCTGACACACTGTTTATAAGGTTGGGGAAACCTGCAGTCAGCTGAGACTGAAGAAGTCACTTGGATGAGTGACGAAACGTTTCTCCCACAGAAAACGCTACGTCCAGATCAACAGAATCAACCTTTTGGGATTTACTTACCTGGATGATTGAGTACGCATCAAGACATATTTATCTGACAGATAATACAGGTTAGGATCATCCAAGAAGTTTGGATTCCATTGTTTTGGTGAGTGAAATTCAAGTTAGTTGTAGGTAATGCAGCCATATGGGTTCAACTTGCTTACCAACTTAGCTATAACTAGACCATATCTTAGAGCTCTGAAACACAAAAATGATAAACAGTCAACTGAAAAAGAGTTTTCACCGGACTCTCTGCAGTCCTGTGAAGAACTAAGTCCAGCCTTACCGCTTCCATAGGAATTAAGAAGGTAAATAGCAGCCAGGTTCTGATAATCAAATGAACCTGATTAAGTGATCATCCGGAACCTGACAAAACTTCTTTAAAAGCAGGAGTTTTGGGGTGTTGTGGGGATGTGGTAACACAATGCATATATGGTTTTTCCAAATTCACCCAGCAATGTTCAGAGAAACTTCAGAAAACCTAAGCGGTGTTTCTACAAGCTCTTGAGTCATGGGCTGTACTTACTTAGAGTCAAACTTTCTCTTTTACATGACTGTAGTAGCCCACAAAACAATAGAAGATCTAATGGTACTGACATCAATCTTTTCTATAGTCTGTGGTTTATACTTACTGTTTGTAAGAACATACTGTGGAGCACCCAGGTGTCAGGTTCAGTGCAGAGCAGCATTTTCTTTCATGCTGGAAGATACTGATGACAGGAGCTCTATAAGTGAAGATGTTCCCAAAGCTAGCGATGAGGATGAAATGGTTTATTTGCCATTTCTCAGAAAACTGATGAACGCCCACCTACCCAGCATCAAATGACAGAGACAGATACCAGCTAACATCTGAACATGCAACAGGCACTCTTGGAGAACACTGCACATAAAAGACTCAGTGGATAAAAACATATTGAAAACATCTTTCTCTGAGGCAGCTGTGTGAACCACTTAACCACTCAGCTGCGGAGTCCCACTCAGAAAAACATTTGATTTGATTTACTGTATAAGGCATTTGATGTGATAATTTGATGTGATATCTACCCTATGCCCTTTCACTTTCACATCATTTCAAGCTGCTCTCACCCCAAAGCTTGCCTCCTGGTAAAATAAGAAAAGAGTGGGGGTGGTGGGTATCTCATCATGTGGAGGGAAAAAAAGTATTTTCTTCTCATTCATTTAACTGTTGCTTTTATTGAAGCAATTTCACATTGTGCTCTGAGTAGTTTTTAAAAACTGAGCTAAACTTTGAAGGAGGCGAGATGGAGTTCAGCCGGCCTTTTTCAGCTGGAATAAATCAAGCTGTTAGTGAACAGAAGCCACAGTGTGAAGAGCGACTGTTTAGTGTCTTAGTGCAGTTTACAATCCTCTTGCTGAGCCCAGTGGCACTCAGACGAGCTTCCTCGGTGGTACTGTTGTTATAAGGAGGATTAGTTCAACCACCAGGCTGAGCTCTATCTGCGTCTGCCTCGGTGCGGCAAGAAAATCTCACCTGATGACATTTATGTAGCCTAAACACCCCGAAACACACAATTTACTTTAATTAGTTAATTTAATCTCGTCTCTCATGAGCACAGTGTTGCAATCTTCCTTAAAAAAAAACTGACCCTCCGTGGATCCTCGTGATCTGTGGAGCTTTTCCTGTGACCACCACTACGTGGCGCACTGAGTCATAAACTCAAACCAGCACACATGGCAGGGTGCACATGCACAGCACTGGAAGCTATGAAACAAAGGTCTTATAATGCCTGTGTGTGGCCATGGAAAAAAAAAGAAAGCGAATAAAAAATAAACCCGGTTTCCATTTGTTCAGACAATAAAATATTTGGCTATTTAGAGAAAATGGAAATGTTGTTTTTTCTCTCCAAGAAAACAAGAGAAAACTCTGCCAGCAGAGCGCTTGAGATCGTTTTACAGGTTTGAGAATGGCAGCTTCCCAAGTGAAAACAGTGCTTTCGGGGGAAAAAAACAGAAAATGAAATTAAAAAGCTTGTTTTCAGGCCACCAGAAGAGCTCTTTATTGACATAATTATGTCAGTAAATCCATTAAACGACTGTTTGAAACGCAATCTGCACGCTGGTGTCACATTTGAATAAAACTTTTCAAGTAGAAAATGAAACTTGGACACTAGGAGAATGGCTGCTTAGTGAAAATGAAGCTGAACCAGTGAAAGTGGCTGGTTGCGCAGCGATCTGAGGTCTGTCTGCGGGCCCGTGGGAAGCCCGCACACACCAGCCACCCTCCCTCAAACCCTCTCACCCCCTCGAGTAGGAGAAGATGTGTTGTTTTTGAAAGCGAAACGCACGTCGTTCAAAAATCCAAAGCCGATGGGAGAGCGCGCACCCGTGAAACTGTACACTGCAAGAAATATCTGCAACAACAAACACCGCTGCAGCGGCTCGGCTCCAAAACCCCACCGTGAAGAACTTGATTATGACCCCCACCTCCCCCGTGCACGAGCACGACAAATAATATGGTGAATTTGTGAGGTTGGATCATTTTTTCATTCAAAAAAACGATCTCCTCGGGGGGAAATGGTTTATTTAAAAGTGGGAAAAAGCAAAAATAGCCGATGAATCCAGGTTTTATTTGACTTATTTTCCTGGGAAAAGAGAATCAAGAAGACTGAACAGTCCGAGCTCTAGCCTCTCAACTGTCAAGATTTTTTTCCAGTGTTCCCCGGCTGGCCCGGTAGAAGAGAGAGAGGGAGGGAGGGAGAGAGAGAGAGGGGGGGGGGGGGGGTAGAGGAGGAGAAGGGGGGGTTGGTCCGGGAGAGCTTGGCAGCGGGAGCCACACGGCGCTGCTTTTACTTGCTTCGCACCGCTTCTGGCGCGCTCTCGGTTACGTGGCAGAGCGGCTCGTCGGGGGACATTTAACCTGAAGACCGCGCGCGTTTACACGAGAGCTTTGTTATCTCGTGCTGTTGCTCTCGGTCGCTTGGATAGGAGAGATCGGACAGCTGCGGATTCAGCCGGAGCTCAAGCTGCTGCTTTGAGTGGTTGTCGCTGGATCCACGGGGAGCCAGAGGAGAGGTCCCGAGCTGGCGAGAGCGGCGACACGGGGACTGGGTGTCTGCGCTTTTTCTTTTTAAAACCTCTGCGCTACCAGGAACACTTTCCTGCTGCTTCTTTTATTCTAAAAGACACGTACACACACATATATATAATTCTTCTGTACTGCGTAGATTGCGCAGGGCTGCCTCCTGTTTTGAACTGTTTCACTGCGAGTTGGAGAAACTGTTCGCTGCGCGGTGCGGAGTTGAGCCGTGGATGAAACGGTGATTTTGTGGTGTCTCTTGATTTAAAGTAGATCCGATCGAGGAAATGATCTGACTGCTAAAACCCCAAGTTGCTGCTTTAAATGAAGAAGACGGCGTTTAAGCTCCAGATACAGAAGAATAGAGCTCCATCTTTAAGGAAATAAAAGTGGACTGTCATTCACACAGGCACAACCAGCACACATCAGAGCTTTTAAACCTGATTCAAGAAGGACTTTCGGCCAATTTTCAGTTCATCGGAGTTCCACAGCAATTATGCCGCAGGTGGACATGATCCTCTTCCTCATCCTCATCATTGGGATGTGCGTGTACGGCCAGGACCCTGCTTCCAAGGTGGTGTCCGACCGCTATGCCGTCTTCTGGAACAGAACCAACCCCAAGTAAGTAATCCCGCTATCCCACAGGGACGCAGCGACACGGAGCGGGGAGAGGGGGCTCTTTGTGCCCCGCCGGAGCGCCCTGTGCGCTGCCCCGTGTGCTGCCCCGTGTGCAGCAGTGCAAAAGGCTGATTGATTGGTTGAGGTGGTTACACTCTCAGCTCCATTTGTGGCATTACAGGTGCGCGCAACTGAAGGTAATGCACTTTAGGAAGCAAAGCAAAAAACCCAACGTTAAATACTGATAATTTAATGGCTCAGCTGTTATCACACCTGTTTGTGTCCATGATGTAACGTTTGCCTTTTAAGTGCCACCATTTTTAAATCTTCAAACGCAAGCCTGGCAGATTGCTCGCTGCCTCACTCACCTTAATAATTGTTGTCCTTGTTGATGGATTGTTGCATTGATTGAAGATTAATTGCCCCTCATGTCTGAGTCTTCTTTGTAATGAACCGTGCACATTTAGCAGCATAAATCTCCCCGTGACAGCTCCTCAACAACAAGGTGTTTTTACACAGGCTGTCATTTACGTGCTGTTATCCATTAATGCTCACTGTTTGCTCCACATTATCAGGCTGGAAATTTGAATGCAGAAGTGTTACAAGTGCTGCTGGGAATGCATTACTGTGCTGCTTTAAAAATAATGCTGAGCCGCTTGCAGTCTGCTGTCATCGATTAGAAATGACAGGATCGTTTTGGTGCCAAATGGAGACTCATCCTGTGAGGGATTGCTGATATTCCCTGTCAGCTTAGGGTTAATGTTATTGATCTATCGCACTATCGCTGATAAATTGTAATCTGATGTGTTTCTTGCTTCCTGTTTGAGAGGTTTCTCCCAGAAACTTTTGCTTGGATCCTGAGGTGACATTTCTCCTCCGAAACTTCCTCTTGCTTGTGCCTGGGCGCCTCCCTCCCTCAGTGACTCAGTGCTTCACTTTTCCACCTTCAGCACCGGAGCACATAGTGATATGATGAGTGTTTGTCACTTTGTTTCAGCTTGAATACTTTCTTTATTAGCAGGCTGCAGTTTCAGAATGAGTCAATAAATAAATATTATATCAACATTTGCTCAGAGGCCAGGAACTGGTTTCTGGGCTTCAACAGTCAAAACACACATCAAGAGCCTTTGTATGTCTTTGTAATGGTCACCCTGAGGGCAAGTGTGTGTTACAGAGGAGTTAAACTGACAGGATGTTAATGATAGAAATGCAAATGCTGCAGCGGTGACATCAAAGGAGGTGATGCAGTTCTTGCTCTGCTGCTAACAGAAAGATATCTGAGTCTGATAACAGCCTTCTGTCACACTTGCTGGCTGCAGGTCCTCTCCTCCCTCCATTTTTGGCATTGAAGCAGTTCCCAGTTCCCAAGTCTAGTTTCTTGGTTGCCATGCTTCCCCCCCCCACCCCCTTATCCAAGTGTCCCCTCCGCCTTGTCCGCCCTCCTCCTGGCCCATGCTGGGGCAGACAATAAGCGGGTACACAGGGGTATTTCAGCAGCGGCCAAGGCACAGCGTGGCGCTCAGTCTTGTGAGAGATCCACACATGCTGAGGTCACACACTTGGTAGTAACCAGGCAAGTTGCGGGTTAAGCAGCACAGAGGGGACCGTTGTCAGGGTCAAAACCAGGGCAGTACCGCTGGCCATGGGGCCCGATGACGGGCCCAGCACGGCACCCTGCCTGGACTTTGTCTCGACAGAATAGGGACTAAATAAATGAGTAACTCTAAATGACTGTCTCCTTTTCTCATTCATGACTTTAATCTAAACCTGACCCTTGCTGTATAATGTAAAAGAGGGCCATGCTAAAAAGCCCAGGGGCCCCTGACCCGCAGCAGAACTTAAGAGTATTCCATACAAGCTGGCGGGTGCTGAATCCCCGCTGTTTAATGTAACCATACTCAGTGTTGGAGTCCTGGGAACCTGCTGCGGTACAGTCCCAACTTCCAGATGAGCTTTCTTACCCCCCTCTTCTCCTGTTTCTGCTGCATATTTGACCAAAGTGAGGAAAAATGGCATCCGGAGCAGCAGTCCATACTCAGCCATTCATGAAATGCCCTACAGGAGCTCTGGAATTGAAATGGGAAGTGAGTCGTGAAAAATGGAAATGCTTTGACATTTTCATGTTTTTTCCATTGTTTCAGAGGAGCTGGAAGGAGCCCTTTTTTGTAATTTCGATAAACGTTGCGTTCGTGTTTGCCTTGCTTTCATCTTGGGGAACAATCTTCCTGCGCTGATGCTCGGTGCTGATTAGGCTCAGATGAGCGGGACTTGGAGCGGCGGTGGAGGGATTTACAGCCCTCAGGATGGCTCAGCCTTGCCTGGAGTTTGAAAAGCTTTCACAGTCAGTGACAGCGAGTCGCTGTGCTTGTATAAGCTACTTAATGAAATTAAAGAGAACTCCAGTATCAGGGAGACTTGTTAAAAAGAAACAGCTCACACATAATTGATATAATGACTTATAGTTATTTTTTTAAATGTTAAATCCCTCAAAAAGAATTAAAAGGACTTCAGATTATTGTCAGCTAAATCTGTCTGGTGTAAAGGCTGGAGGAGACAGAAACAATCTGTCCCATTAGTTTAAGGGGGTGTTAGCCGTGACGCACTTGGCTGCTATGCTGCTTTGGAAAGCAGCTAATTTGGATATAAACTTTAAAAATGCTGGTGTTTTACATAAATCTGCAAAGAGTGTGTGTCTCCTCTTAGGTCAGATATTGTCTGTGTGGTGGCCGTGCCGTTTGAGAAGGTTAATAAGAACTGTGTACTTAATAAATTGTTCATAAAATATGAGTTTATTAAACAAATTATGTGTATCGACAGATGTGCAGAAAGCAATTTTGCAGACAAACTTTTGTGTTCTCAGGTTGCAAAACATTTTTCTGCTATTCACATTTACAGCCCAACCCTGATGGAAGATTTAGTGAGATTTACGGATGCACTAATATTCATAATAACACACCTCAGGGCGTTTTAGGACCTTGTTTCTGCAAAGTGATCCATTACTATTAGTATATTAGTGCATTAAAGCCAGTAAAACAGGCATATTGTGTCCATTACGTTATCTTTTGGGCCAGTTGAAACTCTCCTATGCTCCTGACACATGATATCATGAGACTATCCGCTTCTCTCAGGGTGTAACGGACCATTCCTGCTGCTCCGTAGAGCGGCGTTTTAGCCAGCTAGCCAGCTGCGAGCATGAAGATCCATTTGAGTGAGTCCACATCGTCAAGTGATGCTGAGCCCCAGCCACTTAAATCTGCGTTGGGATTATTCTGGGGTTCCTTGGACGATTTTCTCCTCTGTAAGAAGTCTCTGGCCCCAAAAAACACCGAGAACTTCTCATTTAGAAGGAGAGAAACATATGATCAAAAATAAAAAAAGTTTTTGAAATGTTGTTGGTGTATTTTCAGGTATTACAGTTAACTGCTGCTGCAATCTGCTTTAAAAAGTTGTACCAAATGTTTAAGAAATAACTTTAAATGTTTAGTTGAGCAGATCTTGGAGTGCCAACAAATATTTGTTAATGTCAAAGTAATAAAGCATTAATAACTTATCTATTACTATTAATTTAACGTCTATCCTACCTTATAAAGTGTTTTCCTGTGAAGGTTTTAATGCTCACAACAGTATGGAGACCACCTTTAGTAATAACTATATGAAGTATGATGTGAAAACTAGCAATAAATCCAGTTGTGGTTTACAGGCCCTCAATAAATTTTATGAGATTATATTATTAAATGTTCACCTAGTGTGATCCACCCTCATAAATGTAACATATGAAGCGTTTATTAAAAAAGTAACAGCAGGGTAAAAACAGCCCAGTCAAGGCAAGAAACCTGGAAAACAAAAACTGCAGCTTTTCCTTGTGGAAACACTCATGTAAGAAAAATGAGCCACAGATGTTCCTTGTCAGCTTAGTCGGCTGTGTCAGTAACCAAATGATGGAATAAAGTGAACGAGTTGGGTATTTAGTGCTGCTCTGACAAGGAGCTATTAGCGAATTCCCCGCTCACCAGCTATTTAGCTGCTTCATTAAAGCCCACCCGGGTCCATATGGCCTGCATGCAGGCGTTGCCTTCGCCCAAGGTGTTTATTTGTTGCTGATAGGTGGGATCAACTGAGAATCAGGGCTGAGTTCCGACCCTAATCTCCCAAGCTGTTTGTGTCTCCGATGCCATGGAAACTGATACCCCTCGTCATCAAAGAACCTCATTGGGTGGGACTAACGACCTGACAGCTGGGCAGAGAGGGATTCCAGCATTCAGGGGGAGCACTGTCACCCCAGGGGTTTCCTTTAATCCTTGATAATGCTCATCCAAAGCTTTCCACAGCAGATGCAACATATTTCTCCATAAGATAGTCAAAGAATCTTTTCAGTGGCCTATTTTCATGTATAAGTGTTCACTTAAAAGACCTCTCTGATGATTGGCCGTTTGCAGTGAAACCCTCCGCGTGCACAGTTCTCCTCATGGCAGAATGACCTCCGATATTTGTTTTTCCTACACCGCTCTCTTTTTAATCTCCACTTAAAGAAACAATACTCCATTTTTCACTTGGTGGCGAGTTGATGTTGTGATAGTTTCCCAGTGGCATTGTGAGTTGCCCCATTTGCATTGTTCCCAGTGTTTACCCTCGCTTTCCCCTCTCAGCCTTTTCCCGGCTCCCTGCTGCTTGGTTCCGCTTGGATTAAAAACGGACACAAAAAGGCAACCATGTCCAAATATTGACTGGGTCTCAGGACCGTAGTCCTCTCCCAGCGCTGGCACAGAACACCTGAAAGGCCGCTATTGTTCCAATCGTACTCAGCAGCCCATAGCCGGCTTTTTAGCTATGCAGAGACAGAGAGGAGGAGACGGGAGAGGTGGAAGTGAAGAGTGTGTGTGTGCTATCTAAGGTGGGGCAGGGGGTTTCTACGGAGAAACTTACACATAAGAGGCCAGAGGCTACAGCAGGGGAACAGTGTCCAGGCCGCGGCATCCCAGGGTGGGGTCAGAATCAGTGTTTCCACCCTGAGGAAGTATCAGTCTCAAAAGGCATCAAAGAGAGCAGAGCAAATGTGATTTCCTGCACCGGGGGCTTCAGAAACTGTCAATAAACTGAGCACGAGAGGCATCTTATCTGAGGTTTACCTTCCATTTTATTACAGAGTGCAGAAGCATTAAGCCCGCTCACAGCACTTCAGTCTCTCAGTGCATGAAATGAAAGAGCGTCAAATCTCAGATAAGAAATCTCCCATATTCAACTTCTCATATGTCCGTTTCCTACCACTCTGTGTACTTTAATCAGTAGTACCTTACAGAATGTACTTCAGGAAGGCTGAACCTTCGGGTCAATTAAACCGGGAGCTTTATAGTCTCAGTTTTCTGCAAAGAGGGGGAAAGCTTTCCTGCGGAGACCCGTCAATCTACATGCCATCTGTGACTGCCTGGAGAGTGAAGCTGCCTCAATCCTCCCTTTATGCTCTGACTAAAGACTCCCTCATGGTACTGCGTTGGTGCTATGCGGAGTTTTGCATATATACATCTACCTGTTATAGTAGTCTGCTGCCACTTGGGGGCTGTTTCATAAATATGTGGAATGCCTAGAAATATAGACAACTGCAAAAAGGTTTATGGTTTAAGCCAATCTTTCAGCCTGAGCGTGGTCACTGCTAATGGGTGACTAGCTGTTGGCCTTTTGTAGGAACGACCACAAATGTGTCTCCATCGCTTCTGTTGTTGGTTCAACTCCCACAATTCTTACACACTGTCATCAGCGTGGGACCATAAATCAGCCTTAATAAGGGCACGGCCCCAGGCTGCCAGGGAGTGACTGACAGGAAGCAGTGACTAAAGCTTGTGTAGCGGGTTTACTGGTTTACAGCAGTATCTCTTTTGAGGTCCAGCACAGTCAATGCACTGTAGATACAGCAACATATCGATGCATCTCATTTTCCTTCGCCATTTTTGTTTTTCATTGCCAGATTTTCCATCTTTTTTTATTCTAAATAGTTTTAGTTTCGTATTCGTGAGAGAGAAAAAAACAGCTGACAGTGCAGCACCACGACACCAAACAGATTGCAAGAGATATCAGCTCACTTTAAGAATTTTCAGGAATCAATGCTGGAGAAAAATCACACTTAGTGGAAAAAATTATCTGTTGACCAAAATTTGAATACAACCTCATTTCGGCAAAGCAGGGGAAAAGGCTGATAGTAGTCTAGATGACTGTGTGTTAAATTACTGCAGTTCTCCGAAAATTTTAAGTAAAATTACTCCAAGAGTCAGAAAAATCTAAAGTAGTGCAAAAAAAAAAAATCCTAAGAAGTATAATTTCATGGTACACGATTAGATGGATTTATGGGATAAACATTGATATACTGAAAGAATAATAAGCTATGCATAATTCAGCAATGATTAAAATCAATCATTAAATCTCCAATAGAGCACCTCAGGAAATCTGAAAATGTCTTTGCATGTAAAATAATAATAAAAAATCTCCTTTACATCATCAAAAGACTTTTTAAAGAATAATGCCACTTCTTGGATTTAAAGAAGTGAAAAAAAAGTCAGCCAATGAGGTATTAATTTAATTCGAGATACTTGTGAACGTGTGGTAAGAATTTTCTAACGCTTAGTATTTGCAAAAAATACCAAAATGAAAAACATCTGCCGAATACAATAAATTCAACTTGTTTTCAGTACAAATCAACGTTTCAAGTGTTTCGAAAGAAAGAAGAAAAAAGCAACTCAAGAGCATTAAAAGTGTATTTTCACAAAAGTTTAAAAGAAAAACGGCCTTATAGTTTTATAGTACAGTGTGAGTTACTTTTACTACAAATTCTCTCAAATCATTCTTTCTTGAAAAAGATCAAAGTAGTTCAATTAAAATCATAGAGGAAAGAAAAACTACCCAGTTCTTGAATTTTATAAAGCGAAAAAATCTGCCCTTGCAGCATAACTGAAAATTCACACACATGTAAAATGTATGTGAATGTCGATATTATGCTTGGTAATTTGCACGAATGAAGAAAAAAGTCAGTTTGTTGCACTTTTAGGTTTCTTGAAATAGACTAAAAAAGGGTGCGAGAGTCTAGAGTGGCTCTTGACATATAGAAAAATGTGCTTACTGTACATTTGAAAATGTATACTTTGCATCAACATGCGTCAGTTTTGTGAGGAATTCAGTAAAAGTGAGTGCAAGTTGAAAAAAGACAGAAAACGGTAAACATCATCTTTCGGTTTAGGAAAAGTGGAAAGTAGAAAAATGCTTATGCAACAAAACTTGTGTCAAGTTTTAGAAAAAGAAACCCGAATGAGGCAAAATGCCATTAAAAGTTTTTTGATCTAGTGAAAGTAAAGAATGAGCCAGAGCCTTTCACACATTGTCCTGTCAATCATGCAAATCTGCTCAGAATCTAGACCAAGAAAAGGCAGATTACAGGACCAGACTCTAGAAAGCATCAATAAATCATGTCTAGATCGGTACAATTAGATTTTTGTAGCTGATTTTTAAGAGTTGTGATTAAAGATGAACCAGAAATAATGTAAAATGTGAAAAATACCAATTTGTTTCAGGGAACCGGTTGTAATATATGTATTTTTTTCTTCTTCAGATTTTTTCCCTTTGTGTTGAAGAAATAAAACTTTAACTGTGAATTAGCAGATCCTCGATAAGATCCATAAGAGTTCAGATCAGATACTGTGAGAGTTTGGCTTCTTGCGTTTGATATGCGTGACAGTCACTGTGTTAGTGGGAGACTCTTCAGGCCTGATCTCACACCGTCTCACTCCACTGCACAGAGCTTCACTTTTCTGCCGTTTTAATCTTAGCGGGCCTTTTTTGTGTGTATGTGTGTGCTCTTTAAATGTGAGTGGTGAAATGGCATCCCCTGTGTCTTTGTAGGCACCGGTGAGGGTATTAGCAAAGAGGCTCTAAGGGGCTTAAGAGGTCAGCCTCCCCTTTGTGTGGAGACACAAAACACTTCCTGTGAGACCCTTCACCCCTCTCTGTTCTTCCCTCAGAAAGCCAGGCCCTGCCTGACCATTCACATTAATCAGTCTTAACTCCTAATGACTGCAGTAAAGCTTCAAAAAAGTGCCTCCAAAAAAGTCCTAAGAGCCACTAAGCTGCTAACAGACTGGGCACGGCTGCCGCTGTTTGCAGGGCATCACTTAATATCAAAGATGGCAGGGTGGTTGCCCAGCCATCCTGGCGTCCCTTTCCGGACTCCAAAAACTGTCGAGACGTGCGTGCCGATTGTTTCTTAAATTGTGTGCCACCGTTCACACTAAAATCATCAGTTTTGGAGGAAAATGTGTGGGTACTGTGTGAATTATTGAGCCAGATTACCTCATGCAAACCCAGTGCCAGTCAACTTTAATCCATTTTTCTTGATTGTAATGCGTTTTTTGGCCTCACTCTATGTTGTTTCTTACCAGAAAGTAAGAAGAAGAAAAGTGCTGGAAACAAAAGTTCAAATGAAGTTGCTTAACTGGGACTTTTCAGGAGTTACGACCGATAAAATGACTTGACAACAGTGATAAATTTTTGCTTTAATGAAGTTACAGGTGTATTTTACTAAGTAAATGAATCAGGTGGAAAAGTTTTCTTTGACATGTTTGGATTATTTAAAAGTGAATTAGTCTCCTTGAGCTTCTTTTTTTGTTTTAGACTGATGAGGATAAAGGTTTGATTTTTTTCTGACGCAGCAAAGAAAAAGGTTTTGCTGTCTCCTCTGGTTTAAGACAAATGGATGTAATGAGAAAATTGGCACTTCGGTGGATTCAAATCATACACAATTACATCTGAAACCTAAACTGGCTTCAGATATATGCTTGATGAAAAGCAAATGTGATCATTTTGACAGCAGGGGCCAAACCTCCAAGTCAGTGTTTCTGGAACTAAATTTGGGTCAGTGCGGCTTTTGGAGGGAGGCCTGAAACGAAAAGTATGCGTACCTCCTCAATGGGACGATATTTCCTGATTTTAAACGGCTGCTGACTTTGGGTTTTCTGTGTATCTTGGAAGAAATTAGACAAAGCTGATGTGTGAGCGTGTTACTGTTCCAGTCAGTTTGTTGAATCATGTGTGATTCACAGAGCGATGAAGCTCTCAGAGCTTCACGTACCATAGGCATATTTTTTTTTGTTGGTTTTAGCCACAAAGACAAACCAAAATATCCCTGATGAACCAAAAGCTTTTGTGGGAGACTCTGCTGCTGCCTAATTGCTTTTGTTTCTCGGGTTCAAATGTCTCGTGTAATCGTTTTGGTATGGGGGTTTATCTGATGTTGGTTAAGAGCTGTGATTTTTTCATACCACAACAGAGAAGGCTTTTTAGCTGTTTGGCCATTTTCAGACTCCTGCGGTGAAAAATATTGACTGTTATTTATCTGCATGTGTTGTTTAGTGAACTTGGTGTGGCTTTGCGGGACCTTTCGTGGGGCTCGCCGGCCTGTTGAAACTCAAAAGTGTTTCCTCCTGTTGGATTTCAGCAGACTTGGTGCTTTGGGACCCATGAAATATTAAAAAAGCTGTTTGTGATCTCACGATAGAGCCTGGACAAACCTTCACACGCAAACCAGGAGAAATCCAGGTCAGGACCGCCATGACTTTAGCACAAGGGTCGACACGATGTTGGCCTTTTTAAAAAAAATTATTATTTCTCACAAATCCTTTCCTGGCCTCTGTTGCTTTGGTGATGAATGACTGTGATTAAATTGTTTTTGGTATTTTATCACTGTACAGCTCGAACTTCAGGGCCATTAATTGAAATCTCAGACTGCCAAGATCTGTACACTTTCCATAGACGTGGCTGACTGACTTCCCCTCCTCTTCGCCTTTTTCTCTGCGGTGTGTGGCGGAGCGGTGCAGCACAGGCAGCCATTTTCCAAATTCGACTCCATTTTGTTTCAGGGGAAAAAAAAGTAGGTTACGAATCCCGGGCTATCACACGAGCAGTTTCTGATGTTTTCTCATTCCATGCTACTGATCCTGGCGTATTTTACGCCTCCTACCGAGTCCTTAAAGTCAGGTTTTCTTCAATCGAGCGCAAAGAATCTTTTAAAATATTCCTTGTTTTTTTTCCCCGAGAATCTTTTAAACGATTCCTTTTTTTCAAGAATATTTTAAAAGTTTCGTTTTGACGTCTGGTGAAAATGAGATTTTTTTCTGCGTTGCCAAAATTAATTTTCACTTCTCTGAAGATAATTCAGGTTTTTTGGACTCTGTTATGGAGGGAAATTATTTGACAAATAGAATTTTTGTATTACTGGAGATAAAAATGTTTATTGTACGTCTGGAGCTTAAACTTTAAAAGAAAATAGATAAAGGCTAAAAGCAGCACAGTAACTATCAAAATTAGCATGAAACACTAAACGAGACAACTGCAACTTTTCCCGCCCTTAAAAAGAGTCAAAAAGACTCGACATGTGCACTGAAATGAAACCAGATTAAACAAATCTTGGAAAATGACGTGACTTCTAGTGTAGTTTTGATTTCTTGAGGCTTTTTCGAGCACTCCAGCCTCAAATGAATCAAAATTCAAGTCCAGTTAGAAAGAAGCTAGTTCAACAATGAGGGCAGGAAAAGTTTAGCATCTTAAAATTCTGCTTTTTCACCTTGTTGTTCATGCTGCTTCTGATTGACCCACTAACACAATGCTGAGCATACACGGTGCGTTTGATTTTTGCACGAACCCTTCGGTGTGCGCCGCCACAGCTGCCCTTACATGAGCTGGTACCTTGGCTCATATCACTGGTCGCAGCAATGGCAGCAGCACGGTGGGAACACGCGGGCAGACGCTGCGAGCGCTCGCGCTGATGATCCCCTTTTATGTCTTGGCTCCATCAAGGCTCTGAGTTATTCTAGTGCATAATTGATGGAGGAGTTAGAATAGCAGAAGTAATGCGATGAGAGGGTGCAGCCAAGCGGAGCGAAGGATCGCGTGCGTGGGGCTGCAAACATTGCAGGGGACGAGAGGAGGGCATCTGGCGTAACAGGTCCCAGCGCTGAGTCGACACAGCCTATGTCACCGTCTCAGCCAATCGCTGCTCTCCTCTTCCCTGCCAATGAGACTTCTCCGCCAGAGCGGAGTACTACGTTCTCATGAATCACACAAGAAGCTGTTATCAGCTGTTATTACCCCTCTTATGCACTGGTTTTAATCTTCAACTTGACGATGTTTAGCTAAGATAAATTTAGTGGTAGTTCTACTCTGATTGGTTTGGAATGCAGTAAATAACTTTGGGGTATTTTTGGCCCCAGAAGGCTTTCTTTGTCCCCGTAGTGCATTTCTTTAGGTCGACTGCGGGATCAGCAGGGGCAGGGTGGATATCACACCTAGACGAGCACCTACAAAGAAAAACTAATGGCCCAACAAGCCCGCATTGTCTGTTTAACAAAAGGGACAAGGTCACAGATAACCTGCCACATCCGACATCAAAGACTCTGAGGAAAGGCTTAAAGAACAGGCGAGGAGACGGCTAAAGTTTCACTGCGGTTTAACGTCAAATAGTTATTAGACCAACAGGAAAGTAAAGGGATAAATAAACTGAATATTAAAAACACTCACAAAAAGTTTTCTTTAATTTCTTGGAGAAAGAAGTTACGTTCAGACTTAAATAAAAGCTACAAATATTCAATTTACAAAGGTAGTCATGAGTTAATACTTGATTTAATCCAGCTCATAAATCACTCTAATTTACCCTTGCATACATGAAAATGTAGCTGTTTTTGATGAGGGTTTTTTAAAGTTTCAGGGAATTGGAATGATGGAATGAACAGATTAAGTCAAGAAAATTCCCCAACGTTAAAAATACTTAAACATTAATCACTGCTTTTGCTGAAAAATTACTGCTTTAAAAAGAAAATATAGGATTAGAGTGAACTAAGTGGAAAATATGTTGATTATTGCAGTTTAATAAGCACAGCCAAACCACCGATTTTCTATAAAACCTTTCATGGAACTAGTTTCTCTTACTCAGACCATATGATTCCTACATATACTGAGTTTGTTGTGTTTGAATTAGTCTCTTATGCAGTGTTTTAAAGTGCAAAATCGCTCACAGCTAATGGGAATTTATTGCAGCTTCACAGGCATAGAAAGTGTTTTTTTTAATTATCCAGCAGGCAGCGTAATAAAAACAGTAAGTTGTGCAGAGTTTTTGCGTGTGGCTCTGCAGACAGTAGCCGGTGGCTGAAGTCGGCTCTGAAACACAGACCTGTCCAGCGGAGCACTTAGAGGCCACTGGACCGGGAGTGTGCCTATTAAGATCATAAAATCTCGCTCATAAAGATGTTTTATTTGTTTCCTGAATGTGCCGTTTGCTTAGGTTTCCATCAGAAGTCTTTATGGCTCAGTACTCATATTTCTGTCTCTGGACGGAGGTGACTATTAAGTTTTAGTGCACTTCTGTAAGTTTCAAAAGCCTGGTCACCAAAAGTTCACTAATTATTTTTTCTTTGCATCAACGTACTAAAAAACCCCCAAAAAATACAACTCGATGTTGTGGAATAAAAATCACAGAAAGGTGTCATTTTTTTTCTTTTTTTATGTCAGGGGTTATATATTTGTTACAGGGAAGAGAAGTTAAAAAAATATTTTTCGTTAAATGTATAGTTTAGGAGCTGAATCAGCAACTTTAAGTAAATGTACAAAACTATATTAATAACTGTACTTGCATCTACAATAAATATGATCATATGTCTTCATATGTCTTTTACATAGTCAAACAAAAAACAGTTATACATTTGTAACTAAAATATGTAAAAAAGTACAATTTATATCAACATACATGTATTTTTATTAAAAATAACTGAAGTTCATATTTTTCTCTGCAACTCAATTCATAGTTCATATGTATACATATATATTTATTATACAAGGTGAGTCAAAATAAGTTTTAAAGATATATTATTTTTAGCACACATAAATAGCATTTCAAAACAGTCTTGAGCATTGATATGTAAGTTTGTAGTTTACTAGTTGTCTTAGACTTTTACTGTGACATATGACAGTATGGTGCTGTAAACTTGATTTAAATAATAAAATTCGAAAGAAATTAAATGTAATGTTAAAGTCAAAGATTTTAATAATTTAGGAAGATTTTTTATATCATGAAAAAATGTTAAAACAAAAATGTAGTCAATGTAAGCCTCCATTTATGTTTTAAATTTTCATTCAAATGTGGATTTTTTTTAATCTTTCAATAAAGCATTCAGATGTTTAAATCTTATGACTGCTTAGCCTAAATTATGGGGGGGGAAAAAATTTCTTTGATCATTTTTCAAAGGCGAACTGGATTTGGAATGAACCTCGCCTTAATGCCGCCATGTCTCGTTGGTTTCCCCTTCTGTCGCTTTACCTCAATTTCACTTATTTTGAACCTCTCTGATTATTGGCTGGAATAAAAGGAAAGAATTGATTGAAGAAGAAGAGGATGGGGGGAAAATGGACTTGGACTTGGGTGTCGAAGTCCTGTGACTGCTTCTTTGGGTCACATGGTCTTTCCAGAAGTAGTGCTGGTGAGGTCTAGACACGCGATACACAGGGGGGTTAGAGAAACACGCCGGCTAAGACGTCACACACATTTACCATCCACCAATCCACTCCTGTATGGAGGCAGGCCCATTCTAAATTTTGCCCAGCAACCCAGCAGTGTAGTGGGAGATGTGGTGCTGTGATGCAGCACGACTCTTTGACACACTTCTTGACTTTTCCAATTAGTAGCTATTATTTAGCGATTATTTGAAATCACTGCAAATAAAATTTTGATTCTGTGTGGGCCGAAAGTTTGCGTCAACTTTGTTATAATGATGTTAATTGTTATTTCGGGTGAAATCAAATCAACTTGCGAGGCCAAAGCCCCAGCTGAGAAGTCTTTTTTAACAATCTGCCGATATTTCGTCCATGTCGTTAAAAACCTTCAAAATGTTCAAAATTTGGTTAAAACCCTGCACACTACAGTGAAAATGGGTAAAATGCAAATTTGATCCAAGCACCCCCCCACCACCTTCCCTGATACCCCCACCACTGCACCCATAAGGGAAAAAAAAAACTGGGTGTGTTCTTGTAGAAAGTCACCAATCAGGATTAAATCATAACCCCTCAGCAGCCAATGAGCCATGGACCAGCTGTGCTTTCATTGGCCCGCAGAGCACTGATAACCAGAACTGTGCCAGATACACCAGGGTAGAAATAACCCAGAATTACTGTAGCCTGAAGGAAGCAAAGCTCTTAATGCAGCATGTTGAATCCATGCTGCAGAAGCCTGCTGCTTTCTGGGAGATGTAAACTGTATGGTTACTATGTACTGTGGCACACATACACACTGTTGCAGTGCCCATGACGTGATAGAAATGTTAGATGGTTACATGGAGCTGAGTTTGCTTTTTTTGCTTCCACACCTCCTTACTTACTCTGATTTTTATTTCTCACTTTGCTTTTTAATGAGAATCCAAAACGAATGACGACAAAACCGAATTTGCAAAATACTAACGTGCAGCTGCAATATGACTTTATTAGAGAAACTGCCTTTGTATAGGTCAGGGTTAAATCAGTGCGGACCCTGTTTTAGAAACACAAACTCTAATATTGAAAATGTATGCTGTCTCCCAGCTTTGCTGTCCAAATGTTAAAATATGTCAGAAGTCACAGAACTTCGATGGAAAATTCACTTAAGAAAAAAAGTAAATATGTATATATATATATATATATATATATATATATATATATATATATATATATATATATATATATAATAGAAAATGTTTCTCTCTGTTAGCTAGCTTTTGCTCAAAAGTAGCTGGAACAGCTTTCTAAGTCTTGTATTGTGTTTGTCATAATCGCAAAATGTCTTTTTGGTTTTCCAAAAGTATTTATTATAATTGAAAAAGTCCCTACAAAACAGGTGCTGTATCCCTGTAGTATTTGCATGTATGATAATTTGAAGAAGAATTTGCATGTATAATATGAAAACCTTGTTTAGTAAAATACTGAAATGCACGTGAATCTGTGCATGCGTGAAACTAACACATTTTCATATAATTATGTAAATATGTTGCTAAACTTAGAAACTGACCATGTAGATTGATGTTATTTTCTCTTCATATTCAAATTTTGGTGATTTTGACCAAAAAATGTGTTTAGCATCATTTTAGAATTTGTAAAAATCCTAGGCTTTGTAGAGCTTTAGTTTTTATTTACACTCCAAAATATGTTTAATTTAATTTGCCATTTATACAAGCTCACAGTAAAGCAGCAGAAAGCTGTTGTAAAGCAATATCAATAAAATTTGGGCCTCATTCCCAATTTTTTTTTCATTTTTTGTAGGAACTCTTCTAAGCTAGCATGTCGTAAACCAAGCAAGCGTACATCATAAAAATATATGAGGATTAACAGCAAAGCCGCGCTAAAAAAACAAAAACAAGACAACAGTTCAGATTTTTAGTACATTTAGGACTTTCGTATTGGCTAACCCTGCTGTCCAGATGTTAGTCGACCAGCTGTTGCTGCTCTGCTATCAGAAATGAGAAGGGCAATTAAACCTTCTCAGACTTGACAGCTTTGTTCTACCGTGTAAAAAAAGAAAGAATCCACTTTTACCCCTGGCTGCTCTGCTAACTCCTCAGCTCTCGGCCAGGATTGAGCTGAAGTCCCTTCCTCCATGTGTGCAGCACACACCCAGTGGACATTTGTTAAAGCTTGAGGTTATTTAAAAATATTTTCCTCAGCTTTTTTTCTCTTTGCTTTTTGCATTATTTCAGTACAGTATCAACTTGCTGAAAACACAAATGTTTTAAGCCTTAGTCCAAATCTGGAGCAGTTTTGTGACCAGATCCTCGGAGCAAATTGCTTTGGTTGTGATCCTGTAAGAAGAAGTTCAGGTGCTGCACAGATGAAAGTCAGCACATTGGGGACTTTAATTTGGCGGTGTGCTCTGTGGCTGCAGACACACATTTAATCTGCTGTGGAAAATGAGTGTGCAGACTTTGGGGAGACTTTTACACATGCTCAAAGGCCATGCATCTCTGCACACAGAGGAAAACACACACACACACACGGATGCAGACTTGTGTGTAGGGTGTCATATGTTTATCCTGTAAGTCAGCTGTTTGATCATAATTTGTGATTAATCAGCCATGAGAGCTTTCGAATTAAGAGCAGCTTTTCATGTCAGAGTAACTGCAGCCTAATCCGTCTGGCCTTGCCCAAATGCTTTCTAGTTTAGCGAGCAGATGACACAGAGCAGGGTGCTCGTGCTCGTACGTACGGAGTCTCTTATAGCTAGAGTGGCAGGGATTGACTTCTGCCTCACTGATTAAATGTGTGTTTTGGGGGATACTTTCCATTTCGGGAGAGTCTGCTTTCACATTTAGACACTTTCATTTATATACAGTCAAGCAGGTGAGGAACCTGAGGAGCCTCTCTTTCTGGAAAGCAGAAACTGAAGGAAAATTACTCCGAATAAAAAAAAACTAAGTGCAACGAGATGGATGTGTTAGAAGATGTCAAAGTAGAATTACTCCACAAAAATAAGATTTCTTGTACCAGTCTTTCAGGGAAACTGGTCAGAAAACACTACATGTTCAAGTAGCATCACTTCATTGTTTCTAAAACATTTATACCTTTAAAAACTTCACATCTTCCATTTCATTCCGCAGGAATAACATGGAGTAAATAGACTAGCATGTGGCTGATAGCGCTAATAATTTGTCTCTCTCGATTTTTTTCCAGCTTAGTTCGCCGATTTGGAAGATAATTTAGCTCCTTTATTTTTTAATCGTGTAATGAATGGACTAAAGTAATAAAATATTTGTTACGCGTGGACTGTTTGTACACTAATGTCTGGTTCTACGCTATTATAGTCGAATACGATATAAATGCTGATTCTTTTAGGAAATTTAAATGACCATTTACGATACAATACGGCATTTGTTTCGATGAAAGTTCGTTAAAAGAGGCTCGTTTAGAGGTGTTGTAATGATTTTTGTGGATGTGTAATATGGCCGACTAAAGTCTTATGATTTAGCTAATAAATGTGCGAGTATTACCAAGACCCTTGTACTGCTCAATCATGTAATGCCACAGTATTTGCTACGATGGTTAATACAGCAGCATTCCTGTAACTGTAGGGGAACGGTGACAATGCTCATCTTTCCATGCCCATGAAAGATCAGACTGAATTCGTGGTATGAGGTAAGGACATTCACTTATCTTTCACACAGACATTACTATAGGATTACTATAGAAACACTCAAATGGCAATATAATGGTAACCAAACAGCTGGCAGTATTATACTGTAAAGCTTGCCTGCTATGCAGCACAGCGGGTTGTGCTAAAAAACTGTTATTCTATTTTGCGGTAAGTATACACTAAAATAACAGTTAAAAGCATCTGGACTTCTGCAGAAATTTAATTTCTTAAAGTTCTTTTTTGGGTGAAACTGATCCTAATTTCCAAGATGATTCAGTTTGAAGCTAGGCTTTGATTCCAGACTGTGAAGTCTTTAATCCAAAGATTTGCAGACTCCCCTCCCATCTGGTAGAGTCAAGTCACAGCTCGGTTAGACCCAGACATTTGCTCAAAGCATAATGTGGACAAAGGGTGGACAGCGGCTCAGGCTAGTGCAGCTCTGATTTTCCTGTCATTTCTGCCACACGCTGCAGGATCAGCTGCAAAAATATCAGATCCTGCCATAAGGAACACTTGGCACATATGTATTAAGAAACAATTTCCCCCTAATCGCATGGGTTATATTGCCATTAAAATGCATCAAACTCACCCTGCATGGCATGCCCCGGGCACACTGTTCCCTCCCCACAAATGTTTCTCCTACTGCCCTTTTGTTCCGCTCCAGAATGGAGTTGACGCGTGTGAAACCGAACGTGATACCAGGGGCCCGAGAGTTCATTATTCCCTGCTGTTCTCACGGGGCGAGTGAAAAATCACTCCTTTGTGCCAAGGAAGAAAGAGCCTTCCTCTGACCTCATGGTTGCGCAGTGTAATGTGAAAAGGCCCAGAGGTTTGTGTGGTGTAGCCACACCCACTCTGTTGTGGAGCCGCCATGGAATCCGACCGGGGTCCCTCGTCTGTGAGAGTGAGAGCTACGGAAAAAAACCCTGCCTTTTGTAAACAAATGTTTGGATCCCACATCATATACCACACTAATTGGACTTTGGCTGCTCACAGCATCTTTTTTGGGGGGGGACATGGGGGGGGGGGGGGGGTGTTCATTTTCTGCCTTCTCCGTACACTGACCACTTCAGACCACAGCCACTCTCCAATTAGGCTCTCTCTTTTAACAGACATCTTTTTTCCTTTTCACTTTCTCTGTGCTGCAGTGCTGTGCAGTACCAGATAAGTTGGAATTATAGGTTTCTTGATGTCTCCTCAGTTAGGGGCTCTCCTCTCCTCGTCACATCTCTCAGAAAGTCGACCAGCTTCAAACACAGTCCCCTCTTCATCAAAGTGGCTGCAGAAAGTTTCTTAAGTGCAGATCCTGTACGGTGGTGGATCTGAAGAGGCGTTCTCAAAGCTACAATCTGAATGCTACCAGATGACATAATGACCCACAGGAGCCTGCTGCCTTTCAGGTGTTACTTAAAGCTGTGTGTGGTATGTTTATATCTGTGTGTGTGTATATCTGAATGCCATAAGCATACACAAATGCAAAAACTTCTTTTTTGGGGGAACACCTTGAAATGCTTGTTTGGTTAAAGTGAAAAAAAAAAAACTACACTTTTTTAAGTACACTTTGTTAGTGGTGGGTTGGACCCTGTTTTTTCCTTCAGAGCTGCCTTCGCTCTCTGTGGTGCAGTTTCAGTGCAATGATGGAAACATTCCTCAGAGATTTTGGTCCATATTCATAACAACAGCATCACACCAAGCTGTGACTCTCATTTCACTGTATCCTAAAGGTGGATGACTGTGGAGGCCATTTTGGTAGAGTAAAGTTTGAGATGATTTGAGCTTTGGGACAGTATGTTACTCTGCTGAAGTCATCACACTGTAGTTGCAAAGGGATGGACGTGGTCAGCAACAATACTCAGGCCGTGGTATTTAAACGATGCTCGCTTGTTCCATGGTTGGTTTATGGTTTCCTGTTTCTAGCAGACAGAATTTGGACTCGGTGTGGTCTTCTGCTGCTATAGCTCATCCGCTTTGAGGTTTGACATATTGTGCAATCAGAGATGCTCTACTGCATACCTTGGTTGTTACAAATTTTTATTTGAGTTACTGTTCCCCATCCCCTGAAAATTCCAGAGTTCATTGTGTGGGAAATTACCAGGAGATCCAGAGTTTCTGAAATAACCAGACCAGCCTGTCTGGCACCAACAACAACGCCCTGGTCAAAGTCACTGAATTAATTTTTCTTCCTGATTCTGATGCTCAGGTTGAACTTTAGCAGGTCATATCGACCCTGTCTGGATGCCAGAATGCACTGAGTTATTGTGATTTTCCAATACATTTGGGTTAACAAGCAGTATACCTAACAGGTGTGTCGGACAAAGTGGCTAGACAGTGTATTTCCTGAAGAGAATCCCACTGTATTTCTTTTTTCTGGTTAGGCAATCTGCCATCATTTCTTGAAAAACAACAATTTCCATGAGTTTTATCCAAAAACACACTTCAGAATAAATTTGATAAAGTTAACGGGTAAAATTGGAATAATTTAGTTTTAATGAGCCCAAAACCGGTAAAATTCTCAACGAGCAACCAAAGATTATTACATTTCAAAATGACCATTAGACATCAATAACAGAAAGAAATGTCTCATTTTTAGAATATCTTGAAAAAACAATGTAATCAGTTTTTACGGTTTGATAAACCAAATTATTAAACTGTAAACAAATATGAGGGAGCTTTTTGGACGCTAATGTTGGCTTATTCAAGATTTTGACAACACTTATTTTATGGAAATTTCCTGAACTACAATACAATTTTCCTAGACAACTTTTGCAAAACAATAACAGATTAAAAAATTATCTTAAATGATACGATTTTGCCACAGCTGCTAAAATCTTTTTCGTTACTCCATGATTTTTTTCCCTTTAAAATTCCTGCTGATGCCAAATACTTAAATGCAAAATCCTTCACTGCAATCTGCAGCTTCTTAACGCATTCAATGTTTAGTTTTTACGAAACGTTTTAAAGTTTTAAGGCGTAATAATGCACCAAAGACGGTAATGTTTCTGCAGCAGCTGCTAAAAGCTTTGGCAGATCCTGCCCGGATCTGAGGCTGTAATGGAGTTTTCATAGAAAATCCCACTAACTGTGTGATATACGATCGCCAGCTTTAATCACTCATAATTATGACACGACTCAACCAAACCAGCGCTCACATAAGGTTGATTTTGGAAGCAGTTCCGACGTTCCATGCAGCACCTCCATCTTTCCGTCGTCTCCCACCTCCCCCATATAGCACTGCCTTCTTAGCCAGGAATGTGGAAACGGCGCATTTCTACAGAGCTAAACCTTCATGGGAAAAACGTTGCTTCTTCAGTGGAGGAAGAACTGTTAATGGATTAAGGCGCTGCTGTTTCCCACCCGGGGGGCCAAGCCGCGATCGTACCGTGGTTTATTCAAGCTACATGTCCCCCCTGCATGTGCACGCAGGCTAATAGGCATGGCTAGCGTAGTGCAGCTTTAGACCCTGGTCCTCCGCCATGAACTTGGCTTTCCTGCCCCTCTTCACCCCATTCATGTCAGCAGGCCCTGGCATTCTTGTTGGGCTTTTTTTAAATGTGTGCACTTTGGGCGGCGATGAAAGGAGTCGGGAGAACACGGGATCTTAAATCACTTAATGAGGGGAGACAGGCAACGCTTTTGTCCAGCGTGTTCTGGAGCTACGTCCAGCCAAAGGCCTCTAACGGGCTCTGACACCTCGCTCTGCTGCAGACCTAAGTGTGTGTGTGTGTGTGTGTTGGTACATTGCCAACATTGCTTCAGCCAGCTTGGCTTCTGCGTCCTTACAAATTTTGCTCTTCATCTCAGCATTCATTCGCATTTCCTCACCAGTCTCGCATGTTTATTTGGTCTATTTCGTGTCTTTGGGCAGCGGGAAGCATATTTGAGTATGCGGTGAGGGTTAAGTGGGAGTTAGAAAGAACCCTCATCATGGGTTAGGCACGGTGTGGAGGACAGGGTCGCTCCCTGTGGGTGTTTGGCCTTGGCCTACACTTAGCATGTGCCGACTGCGACAGAGCATGGAGGAAAAAGCCAGAGAAGGAAATAAGTGGCAGCAGAGTCTGACGTGCTCATGTTTGGTCATTATCATAGCCTTGAATTAACCAACGCAAGCCTCTGTTGATCCAATGAGCTAAACACACAAATATGTTAATGGTGGGTGTTTAAAACCGTTAAACACTTTAATGAGCCCCAAAAGTGGATAAGCTTGTTTCCAAGTTCATTTTCTCAGATACTGAAAGTCATGCAACCCTCACTTTGTGTTTTACAGGGTGTATCAAGAAGAACAATCCGATTTCAAAAGGCTATTTTTTTTTAAAGTGGTGGACATAGAAGCGTGCAGTAAATTTTAAAATACATGGCTGAATATAAAGAGTGTGTGACCCTCCAGATGCACGGCATGTGTCCAAACTCATCCCATCCTTTTTGTGAGCATGTCTGGATTCACTGCAGCCACTGCTGTTTTTGTGGTACCTACTGGTAACCATGTGAAACTCATGAATCCCCTCTTTCTAACACTACGTGTTTCGATCATTACCGGTGAACAGCTGCGGAATTAAAACACTTTGAAATCGTATGATTATTTTTGAGATGCCCTGTATTTTAGCAGCCTAAGCTCAAATTCAGAATCTGAGTAGTAGCCGTTTGAGCAGTACTATTAGCCATAAGGTGATTTTCCTTTTACAAATAACTACAAAAGAAGGTAGAATAATTTTTGTGTTTTTGCCCTTGCAATCATATTGTCGTGTCTGCCTCCTTGGGCACCAGCTGCTCTTAATAAACTAATTAATATTTTTTTTTTTATGTCAATAAAATAGTATATAAAAATTGGACATCGGACATGTACAAAGGGACAGCTCTACTAAAACATCCAAAATAGCGCGCTATCCTCCAAATAGCACTTACATGACACACACACACACACACACACACACACACACACACACACACACACACAAAGAGTTCCCATCTCTTATGCACAATCCTGTCTCTGCATTCTCTTTGCAATTACAGATGCCAAAACCCAGTTTGCACTGGTGCAATGCGGAAGTCTTGTATACAATATTAGGATAGTATGTGCTCACATACTGCTGCTTGTTAGGTATTAGAAAGTCAGCTGAAATTGGCACATTAGCACCAATGCCAAGTTTTGAGATTTTAGGTCCTCGCTATCCACCAGCACTGAATTCACAGTGTTGCCAGAATGTGTATTAAAATTTTGAAAATAAGTTCTTGAAAGATTATTGTGACATGGGAGCATGGGAATGTGTAACTAATCAAATAACTCGATTACTAAATGAGCCGAGCCTCAGATGCAAGAATTCTCAGATAGTTAACCTCACTCCGTGTTGCCTGTCGTTACACCATTTGGATGCAAGATTTGGTAAGATATTTGCTGCGGCTTGCCGAGGAGTTAAAAACTCAGAAAAAAACAGCTGCAGAGGCTCCTTTTAATTAGCAGTTGCATAAAGGTCTGGAGAAATAGTACCCTTAGTCTATGCAGCTGTGTAGTGTCACGATGCTCTTGGTTGAAACACAATCAAGAGCATTGTGGCAATGAATATCCATGGCTCATTAAGATCACATTTTATATCGTGACTACTGCTTCTGTCTATATATATGCATTTTATGAATGCCTTGGCCATCAACTTTTGTCCCTCAAATGACTCTACATGTGTGGGTTGTCTTGAACCGTTTTATTATTATTATTTTTATTTGGCAGCCAGATTTCAAATCAGACTTAATTACAAGATTGCTCATGTGTTTCCCCCCTGACTTAATTGCTCATATTTATTATTTTTAGAGAATTATAAACCTGTCGTAATTCCCAGGGTGACAAATACTGTGATTTTTTTTTTTTATTGTCCCTGGCATCTTACATATACACACAGGAAAGTCTTTGACATTGGTGCCTAAATTAAACCAGGTAGCTCTGGTGCCTAAGCAAACAGTGAGCAAAAACAAGGCAAAGCCATCACGTTTATGCAGTCTTTATAGCTTCGAACAGGTTATTTTCTTTTGGGAGTCCAACAATGCCCGGCACAAATGCCCAAAAAAGTCCTCATCCTTGTTTTTTCTCGTTTTTATTTTATATACGGTACCCTTTTTTAAAATGGTTTTTTGTCCTGGTGGTCACATTAGAGGCAGTAATGGTGTCCACTGACGATCAAAGCTATGGATATCTCCTCCTTTATTTAGATAGTGGCTTGTTAGCTGCCCAGTGATGTTACCAAGATGTTTGGATTTGCTTGTAGAGCCACTATTATTGGAGATGATCTGAGATGCCACTTTCTTTGATAAAAAGTCTTATTTGATAACCAGCTGGAGTTGCTTGATAATAGGACTATGAACTTGTCTCTGCTTCAGTAGCACCGCAATCATAATTAGGATTAGTATTTCTGGGCAGTCATGGGTCAGTTTTTAAGTCCAGCCCTCCACCAGCTGACATCACTGACCATGAAACATGCCCCACCCCTCGTTTACCTCCGTCTTCAAATCAAGGGCCAGCTCTCTCTCACTTCCTCGACACCCACTGCTCCACACTCCTCCAGCCGTGAGATGAGCTGCTCTCTCTCTCTGCTGTCTCCGCCACTGCTAGTTAAGTCTATTCACCTCACTCAGTCCATTTTCACTCGTGCGCCGCTCTTAACACTCTCCCACATTCTTCACCCTGTACTCCTTCCTCCCCCATTTTCCTCTGACATTTCTACCCAAGGTGCGTGTTAGCGCTGGGATGGCTGTGTGGATTTGACACTCATACTCCCTTCTCTGGCTCTCTCTCTCTCTCTCACTGTCTGCCGCCATCTCCCTCTCCTCCCTGTTTCGCACATGCTGCACGCACGTATTTCACACATGCTCACGCACACACTGACTGCCTGGCAGTTACAGGACACCTTTCAGTGTTTCTCTCTTGTTCTCGATGTGTAAATGAGTTTTTGTGAACTCCTCTTCATTAGACTCGGCGCTTTTTTAAGGCCGCTTTGGGTGCCCTGGTACCAAACTCGCCTGGGATGACCCATTAGCATATCAGTTGCAAACAGCCACCGCAGAGCTGCTGTGCATGTGTGTATTCACATGTGAGTGATTGCATGTCTCCAGAAAGTCAAGATTTATATGTCGTCCTCAATTTAGCTTCTCTACAGCCGATTCTTGGCTGTTAGACCTCACTGTTGTTTTCAGCTGGCTCAAGTCCGGTTCTTTTCACACTCCTCCAAAACAAAAGAATGGCTTGAAGTTCCCATGGTAAATCACATTTACATTTTAGGCCTCAGGCAGCATTACAACAGACATCATGAGACTGGCTGTTTTAGACTCACATGGGCACTGCATTAAAAACCCATAATGGGCTAAACTCCTTTGCCACAGGTGCTGGTGAGATTTAAAACTAAAAAGAAAGTAAATTTAAAGGCTTGTATCACATGAGTATAATTTACAGCGGTTTATATTGCGGCGAGGCATGATGTTACAACCCTGCAACGCGAAGAAATTTCCTCAGGCTTCTATTTGTTCGAGAGTGTATGTGAATTAAAGGTCAAGATGTAGGAGTGCAATATGATGGTCTCCGACATAAAACTTAGGTGTAAATCAACTTCTTACGGAAACAAAAGGAGTCCTGCATTCTCCTGCACCAGATCCAGAAAAATACATTCAAATAACAACAAAAAAATAAATATGCAAAAACAAAGCCAGGACCTCTAAATTTGATTTCAGGAATCAGTGCTGTAGATGTCAGGGTCATGTTTTTTTTTTACAGATGATGCTGCTGTATTTTTTGGCAGCACACAGGGATCGTATTGGATGAAGCCAGGAAAGATTTTTGATGCCTTGTTGCTAGGATGCTAAAGAGTTGGCTATGACTGGATCAGCTGGTTAAAGGTAAACATATACATATAGCATGTAAATAACACAAGTGATAAGAGGTTTAAAAACAGCAGGCTACATGTCTTTCAAACGCCATTAAGGCATATGCTTCCATTTGCTCTCTTAGATGACATTTATTCCTATATTGTGGCGGTCCAAAGCCAAACTAGGCACAAGGGTTGGAAATTGGCAATAGCTGTAAATCTGTTCAGCACATCAGTTTCATCTTCTGTATTGAAACGAAGTTAAACTGCATCATTTATTTAAAATAATAATTGAAGCATTTCTGTTGGTTGACAGACAGAGTGAAGGGCACAGTATTCTTATTGGTGAAAAGTAACCATTTTAATATGATATCAGTTGTTTAAAGTTATAGCATGTTATGTTGAGGACCTCACGCCTATAGAGCCCTGACCCACACACCCCTGAGTGTCCCAGGACCCCACTTTGAAAACCACTGACCAAATAGGCATGGTGTCATTTCATTCCAGTTATGTTCCACTGTAAAGCACATTTAATACACTGTGAATGCACCATGAAGCTGACTTATAGTATTAGCCCTTGTGGTTTTCTAAACTCAGATTGTTTATTTCAAAAAAATTTCACAAATTAAGACTTTTTTTATTTAATAATTTTAATGATCTGCAATTTTGGAACAACATTGATTTTTTTGTTAGCATTAAAAAACAGCCGGTGCTATAGTGTTTAAATGAAATGCTCTTTAAACAAGTGAAGCTGAAGGCATGAAGGATCCTGAACCTGGTTTCAGGAGCCCCGGCAGCGCTTTTGGACTTTTCCGGATGTTTACTAGACTAAATGATAAGTTTATGCAAAAAAAAAAGAAAAGAAAAAAAAGAAGCACCAGCTAAACCGCAGTCCACCCAAGTAGTGGCTCGGGAACAAATCCCAATTTCCAGAGACTATTCGTGCCAAGCAGCCTTCTGCCAGTGCTGCCACATCTGTGCCTACTCAAAAGTTTTCTCGCTACATTCCTCGTCCTAGAAATATGTAGATATGTTTTCAATCAGAGGATCCCGGAGGGCTTTGGGCTTTAAGACAATGTGATTGTTATTTGATCATTTTTTTCCACATTTTTTAATACAGAATTTTTCTCAGGCTTTTAAATTAAACTTTTTATTTTAGTTATGTGATTATTTATGTAAACACACCTTTAGCATTTTTGGCACTAGACTGCTGTCAGCCAACATCAAAAAGTGCAGAGTGTGAATTTTTGTCCTGCTCATATAAATATGGATTTGTGCTTGTGCGAGCAGACTACAAACAGACATTGTGTACCTTGCTTTGGAACCTCTTTGCAAGGCATTTGAATGGGCGGCTTGATAGACCATGAGACCATGAGAAACACCCGACATGAAAGCCGTCGTCTGCACACCAAGGAAATTCTGCTGACACCTAATCACAAAAAGAGAGGAGTGAAAAAAAATCAGCCGGAGTCCACAGCGATCTCCATGGGTTATCTTGAGGGAGCGTAACCTTTGTGACATTGATAGGATTGTACACAAAAGAAGGCGCTGCACTTGTGCATGCACCAACACACACAACTGCACCAGCCTGCTTTCACTGGGTTTTTTAGGGGTGTGGGTTTGCTGGGCTCTGAAGCTGCAGCAGAAGTGATGGATGTCAGGTTGCCCTCTGTCGCTGTTTTACTCGACTCGCCTTAATGGACCTTTTACAGACTCAAGTGAAATTGATGGGAAAACTACTTCAAAAAAATGAATCGGGGCTCTTTCTCTTTTCTCGGGTTTGCAACCGCAGAGCGCCTTATCAACACCTAATATTTTACATGCAGTAAAACCTCCCGTAAAAATCTGTTTCTCTTTACCCCATATAGCTGGTCAGAGCTTAAGGAGCTGGAAGTCAGACTCAGGCTGGAAGGCACCCAGTGAAACCAGTCACTCCTCTCCTCTCACAATTATTTCTCAGTCTTTTTCTTTCTCATCATTTGACAGAATGTTCTCATGTCAGGCCAAACATGTGATTCCCTTTAAGCTCTGCCCTTAAGCAGCTGATAGTCCAGACATTTTCTCTCAAGACAGACAGTGGAGATAGAGAGAGGCGCGACTATTTATTATATTTACTTGTCTATGGAAAGCGGCTATTTCTAGTGGAGGTGTAAGGCTGACTTGATGAGGTGTTTAAAACGGCAGGATAACACCCATACCAGGGCGCTATGACAGCCTCCCTGTACCCCTGATGGACTGCATTAATGTTTTTTATGTCAAGTAAATAGTTTGGAATAGTCAAAAACTGGCTACACCAAAGGACCAACTGCTACGAATCTGATGCAATTAATTATTTTGATACTGAAACACAATCCAAGGTTGACACCCTTAATGTGGCTGGCCAAAACCCAACAAACTCCACATATAAGCAAAATTTTCTGCTCGGTCTGGCCTAATCCTACAGACATTTGACTTTAGGATAGGAAACCATATGTCTGGGAACTTATCGGCTATCATCTGGTGATTTATCCTCCAGGAAGAGTGATTAATATTCTCAAGCCTCTGGTGTAGCCAGCAGATATCTAGGCCAGGACTTCCTGTTCTTTCCATCATATACAAATCACGACAGGAATTGAATCATTGGCAGACTTTTTGAGATTGAACCTCCCTCCATTGCTCTTTTCCTCGTAATGTGAACAAAGCATTCAAAAATCTGACTGATGGCTATAACTCTGATTAAATATGGAAACCCATCATTTGCAAAAATCTGGGCTGTTGTCTACATCTAATGCAGATTGTCGTCATCCCTAACTATTCCAAAATTGGCGATCAGGATGACCAAATCACATTACCTGTCTAATAATCCATTGGTTTAAATGGCAAAAGGTCCCTGTAGGACCATAGCAATGTGTTTCCCATTTACACCAATAGCAACAAAGCAACTATTGGTAGCAATATGGAGTGTTGTACTCTGCCCAGGACTCAGGCTATATATAAACTGTTAAAATGGTGGATTCTCCTGTTAAAAAACGTTTAAAATAATGAGGACCGTGGGAACCAAAAGCTCTTCAGGCTGCTCTAACCACTTGATGTAAGAAAGTTTTTTCTACTCTTGGATCTATGTGATGTCAAAGAGACTGGATATCTCTAATATGGTCATCTCAAGCACACAGCTCAGCCTCTGTGGACAGCCAGTGCAAAGAAAGTTGACTTAAAGGGAGAAAAGCTAAAACATCTTGTTTAGACAGGGGAACTGAAGGGCTGCATGAAGGCCCAGTGTAAGATATAAGGACATTTTTGAACTTTAAATCAAATACTACTCTACTGCTACTCCATTATATTAGGAGCTACTCAAGTATAGAAACAATAGGTCCCAATTAAGGTGTTTTAATGCTCAATATAACATCCTGTTGGAAAATTATTCACATCACGTGTGAATATTAGTAATAGTCATAAGTTGTTGTATAATTCCAGCCAGGCTGTATGTAGCCATTCATAGCAGTGCTCTCTGTTGTTAATATAAAAGTGCAAGAAATAGATATGCATTGAAATCCATCTTTATGAAATGTGCTTCATCTTAATAATGCCATTTCACTGGACCTTTAATTTGTTTCTCTTGACAAGTTTTTTGTGCAGAAGCAGTGACTGTGAAAACAAGCATAGAGGAAGAAAAATAGAAGATGGTGGTAGGGGAGACAAAGGCAGAGGGGTGGACACAGGTAAAGCACCACCTGAGGAGAGCAGAGCAGATTGAATCCACTCAGATCTTTAGCTTTTCTGAGACTCTCTCAGCAGAGTCCAGGGTCCCGCCATGTGCACCGAATCACGACCTAATCTCACGTCTGCCGCCTCTTCACCCATGCTGCTCGGCCTCTCGATGCGCATGTGTTTGATGGCTCTCGACTCTGAAGTGCGTTTGTTGATATGTTGATATCGTTTCTGCCCGAGTCAACACCTGCGGCGAGTAATGGCGACATAACAAGCCCGATCTGATCAGAGGTACATGCATGTTTGCACACGTGTGTTTAATGATCTTGTGTGTGATCAGCCTCTGGCTCAGAGATAAGAAGGCAAACAGCCCACAGGAAGTCACTCCGCACACCCAGCCGGAGACAGACTCCTGTTCAAGCGCAAGTGTCAGATTCTCGGCGTGAATGCATCGTGTTTGGACCATGGGCGGTTTTGTTTCAATTCAATTCAATTCAATTTTATTTATATAGCGCCAAATCACAACATAAGTCGCCTCAAGGCGCTTCATAGATACAGAGAAAAACCCAACAATCATATGACCCCCTATGAGCAAGCACTTTGGCAACAGTGGGAAGGAAAAACTCCCTGTTGATGTCATATTTCTTTGTATGACCATTAGTCAATCTGCACAGATGCTGCTGTTAATGTGAAACACGTTCAGATAGAACGACGAGCACAATTTTGTTACTTTTAGTCGAGATTTGTGTCGCCCAGTTTGTAGAGAATTTATTCTTTTCTTCTGCACTGTCTTCACGATATCTGGCTCCTATTGGGGATTGAAGACATCTACGGGCACTTTTGTTCACACTGTATTTTGTGCTGATTTTTCATGTGGTTGTGTAGTGTAAATTTTGTGGCATGTCCCTGCAGTAGTGCAGCTGTGTTAAAAGCTTGCTGGCATGTACGTTTCCTCTTACCCCTGAATCCAAAGAAGTTCTTCGCAGCAAGGCGTCAGAACGGGATGTGGATGAGGTAAATGAGGCACACGGTTTTTTTGTTTGTTTTAGAACTCTTTTACCTTTTCACACCAGCTGGGATAATTTGCTTGACTAGGGAGAAATTATTGGACTCATCCCAGCCTATGTGGCGATACCTTCTATAAACCAGGATGAGCATGTTGGGGCGAAACAGAAGAAGAAATCAGCTATTTTAGGGGTCACCATCTGATCATCTGAGGCCACTGCTTAGTTTCATTATGAATAAAAATAGGTCCAGAAATTTCAAAAGGAGGGATTTACATGAACTAGCATGCACATGAAGCTCCACTGACTACCAGTACAGAACAGAGAAGCTCCGATTACAACGTGCACAGAGAGTGTGACTTCATTCGCAGCTAAGGAGGCCATTAATCCATTAAGTGTTCACTAAACAAATAGTTGTTTGCTGCTAATGTTCACAATCTCATGTATATATAACCTTTAAATCTGAAGAGCTACATTAGTAAGAACTGCAGTGACAGCAGGAAATGATTGATGATAGCATGATGTTGAGATCAAATGACAAGGCATTAAGAGGAAAACCAACATCAGTGCATTATTGGTTCCACTTTGCTCGTGTTATTTTGTGCCTCGATGTCAGCAGAGGTCAGTCGGTCTTGACCCGCTGAACCTCTGTTCTTCATGAGTCCACAAAAACTTCGGATGTCACTCAAACGATGGCCTCCCCCCCGCCTCCACCCGTCCCTCAGCCATTGTCTAAATGTCATCTGGCAAACAAAACGCCTGTTCATACAGAGCCGGAACAAAACACAGCATCCTCCGTTCACACTGCGACTGTCAAACACTCCCAGCAAACGCTGCCACCTCCTGAAAAACACGCCTGTCTCGTCTCTTTCTCTCTTTTTTTTTTAATTATCGGGGGCAGAGAACTTCTCACCCCAGATCAAAGGGGGTATCACAGCAAACATGGCAGAGATCCCAATCCTGAAATCCATCCTGTGTGTGTGTGCGTGAAAGAGAGGGTGTGTATGATTTGTGCATGGAGGCCATGAAAAAGCCCATTGTGGTTGCGCCAGTGTGCCTAATTAGTGTGTACACAACTATGTCAGTCGTTCTGTGATCTCCTCTTGTTCGGCTGTTGTGTGGGGCTCTATTGTGAGCCGAGTGGGAACACCGAGGGAAATGTAGATCTCTGTGTGTCCCCTATAGTAGTATGTGTGTTATCAGAGACACACATCAGCGTTCCCGTCTGTCTGGTTGCGGTCTCGTCTTTGCCTCACCCGGCGAGCTCAGCGTCTTGGATGCAGCTTGATTTACAGCTGCGAGGCCCCGCGGCTCCAGGATCGGGTGGCGCTGCTGCCCTGTGTGCCAGCCGGGGCCTCGAGGAGTCAAGTTCAGCCTGCCTGTTTACTTTATGCACTTTAATAACTAACTTTATGCCCTTATCAACGGGTCTGAGGCCACTGTCTCTTTTTATCGTGCAGCTCCAGGGTCTGGTTTCCCCAATGTACCCGAAGGTCTCGCCTGACTTTTATTTGAGAACATGCATGAGTTGCTCAGATAACGCTTGCATTTAGGTTTTTTCATCAAAGCTAGTTAAAAGATAGTATCCTCTAAGTCAGTGGCGATAAGTAAACAGGTTTGATGAGTTTTAAAGTTTTAAACTTGACACTGAGAATTAAAAATCACTTTAGCTGGAAATTCTCAGGAGGACTTTGCTGACTTTTAGTACAGCCTCAAACAGATGCTGAACTTTTATCTTCAGCAAGAATAAGTGCAAAATCTTTGCGTTGTTCAAGTCAGGGGTTCAATACTAATAATATTCATTTTTATTTTCACCTTCTTTTTTGACTGCAGTGTTAAATACACTCCCCAAGTGTATGAAATGCAAAATAAAAAAACAACAACACCTGAAAAGAGGAGAATTCAAGCCTTTGATATGAAATTGTATAAAAACGCATTCCCATCACCCAGGGATGCCAGGTTACAAAACAGAAGAGACATTTTTGTTCGATAGTTTCCCTCGAAAACAAAGCTCGGCGAGTTCAAACTGTTGGAAGATTAACTTTGACTTAATCTAATGTTTTCTGTTCCCCCCTGCCCTGTTTGCGCAGATGAAAGAGCTGACTGAATGGGCTTTGTACTGGATGAGGGATAAGACTATTGTCTGGACTTAGCTACTGTCACAATGCCCAAGGATTTTCAGTTTACCTTGTCGGTGTTTGAGCTGCCAGGTTTTACACCATGGAGACAAACTGTCTTGACTTAGTGGAGTTTCTTTCATGCATTTCTTTTCATTTCTCAAAGTTTATTTGCAAATAAGATATCCTGTTGGGATGAAGATCATTTGATATTCCCCTGATAAAAAGGGCTCCAAATTACAACCGTGTCACTTTGCCACATGAAGTGTTGTTTTAGTGATAAACCATGTGTCTCCAAGTTTGGTATTTTTGAAAGATGGCATCCTCAAAAGGAAAAGGGAGAAAAAAAGCCTTCAAACAGCCCATTCTGGTGATGCATGAGACGGCACCGCAGGAGCTAGATAGATGGGAGGAGGAGTTAACACCCCTATCTTGTTTTTGTGCTGATATCAGTAATCAGTATAATTCTGCAGTTGTGACTTGATAAAAATCTCGTTGTCGAGCAAAACTTTTCAGGAGGATAAAGCGTGCATTTGATCTCCTGTAAACACTTTAAGATGGATTCACCGTGTTGAAGCTTTATGCCGCCTGTCTCCACTAGAAAAAAAGAAATAATAAAATACAGGAGTATGTGTGGTGGTGTACTGGAAGACAAAGCAACATGAAGATAACACTGAGGTGTGTTATCATTCTTTGATGTTCTAGTATAGCACTTTGAGTGTGTGTGAGTACGTCCTGCTTTATCAGCACACAGAGATGTGAGGGGGCCTGACCTTATCGCTGCGTCTCTTCAACCTCCTACATCCCATCCTCCCTTTCTGCTCTTGAGATCGTCAATACAGACACGCGCACACACCCAAACAAAGCAGATCAGAGGAAATGCTCTAAAACAGTTCAATACATCCATCAGTGACACTCTTTGATGGGAGAGGATGGCCGCCAGTGTGTAGTGACGCATCCCGGCAGCTGATATCGATGAATCTCTGGATGTCGATGTTGTGGACCGAGTGGGAAGGCCCCATCGTTGACCTGTGGTCACTTAGAGAGGAGAGCCTGTGGCGATAATGGATTTTTAAGCCATGCTTACCTGTGCTGTGCTACAAATGGTGTGAGAGTTAGCTTGCTTTGCTGTTTACTGAGCGTGTGTGTAAATGCAGCGATTGAACGCTGCCAGAAAGCAAGTGATTTACAGCTCAATACTGCGCCTGAACGCACCCTGTGCAGAAACATGCAACACTGAAGCTGCTGCCCTGCTAACAACTGCCTCATGCTGCTCCTGTACAGGTGACGTGAAGGATGTCTTTATTTCCTGTCTTATCTCTAGGAAACCCTGCATTCACCTTGCTTGCACAATGTTAGAGTCAATAATCTCAATAATGTTAAACTTATAGAAAACAGGAACTTGTGGTTTCCTGTGTGCAACGGAAAATTATAGCAACTAAACAGCTTAATACATCTTATGCATTGTTCAAAGCTGCATTCTATTATGGAAACATTTTAATCAGCACACATACAAGCAATGGAAATTTTCTAAAGCTGAAAATAAATCTTCTAATCGTCTGCACAATGACAACCATATTAGGACACATAGAAACAATAAAAGCATGTGACTTTGCTCAAATGACAATTTTAAAATAATCAACTCTAACATGTTTGTTTCTAAAAATCTTCGTCGTCTAGATAATTTACATTCGTTTGACTTGGAACACCAACTTTATTGTCTTTTTTTCTCTCATATTGCATCTTTAAATATTTAAAACTCTTACATTTATTATTGAAATTTTGGACCCCTAAAAATTATCTATCTATCTATCTATCTATCTATCTATCTATCTATCTATCTATCTATCTATCTATCTATCTATCTATGATATAAATAAATACACACACACATACATAGAGAGAGAGAAATATTGTAACATTTACTGGCACATCACCTTTTAGGTGTTTTTTTCCTCAGTTGTTCCACCCCCATGACTAATATAATGATACTTTAGATCATTTGTTTTACCATATACATGACTTAATCATCATTAGATAATGAAAATGAAAAAAGAAAAAAAAGTAGCTTTTCACCACTATTAGCACACTTGAACTTTTAACAACTTCAGCACTGCATGGCTAATTAGCATGAGCAACTTGAGCGCATAGCTAATTATCTTAACATATATCTGTTACCAAATGTTTTTCTCAATTTCTAATTCTCAGTCTATATTTTCACACAGTCTACAGCAACACAAAACCTGCTATTAAATTGGTCAAACCGAAGCTCAGTCGAACTATATTTCTCTCAAAGCTACGTTAACAAACCACCAGTGTCCCTGCAGCTACATAATCCTTCTCTTTTGTCTGTTAGTTTTAAAATATCACATTATTGCTTCTATTAGTAAAGAAATGAGACCAAGTGTAAAGCATAATGGCAACAAGGGTTATTGCGACATGAACAGCCAAGACTGTAGCCTCGCTGTCTACATTATACATTTAAAATAGTGATTTAAGTGTGTGGATAATATTTGAGAAATTTTAAAATCAATCACTGTTTAGTTAAAAGTCTGCTTTTTGAGCAAATAAAAAATCCGTGTTCTCAAGTGCACAGCAAACATCTTCTATGTTAATAAAGTTTAAAAGCAGACTGCTGCCTGATTATATTAAATACATCAGAGCACATGTTGTTCGTGCTGCTTTCTCCTCTGAACTCCACGTTTTTTTAATCGATCACATCGGCTTCTCTTGTCATCACTGTGCTAGGATGTGTTGTTCGTGACCTTCGGGCTTGCGTCTTTGGTATGAATCTCTATGCCATTTATTTGACGATTTTTGAGGTCTAGTTTCCCAGGGCTCGGTGAAGTCTGCTCGACTGTTTGATTTAAGGCTGTTATTTTCGCCCATCATTTCTCCACCGGAGGAGAAGGCCTTAATTTATGTCCTGTTTTTTGCAGTGCGACTATGCGGTCGCAGGCCTCATCTGTTTTAAAGCACGGAGGGGAAGTCATTCTGTAACCTCCATGCACGTGTGACTCGTTAGCTAACATGGCTATTAGCCACAGTTAATTCCTTTCTCCTTCATTGCTGAAGGCCTTCCGAGAGACACATAAATATCCTGAGTGGAAAATTTTAAAAGTGAGGACACGTGACTCTGATCGCTTCCTGACCACCAGCTGCCCATCTAAGCACTTTTCGGTTACGACAAAGACCTTCGCATACTTCATAACCACTGACACCGTGTTACAGTGGAGAAAAGGGACGTTCCCGGGTGTCACTTGGTCCTGATCAGAGTGAGATTTACGGTGACCTGACCCAGGAAACGCCAGCACGGGGTGGCTGGAATTATCCCAGGTTGACTCCTTTAGGGAGTGACTGCTAGAGGTCAGGGTGAGAGATCTAGATTTATATAGCCTGAGCTACATGCTGTACAGGCTCTTTCTCCATTTAGCTAATGGGCCTGCTGTCATAATAACCATCCTTTCAGGGGGGAAGAGTTATGGCCTCATTGTCTTCCTGCTAAAGTTGTTTGTGCGTTTTCTTCTTGGAAAGCTGTGAGAGCCGAAGGTTGGCCGCTTATGTAAGGAGGGTTGCTGGAGCTGCAAAAGCTACATTAGTGTCCTGAACGCTAAAAACATTGGGCCCATATTATAGTCCCACTATCACCCGAAGTTTTCACGTGTTCAGTAGCATCGTGAATGTGATTTCTTAAAGCAATGTGTCCAAAAAAAGAAAGAAAAACTGAAGCATATTCATACCTCATGGTACTGTAAGAGGGTGGGTTGAACCCACTTTAGCATCCTGTCATTTTTAACATGAAAAAATAAAAATGAAACAACAGTTGTGTTAGTATTCAAAAGAAGAAACGCAATGATTTTGTCAGCGTTCAACAACTGCAGCTCCTGCAAGATTTACACAGAATGCCAATACCTAAAGGGCGACACACACCAGCCGTGTCACGCAGCATCGTGTCATTTAATGCCGTTGGCGCGCACACCAAATGTGCCGTGCAGACCGAAGAAATAGTCAAGCATATGCCAAACGTGATAAAACTGCTGTTTTTCTACATCATTGCCTTATGTTAGGGTGACATTGTCACATGTCAGCCCACGGTCACGCCCAATGGTGAGTGGGCTTACAGAGAACACCATGACGCTCTGGTGTTGTGAGTCATGTCCTCACATTGAACACAGCGTGTTACCCTTAAGTCATGGAATAAATCCTAAATACCCGTAACGCATCTGATTACGTTTGCAGGTGACGAGAAACAAAATGCAGAAACAAAATTATTCAGAGTTTTGTTGTTCTTCTCGAGAGCCTGAGTGGGTCGCTGTGTCAGCTCATCATCATTTTTAACCTCAATTTAAACATAGTTGCAGTACATAGCTAATAACCGTTGCTACGGTTTTATCTGTTGAAATGTATTATTGGACAGTAGCTGAAAGTAAAGTTTCAATCGCGAATTTCATTGCAAATTAGAACATTAATAATACACTCTAATAAATGGCTGTGAAAATATGGTAACTTACCGTTCTTAGTGACAGTATGGGCTCAGTATTATAGCTGTTTGAGGAAAATTTATTAATAGCAAACTACTCTACGTATTCATGTTGTAATAAAGTAGGCAGACACTTTCAGGTGCTCCGTTTGTGCCCAAGGTGGTTACCACAGTGGTCGGATCCACATATTCCGGGGGCCCTTCCTGTTGCAACGCTAACATTTATCCAGGCTTGCGACCGGAACTGGGGAAACAGAGCTTTCTAGCCTCTGAGGGTGGGCTTCTGTTTCCTTTCAGTTGTGATCTGCACATCAGGCAAAGGTGACAAACAATACGCTATTATTTATTTTTCAGAGGAGTCAGATGAGTTTAATCTCACTGTGATGTTCAAGCTCGCCCATAACTCATCCGAGTGACTCATGATGCGTTCGAGTTGTGCCGTCTCACTGAGCAGCGAACAGCAAACTTAAGATAAATTAAAAGACAGTGGATTCAAACCTGGGGCCTTCTCGTGAGGCAACTATGATACCCAACTATGATACAAGCAGGTTTGTTTGGTGTAAATTGACCGTAGGTGTGAGCATGAGCGAGAACGGTCGTCTGTCTTTGTTAGCCTTGTGGCAGACTGGAACAGTCCAGGGCGTGCCCTGACTCTCGTCCTATGACAGCTGTGATAGGTGCCAGATTTCTTGTTGTGGGTGGTTGTTAAAATATTAAATATGACGTTGTGGTGCAGAGTTGATGAATTGCAACAAAAGCTGATATTTTGTTGAGATCATACAGTTTGAGCCTCTGTTAGGCAGGAACTTTCTACTGCAGTCTACTTTCTACTTTTACATTAATAAGCTCAACTCGAGGAACATTAAAATAATGGCAGCCAACAGCTGAGTGTTATAATTATTACATTATATCCTGCACAGCACAGTGCCATAAACAGTACTGTACTGTAACTGACCAGGAAAATGTGTTTTGAATTCACGCAAATGCAAGTGACAACACATCTAAAATGAAGATATTTTAAACTGGAAAAACATGCAGGCTGACTCTACATATGGTGCATTTGAAGCAGCATAAACAACGTTATGGCGTTTTACAGCAAAACAAACAGCTAACCAGGAAATCAGAGGAGTAGTTAAATAACATTGCAGTCAAGCAAAGGCAAACACACACAGAGCAAATGGACTATGAAACAACAAATTCCTCTTTGTTTTATACAGTGACACAGGTTAGCACGAGACACATCTGTGCCACATTCCTCTCCCATTCTCAGAAACGCGCCGTAGCCTCCAGCTAACCCCAGCTACTACGGATTAGCAATGCCACGCTGGCTAACAGCACAATACAAAGTGTTGAGTGGAGCTAACAGGCTGTTCTGCGGCTGTATGCGGAGCAGGTGTGTTGGAAAAACTTTAAACACGTATTCATGCACAGTGACATTTATCATAGTCTTATCACAAACCCGCACAAAAAAAGCACATACTGGCCAGATGGGTGGTTATAGATCGGCATGGGCCATGTGCCAGCAAGCGGCATGGTCATTAGAGGGGAAAGGGTGTGCAGAAAGAAGCCAGTGAGATTGCGAGGGAAGCCTGAACCTCCTGGGAGCTATTCCTCTCTCTGCCTCTGTGTATCACATTAGGAGGAACATAAAACTTTATATTGTCTTAGATGAGATTTTAACTTTGTTTTAGACTGGGTCTCGCCCCAGAATTAATGTCGGCCTCTGGACCAGCACTGAGCTGATGCACTACTAAAAATCCCCACTGAGACCAATGCTAATTACATTGTGTGACATCTCAGGTGCAGCCTGCAAAACGCTGAGGGAAGCTGGAGCAAATACACTTTTTTTTCTTCTCCCTTTTCTGCCAGCAGCCATTTCATCTGTGAGAGTAATGTGTTTTTGGTATTGGAAATTTTATTCTGTGGGACAGATCATCCAAATCTGTCAGGAAAAATGAGCTGGATTCAAATGACTGGTCAGATTTGTGGCCTTTTTAATATATTCTTTGTATTATTGCAGTTTATATGTCAGCATCAGTTTCCGCTAGTCGAATCCCAATCCTCTTATCAAATCTAATTAGGTTTAGTTTTTATCCTTTGGAAGAAACTAAAGCTATAAATAACTTGAACTTCTTGGTGTGTTATCAGCTTTTGTTGGTTAAGGAGGCAGAAACACTACAATTTTTCTGTGGTAGCCTAATAAATGGCCGTAATCTGTAAACTGAATCAGGTCCAGGCTAACTAGTGTTATTTTTCACAAAGCTTGCTCCAAAGTATTTGGAGTCCAGAGGCAGAACCAATTACTGGCTTAAAATATTTATATGATACGCATGAAAGTTTAACAAGAGATTATCCTGCAATTAATGTGACATAATGGTCTACGTTGTTCCTCAAGTGAAAAGTCAGCACTCTGTTAGGCTTGCTACCCTGCTAACCTTGATGAGTTCATGTTAAAGACTTATATAAAAGGTTTTATTGAGATACTTATTAGCTTCAGAGCTGATACAATCCAAGAACCAAGGCCACATCTGCCATTTCAGTACTCTTAGATAAGTTGGGGAAAAGGACTTGGGAGTTGGAGTTGTTTATGAGGAATTGCAAAACCGTTTGGGCCAGATTCTTCCATATTCCAGTCCTAGTAACAGATGACAGTGTAAATTTATTGCTTCAATTTATTTTTTTTTACGCGTGTGTGCACGCTTCTGTGTGTATGTGGCGTATTTATTTAGGTAGTAAATCCCCGGCAGGCAGGACCGAGCCTGGCAGTGTAGCTGTGTGTCAGGACTTACTCATCGGTGTTTGGGGAAGGGATTACGGGGGATGAGAGACCTACATTCACACAAAACAGGATGAAGGGAACAACACGGCGAGAGCGAAGGAGTCCATTTACTAACAGCAGACAAGTTCTCCGCCTGTCTCTTCTTCTCTTTTGTTCTCCTACGCCATTTAGCGAGCGCTTTCATCCGAAGTGCCTCACCGTACCATGCGTGCATGCATTTTTAGCACTGGTGGCTCCACTGGGAATGCAGCACCAGCCCCTCCTCACCTCCGCTACCCTGGCGGCGGCGGTGCCATGCTCTGCCAGTTGAGCTATGCGGGACCACACACATGCACGTCTTTCCTCCTCGTTAGTCCTTGCTTCTGTAAATTATTAGAATAATGTCCTGCTATTTGCGACAGCTGCTTCAGTCACAGCTGAAACACATCTACTGTGGTGGGCACGCTGTTGGATGAAAAACGCATGCAGATACAGTTTTTGCAAGAGTTTTACTGGAAGCGGTCAAAGCTCATTGTTTGCAATGTTTCATAAATGTGCTTGGATAGCATTGTTATTGTTATAGAACATGGTTATAATTGATACACAAATGAGTATGTAATCTGGCAGATGTTGCTTATAGTCCTGAACCTAAAATGAATCATCAGTCAGGCCAGGTCTATACAGAATAATACCATCTTTCAGCTCATTGTTTTGGTTTTCCTGAAAGTAACCCACAGAGCAATTTGGTGTTGATAAGACGTCTAAAAGCACAGCTCACTGGTTCAAAGTGGTTTGGTGTGTGTTAAATTTGACTCTAAGGTGGATATTTTGCTGCTATGTTTTCAACAAAAAAAGTGCAAATATAAATGTTCCAAGCAGGAGTCTTCATCAGTTCACTAACAATAGTAACTTACCAAGATAATTTACTGTATGACAGAAACACAACAGTTTTATATTGGCGACTGTTAGGCAGCGTGACGATCCAGAGCTACAACATCTATTCTATAAATCTAGTCTGGTGCTCACCAGAAAAACTACAAAAAACTAATTAGCTAGCTACTAGTTAACAACTTAGACTTTACTGGAAGTTTTGGGATGACCAAAAATGAGGCTAACAGGAGAGTGAAAATTGGACTGTACATAGTAGGCTAAGAGAATAGAAACACACTCCAAATTAAGTCTAATCTTGCTCTGTCTATACCAGAGGTGGGCAATTAACTTTCCCAAGGGGCCTGTTGTGGAGGGCTGTGCCAATAAGCTGAACTCTAGTCTGCACGATATCAGTGTGGCCCTCCACAACGGTCCCAGTTTCTCATCTTGGTAAAATGAATTGCCGTGGTCTACGCTCTAAACTATTTGCTAACAGGTTGATGCGCACTTCTATTGATATCATCAAGTTTAAAAGATTGGTGGCATGCTTGCTACTTGCTTCAACCAACCAACAGTATATGTCTAATAACTATTTCCAGAAATCAAGAAATTATGCAAGAAATTAGACACTAAATAACAAGTGTGAAGTCAATAGCATGCTTTCCTCCTCCACTCTCGTTTTTTCTTCGTCCTCTGCTCTATCAGTCTGTCGTTGGTCCTCTACAGCTCACCCAGACCTGTCAGCCCTAAATCAGGGGAACAGATGAGAAACAAATGGGTTTTGTCTTGCACACATGAGGGAGGGAGATACGCTTATCAGTGCTTTAGTGGTGGGCTTTACCCAATGCACCACCACTGCCCCAAGCCACAGCTGCCCCTTTAACTTTCTCCATTCCTTCTCTTCCTCTACCTGCCATTTTATCTGAAGAATGTGGGAGTGTTGTAAGGCTGGGGATAGAGGGAAAGGGAAAGAGGGATAAAGAGAGGGGAAAGATAAAGGGGGGAAAACATGGTGTTTTTGGGTGTTGACAGGTCTCTTCTCTACACCGACACCTTCTCCTGAGCCGAGGCGGATTAGAGCCTCATTGGAGGCCAGTAGAACTCCTCCTCCATGACTCTCATTTTCCCAGGCACCCTTCAACCCAATACCAGTCCCCCTCTTCTTCTGCCTTAAACCAGCCACTAGTCCTTATTCTCAGAGGTGGAGTGGGACTTAACTTGTTCCTGGCATTCTGGCAAATTTCACCCGAATGGAAAGTGAAGCTGGCACTTCTCGGATTAAACTAAAGATGGTTCAGATGGTTCTCCCCCCGACTACACCATTTTCTAAGGCGACAACAAGATTGTTTTAAATTAGAGGCCAAGAGGTTCCTTGCAAGCTGCCATATGTTTAATTTATACTTCTGAGTTCAATTTTCATAGATCCTACAACATATACTAGTGGCTGACACCATTTGCAGAATTTATAAGTGTTGCTGTGCAATTTCAGCAACACAAGATTTATCTGCGCCAAGGTTTCTCTCACGAGTTCAAAAGACGGCAGCACTGACTGACCCAGCTGAGTCGTGTCGGGCTGTGTTAAAGCAAGGAAAAATATTCTATAATATACACATGTTGCAAGATTTGTAAACTCTTTAGGTTTACAAATGCACCTTGGAAGCGCATGAAGTTGTGCCACTTGTGCCTACTTAGTCTGAAGGTCGCTGCGGTCAGTACATGTGCTGAAGAGAGAGGACTGTGGAAGCAAACACTGGCGCTCTTTGCTCGGGATCCACTTGGGACCATTTAAAAACTCATCGACTGTAATATCATCCTATTGTGCAGCGTTTACTGTCAACACCATCCACTTAAAGCAGCCACAGATGCGCATATCGTCCGTCGCTGGCACCGAATCTGTGACATGTCATTTGTGGACCGGTGCCGCTGACCGCCAGGCCACCCCGATGCTCTCATCCATTTACGGCGAGGCTCTGAGTGCTTCAGTCATGACAAGGGGGCCCAGAGGCAGAGCTGGCAGAGCCCATGAGTGTTTGTGAGTGTTGGTTAGTGAGTGATTGAACGCAGCTCCCTGTGATGTGTGTGTCAGAGGCACAAGAAAAAAAAAGAAATTGTGTCAAACATTTGGGCATGCGTGTGTTGAATGATTCCGCTGATAGATGCTTCATTTGCAGCTTGCAAGCTTTCATTGTGTGCGTGCAAATGCAAATGTGTGGGGATGTGTGTGCGCACCTTTGTAGGCATACATCTATGAACTTCATTGCGGTGTTAATAAGAAGCAGATACGCCTGGAGGGGTGTGGGTATTTGTGTTTGTGTGCGCGCGTGTGTGTGTTGTGTGCATATAAGTATGAGTTCTCATCTCCGGTGTCAGATCAGTGGTGCAAAGAGAGGAAACGCAGAGGTGAATATTTATTCCAAATGGGGGAAATTCCTCTTTATGAAGACAAACAGAGGATGAAACAACGCCGGAAAGGAATTTCAGAATTAAAGAGCTGTCGAAAATTCATTAGCAGTTATTAAGATGTACTAGTTTCCTCTGTTTTAATCATCTGTGCTGTGATTTTCTATCTTATTTGCATTAAATTTCAGGACAATTAAATGCATGCAAACGGCTTGACAAGGGAGCATTTTTATGATCACCAAGAATCAATTCATTACAGAGAAACATTAAACGCAGAAGAATTTGTTTTAATGACGCCGCCACGGGGACCTTATGACAACAGTTTATTCCAAAACATATGGCAAAACATAAATAGGATCTCATGTGGGAACAGAAAAACTCAATGTGCAGAGTATACATTTACATATAAATATTCACTTCTCTCTAACTGTGTGTTTTTTTTACTTATTAAAAGACAAGAATTGACAGGTGTTGTGCACATTAACCACAAAAACTCAATTATGTCTACTCCCTTGCTTATTATCTCGTGTAATTTTTCCTCCTGCCCTCCCCTTCCTGTTCCTTCTTCTGACTGATATGAAGCCAAGTGAGTACAGCTGGTTTGTGACCCTTCAGTGGGGTCTCTGGCTCCTCCTTGAATCCCCCAAACTCTACTCTGATTCTTGTCTGCTTGTAGCCGGGGAAACCATACGAGCGCGAGGATAGCACTTTAGCACGAAGGCGAAACACTCCAGTACAGGTGCCAGAATTCTGACTTTGGTCTCAGGAGGAAGTTTGATATTGAGGTGTGTGATGTGACTTTGATACCACAATGATACCAGTGGTTTCTTTTAAGTGTTATACCAATACCCAAGAAACTTTAGCTGCTTTCCATACTTTCCATTTAAATCCAGTGCTGAAATGTCAATGGTCAAAAAGCAAACTATTTACGATTTTATAAGCTTGTTAGCCTTTATTGAGAAAGAACTTGACAGCTGGGAAAAGGCACTCAGAAAATATCCTTGGGTCACCTGTTCGATCCAATGAGCTAATTTGGCAATCATGTCACTTTTTTTCCTGTCAGCCAGGACAACTTTAAAAATAGTGTCATTCAAATAAGTATAGTTGTGTCATTTTTAACTCAAACCAAGTTGTTTTTAATAATAATGAATTATTCTTATTCTAATGAAATGTAAAAATGTGTAACACCTCAAACTGGGGTCTCTGATATGAGTTACATGAGTTACGCTTTAGTTACACAAGTGTAAAATCAGAATTTTGATGAGATGGGACTAAAAGAAACAAAACTCTGCTCAGGTACGAGGCAACAAGAGCTGGAAATTAGTACTCAGGAATGTGAAAAAATGTGAAAACTTGCATCCAGAATGTGTCACGAATAATCAAATCATATTAGAGGTCATAACTTCCATGGGTCTGTGCTCTGTATTTGGTTTTAGATGTAAAAAAAATCTTTTAATTTTCCCTTTTTACTTTCTTTTAAGTATGCCATGCATATATATATATTTTGTTTATTTTTAGTTTCATTAGCAGTCCAAGTTCTGTTTGCAAAGCACATTTGAGCTCGCTTTGGTTGCCTGAAGTGCAATACAGTGGATGCAGTCCCTGTTTTCCTGTTACATCAGCAGAACGGGAAAACAGGGACTGTGTTTACCAATCTCAAAAATCATGTGATTCGTCTTTATAAACAGTAGCTGTCACACAGGTAAGGAAATCTTAACTTTAATCTACTGGCTACACTGGAACCCTGATAAATTGTCTGTTGACCCTAAGGCCAAAGTCCACAAACTAGGGTTCACTGTATGTGAGCTGTTACTGTGGCTATATTTCTATATAAATTGGACGGTTAATGTAAGGTTGAGTCCACCCAGTTGAAAACAACATAAATGTGACCAGAAACACATGATTTAAAATGTCACCAAGCAATAAATAGAAAGGTGGATCCCACACTGTGTGAACTGTTGATTTTCTTACATAAGAAGATTAGCCTAATGGTTCCCAGGTTATTCAGTGTAAACTGACTTGTAACATGCCTGTCCAGCTGTATTGATCTGAACTGTACTTGTACTAAGATTTTGTTAGGTAGCCCGATAGCAGAAAGATGATACCCCCCTTTCTCGCCTTCAGCGCTCTGACTGGTGTACCGTTTCATCTGCTAGTGGAAGCAGCTGCCAAGTAGCATGGCATCAAACCTATTTGAGACTGAAGAAGATTGAATATGCCTGCTACTGCCAGCAGTTCAGGGTAGATAAGATATTTCCTTTTCATATAAGTGAACTGCTGTAAATGTGTGAAAAAGAATAAATCTCTTTTGTTCTACTTCCAATTAAGGGCTTATCTGAAGTCCGTTGCTGTTTTCTCTTACACGCTGTTTAGCTACGAAGCTCTCATTAGTGATGGCCTCACTCCAAGTGATAACAACTCGTGCTGAATCAGTTTGTTTTGTTCAAACAGTGAAAAAATGAGGATTGGATGGGCCAAAACAAAATGAAGGACAAAAAAAATATCCAAACATCGCCCCTCCTTTTTAAATAAAATAATTTATCAAGAAAAAAAAGAGAAGAGCCCGAGATCCAGGTCTGATAGGTGAAAAAGGTCAGAAAGGCCGTTTACATTCTCCTCATGTGCAGTCTGTCTGAAACCTGCTTCACATCTGCTGCTGAGATGAAAAGAGCAACGCTGTTCCTCCCAATTAAGACCCCCTAACACACACATCACCACCACCACCGCTGTGTCCGTCTGTCTGACTCGAGCTTTGTCCACCCAGATGTCACCGTGTGTCTGTCTGTAGTGTTGTAATACAGCGTGAGTACATTTTTATTACTGCTGTGAAGAACAAGACATACTACACTCCAGTCAAACCCTGAATGTGGGATTTATGACAACTATCACAACTCTATTGTTATTGTGAAGACATTTTAAAATGATAAAGCATAGTCTTTTTAAATTTGGGGGTTTAAAAGTGTACTTAACAGTAATTATCAGTAGTAATACCAGTGTCACCAGTGTAGGCCAATACACTTTTAAGACACACAGCTTTATTATTAGACATTTTTAAATGTCAGTTGTATCTGTTACTTGCTCAAAGATCCAGCAAGTTGCAGTGATTTAAATGTACAGTTTTTAACATTCTCAACGATGATATAAGTACAGCAGATTAGCTGACAACAAACAATCCTAAGGCATGATTTTTCACTCGGCTCTGAGCTGAACAGAAGTCGTTTTCCCTCCGAGAAGTTGTGCTGTTTCTTGGAAACAAAGCTCCTGAATCTCGAGGCTGGAGCGGCCGCCAGCCTCCATCTGCGTCCCTGCAGCTCCGGCTCTTGTCACTTGACACCATCTGCATGCTAACAGGCCCGTGAGAGCCTCTTCAGGCCGGCCGGGCACACACTGCAGGGCCCTGCGCTGTCCGGTGACAAGTGTGGTGGGACGAGAGCCAGGAGGCACACAGGAATGCAGCAGGCACCGTGGGTGTGTGCGTGTTTCTCTCTCCCTCTCCCTCTCTCTTGCTCGTTGAAGGCAATTCTTATTGTTTCCTTAGTTTGTTTGCCTCTGGCTAACCTGCGTCACTTCCAGAATCTCAACCAGCTTGCCTTTCACTTTGTTTTCATGTCACACCAGCTGCCTTGCTGCCTGTTTGTCCTTAAATATCTTAATTATTATTTCTCAAGAATGGAACTCATAATTCTGGCTTTTTGCCTCAAAGGTCAGAGAAAAAGAAAAGTCTGATTTTTAAAGAAAAGGACAAAATTCTGAAGAGTTTTTCTCAGAACTAAGAAAAATAATAAATTTGGAGAACAAATATTGAAACGAAATAAATTATATTGGGTGATTTTATGTGTAAATTAATGCAAAAGATTCATTATTGAAATTGTACCTTGCACGCGAATGAAATGAAATAGGAAACATGGTCAGTCTTATTTTTTATTTTTATTTTTTTAAAATCTTTTAAATAAAAATTAACATTTTTTAACATATCCAAAACATAACCCATGTCTGGTTTTGGATTAACTTACTTAACCAGATCCTAAAGTCTGCCAGGATCAAGCAGTAAAGTCTTTCTATTGTTATTTCCAAAGGAGGAGGTAATGTGGTTGATCAGCAGACCTATAATTTTAATAGGGATCTGCTAAACAATGAGAAACATGCAAGACTAATGAATCTGTTGCTTATCACACAGCTAGACTGTCGTGTTTCATCAATAAGATGGATTTTTTTGCATGTGCCTGCCATCACTCCTGACTTGAGCTCAGTCGTTTTGAGGGATTATGGGGATTTGAGTCTTTAGATGCATGTGAGAGCAGTTGACCTGCGTGTGACGGCTGCAGCCTCGGCTGCACAGCTATACTACACTTCCCTCTGAGTGTTTGACACCTGGAAAGGTCACATGTGCATACATACAACCACAAACACAGGCATTTGATAAACATGCGGTTCCTCAAATGTGCTTCCTTCGACCTCGGCTCACACACAAAAACACACCCACCTAAACACACAGAGCACTCAGTGAAGCCACCTGCATGAACAGTGCTCAGGTTGGAGTAGTTTGCATTACCTGAATGATTATCGCTCAGGCTGTCAGAGCAGCATAAAGGCTTTGTTGAGGTGGATTAGCTGCCTGTAGGGCAGGGCTCGAGTTTCTCCCTGGGTTAGGCTCAGCAAGCGCCTAATGACAGAAGGAAGGTGCACTCTGTGACCTGTAGGTGTTAAACCGAGACCTCTTCTCGGCTGCGATGACCTGGCCCTGCGATGGGACAGGTTGAATGTGCGAGATGACATCTCCACTGCAGCCACAAAGCCAGCGAACTTTGCCAGCATTAGCAACACTCAAGTTAATCTGAATGCAGCGGTGGCTAGACTGAATTGTTCCTTTGTCTTACAAAAACAGTAGTTGATATCCGTGCAAGAGAAAAAAAAGGAGTTCATTTGAACTAAATAAATGGGCCGCTCCTGCTCAGTTGATTGCTCAGCTAATTAATCTTTAGGCTCTTTGGTCAACCAAAAAATCTTTAGACAATTAGTCATCTTAAAGGTCTTTTTTTTAAAAGAGGAAAGACCTATTAGTCTGTCGTTACTGGAAAAAATATGGGAGAGATTAATCTTTGGATTAAGAAACAATGAAATCGTTTTAAGTTTTTTTTTCTAATTTCCTGTTAAGAAAAATTGTAATGAATTCTTCTAAAAAAGATTAATTTAGTGCTAATTACAGGAAAACTGAGGTAATTTTCAGGTGCTGCATGTGAAAATAATAAATACTAGTTCATTGCTACGAGTCATCCTACAGCAGGTCAGCAGAACCTGGAAAAATTACCCTACATGCAATTTAGCAAGTTCCAGTAAGTCTCTGAACTTTACCTCCGCTTTTGCTCAGTTTGTCAGCTAACAGTGTTTGACTTTATAATGTTATGCGCCTAAGAATCTGCTGCCAACGGTGTCTTTTAAAGTGTAACTGTAAAGTGTAACCTCAAAAACTACAAGTCCACCAAATGCCTGATTATGAGTGTAACAGGAGAATGCAGGAGTGCAGGGACGGATAATTGAAGTGACGGTGTGTTTAGGAATATGTGTCACATACATGACATATAAGAGAAATATTTCAGAGAGTGGGATAAACAGGGTTAATAGCTACTCACAGCTATTTTACCCTGGGGCCCTCACACAGTTGAAACAACCTGACTTCCTGTCATGTAGTTTTCATCAGCATGCCCTATAAATAGTGTAAAAATAAAGGAAAATAATTGATTTGAGAAATTGTTTCACTGATGGCGTTCAGGATGTTTAAAAGTTAAGTCTTTGTTGAAAAATGGCTTCAGCAGCATATTTATCTCTGCACTGAGTTATGTTCTTCGCTTTGATAATATTTAATTGAATCCAAACAGCACTGTGTTGAATAACATAAAAAATGTCCAAATGTTTGTGTCTCTGTGATTACAGTGGCGCTGGGTTAGCTGCTGAAAGGCTCCCTGTCCATGTAATTGGCTGTTGTTCGGAGGGTAAACACTATCTGAGGAGTGTTGAGCCCGTGAAGTGTTCTCGGTGTGCGTTTGTGTGTGTCTGCGTTAACGTGGTGAGTGCTGAGAGCAGTGTGTGCACAGTACTCTGTGTGTGCTGGCTGATGCTGGTTCCAAGTCATTTTAAACTCTGGCCCTCTGTCTGATTCACGCACAGAGATTTGCTGATTTTTGGTGACACTTATCTTGTGTCACACCAGCATCACTGACTCTGAGATAAGCCCACATTTATTTAATAACCTCGAAAAGCAAAAAGATATTCTAGATTTCTAAGGATTATCACTGACTTTCAGTCAGGCTCTGCTGTCTTTAGAGTATTTTAGTTTTAAATTTAAAGATTAGCATAGTTAAAATTAAATTAACATTTTTTTACTTGTCATTTGAATGTTTCACCTCTGTCTCAGAAATCGCCAGGTTGTAATCTAGGCAATATTCTATATATAGGTTTGATGCTGCCTTTAAATGGATGTTCCATGTTGGTTTCATTATACAACCATTGTGTTGTTCCCTTCTTAAAAACAGTAACACATGTATATGTATAGCAATATATGTGTAAGAGCCAAAGTCAATGTTTATGTTTTTCCTTTTTGTTTTGGTGGTACAGGTGTATAGCTTTACCTGCGTCTCAGGTGATGGTATGTGGGTGTGGTTACAGTCTATTTACCTGATGTCGGTGTTCGCAGCAGGTGTGTTGGGTGAGTGGTTTGTGGGCAAACTTTTCTGTTGACCGTCATTTTTTGGCACACCAGTTAATCCATGCGCTATTTGTAAATTGATTGAAAGCGCAATCAATTGTTTTGTTCTTAAAATAAATGCGCAAAGTACAAGTACGACTCATTATGGATTATTGGAGGCGCGTCACAGGGACACAACCAACTCAGCCGGCCGCGGCTTTATTTACGGATGAAAGTCGCAACAATATGTATGCCATTTTTAAACTGATAGATCAGCGTCTAAGTTAAAATCTTTAATATTTTTATACATATCCACAGCCATGGTATTGTAGGTAGTCTGCAATGCATAGCCATAAGCTGTTAACAGAAATTAGCATGCTAACATGCTAACAAAGCATCATGCTATCTGTGTTTGCATGCAGTGTTGCCAACTTAGCGACTTTGTCGCTATATTTAGCGAGTTTTCAGACCCCCTTTAACGACTTTTTTTTCTAAAAAGCGACTAGTGACAAATCTGGCGACTTTTTCTGGTATTACTGGAGACTTATCTATGACGTGAAAACGCGCATCACTCTTACTCTCAACAGGCAGCGGTGCTGCCTTGGGCACCTCACCCGTGCCAAAGCGCTCCCAGGCGGAGGATAGTCCTCCCCCAGCCGCTATCAGGGCAGGAGACGTTCACACCTGTGCATCCAAACAGCAAATGAATCACGCATGGGCGAAGCCGCTGCTCCTGCACTGACTGTAACGCAGTCAGTTCTTTTACTGTTATGCTGTTTTGTGGATCACAAGGTTTAAAACTACTTATAAACTCTCACACACAAAGTAACTCCACCAGAACGCCAATTTCGGGTCACTTTTGCTGGTCCAGGCCCGGATAAAGGAGCAGGGTTGGATCTGTGACATTAAAAAACAATAATTGCTAAAAGAAATTTAATTTGCAGTTCTAAATACATTCTAACTGCATTTAGGACTTTTTTACTCACTTTATGTCTCTTCCACGATGTTATTTCTCTCTCCAACAGCGTAGGTTACAATTACATTAGCATGACCAATTGTGCAAATTAGACGATGACGTCATTTGGCGACTTCTAGCGACTTTTAGGACAGCCAATAGCGATTTTCCTTACTGAGGAGTTGGCAACACTGTTTGCATGTTAAATTACACAGAGTACAACTGAGCTAAAACAGGAGTGATGTGCTGTTTTTTCTTTGTACCAGCTACAAATTGAGCAGTTGTGTTTGCAACCATATGTAATGTACAGCTGAGAGGTGATAAAAGTGTGGATTTTTTCTAAAGCTGACAGAGATGAAATTGGCTACAATTTAGCGATTGTTTTCAGTTGGTCAAAGCTGAGCACAGTTAGCTTGTTAACGTGTTGATGCCGAATTTTGTGTATCGTTGCACCCCTACTAGTTAAGTAGCTAACAGAAGCAGATTTTACCATCAGATGTTGATGTTAATTAGCCATTGTGGCATGATATATTGGTATTTCTACTTGTTAAAATATTGTATGCACTAGAATTTTCCAGTAGCTGTACAGTTTCATGCTTAGGATTAGGTTACACACTGTGTAAGGAATTATGTACAAAATACAGTCTACTGCTTGATGAAAGTATCTGAAATTAGACACCCTGCTTTTTATAACTAGAACTTCTTCAGAGTTTCATAAAGACAAACATGCTGACATGGAGCCGTTGTTGAATTTATCTGACATATTAGCTATGTTGGTGTTGTATAGCACATACATGTGTTTGGAGGGCTACAAACACAACAACCAGCTTATCCGAGCATCGTTGGCAGAGCATAACAAGCATAACATTTTTAAAATGCATCGTGTTATTATCTCATTTAAAAACTAACAAATAACTATACAAAACAAATGTTAGGGGAATCTAACATAAATATTGATCAATATATCAGATTTTTAAATAATCAAATATCAGTATTGGTATCAGTCTTAAAAATCCTGTATTGATCAGGCTCCACTTTAAAGTGTTTCTTTTGAAATTATATACGCTCTATAAGTGAATCATGCATTACCACAGGTCAGCAGCAGTACTAGATCATGATGTGATTTTAATGAAACAGGATACCAGTTTATTGAGTTTCTGCCCCTCCCTGGTCAAATAACAGCAGCATTGATTAAGCTGTAAAACTCTTCTCCGAGCTCTGGTAATTGGTGGAGAGATCAAACCTGTGGCTGTTTTGACAACCGGATGGTTTCTCCCACCGCTAATCGTCCCTACTCCTCTGGCTTCAAACCCTGAAGGACAGGAAGGATGTACATTAAGGGCTGAAGTACTCAAAGTCGTAAAAAGTAATGACAGTGTCTGCTGGTACTGGCGAGCAGCTGCAGTCCAATCGTGTGCCTACAGTCCATTATTTGAAGACAACGTGTGAGTGGTCGTATCTTTTTACAATGTTCCTAATGGTTATGGATGAAAATGATGGCACACATGATGACGGCGCTCTTTCCACAAGGCGATAATGGCGGTCACATGCCATTTAGGACAGGAGAGAGCGGGTTGCTAATGGCAGTGAAAGGGCAGGGAGAGGGAGGAAGAGGCAGAAGGTTCGGGGCTGTATTAAAATGATCAGAGATGGCAGCCCTGAGAGGGAGTGAAAGAAGAGCAGGCGGAAAGATGAAGAAAGGGATGCTAGCGTAAAATGAGCACAGAGGAAGGGTTAAGATGGCAAGTCTAGCCCTGCTCTGCTCTCTCCGTCTCCCCAGGGGGTATATGAGAGATGAGAATGCCTATCATTCAGTGAAGAGGAGTATATTTATCCAACCCTCCACCCCAAGACTCCCATTGAATGTGTTTGAGCTCTTTTCCTCTTTTAAATCTTTCATTTTCAATTTTCTTTCTTCATTTTTCCTCTCCTCTTTTTTTCCGCTTATACATCTCCCATTGTCTCCTTGTCTGTGAAACTGCTGCTCTCCTATGCCACGAAGCACAGAATTGATGATTGTTCAGCTATAATTAAATCAATAGTGCAATATCAAAATATATTAATGTACAGTAAGCTATATTCAGTACCGTTTCGTTTTATTTATTACGTGCCAGTTCACAGTACCAGTCATCGCAAGGCTTGTTAAATTTCAGGTAAAGCCAACAATTCTTTGAGCAAGCAGTTGGAGAAAGCGGGCAAAAGTATAGAAAATTTACATTCAAAATGTCAAAAAATGTTTAGAGTTATCTGAAACTGTGAAACAGCAATTTTCATTAAAAGAAAACTTTATTGACCACTAGGGGCAGCAAACTGAGCTGTGCTGGAAATGCAGGAGTTAGCGGGAGATTTTTTGAAGTGCAATCAAGCATCATTTGTAATGGCAAAATGTTTGAACACAGAAGATTAAAGAAGACAGTTAGCAGCAGCTATCCTCGGTCTCTTTCATTCCTGGGAGCATCTGTCTTCCGTATCAGTATTTACACCCTCGGATCATTGTCTTTGAATTCCTTGCATGAGTGCTGACCTGATAATGACTCAGTCTTCATGTGAATACGTATATTCGAGTGCACCCGTTTAGCAATGGATATTTGGCCCAGATCAGCAGTTTTTTATAGGTCACATTTGGCCCTGACTGAGAGTGAGCCTGACTGCCTCAGCTCAGTCACAACTTTGCCTCATAGAAGCTAAACATCAGGTGTGCTGTGGCATTTTAAGCCACATCTGGCGTGATTTTTAGTTCACATTTAGCTCACAGACCATTTACCAGTATCATAACTTAGCTATAAGTTAGACGAGAACAGGTCCAAATGTGTCCCCTGCCTGAGAGGTGTTTGTTCTGTGTTGCCCTAACTGGTCACTGATGCTTTGCTATTAGTAGCACTTGGCTGGGGAACCTAGCTAAGCTGACAAGAATCAAACCTACTCGGACAAGTGTTTCTCAGACTACAGTATGTCTACAAGCACAGCACCAAGTCTCTATCAATTATTAAACAAGGCTATAGAAGCTTTATTGAGATGCTGTTCAGCCAACATTTACATTTAGCCCAGACATAAAAGAACCATCACGATGATAAAGGAATCATCCTGCAACTCAAAAAGCTCACTTGAACCATTGTTTCCTTATCCTTGTTTTTGTTTAGTTTTCTTGACTCAACAAATTATCTCTTCCTCTCCATTTTTGGTCTCCAATCACACATTTCAGTTCAGCCTGAGCCAAATCTTGATATTTCTCTTCTTTTTCTTCTTCTTATTTTCCGACTCACAAACGAGCGTAGGCAGTGACGGTGTCGCGAGCAACTGTCAGAGTGAGACAGAGAAGAGAGTCTGAACAGCAGGCTAGTATCTTCTCTCCAATAACAATTACATCAAGTGGTGTGTTAAATGAGGTGGCCCACGGTTCAGGGGCTAGGGCTAATCACTGCAGTCTGCTCCCTAAAATACAGCGATAATGACGGGTGGATGGGAGGATTTAGTTGCCGCCAAATGCCTAATTTAACCCAGGCGCATACTGTACGTGGAGAGAAAGGCACCATGAATGAAAAGAAAAAGGACATTTCTGACAAAAAAAACGGAGACACACATCTGTCTTACGTCTCCTTCCCTTTGGCGAGGTGTGGAGGTTAAAAAGTCATCTGCTTGTGTTCTCAGATGGAAGCCGGCCCGCGGTGAGGTGATCTATCAACGGCGGCTCTATCTCTCCTTTACGGCCCTCTCTCCATCATCACATAGCCGCAGTAAATCCTTCCTCAATCTGACGTGCAGCTGCTGACATGTGGTTCCTATCTAGCCATTTCACCACTGGCCCGGATTCAGCCGAGGTGGCGCTCATTGTCACCGCCATCACCGATCGCTGATCCGGGGTCAGTTGTAAAGTTCAGAGAGCAGGCCGGAGAAAGACTGGATGTCAGGTGTTGCGAAACATTTGATGAGAACGTGTTTGTGGACCACATGTTTCTTGGGATGTGATGAGGATGTGAGTTTATTGAAACCTTTGAAAGGGCGTGTCTGTGTATGTGAGGGGGCTTGGCTTTGTTTAATGCTGGTCAGCTGTTGGATAGCAGCTGGTGATATTTTTTTTGGCCAGTCCACCGTATTGGACAGGTCGGCTTCGTCCTGAGCCAGATTTCTGCTGCTCAGAATAATATGAGCCGGGTCTGCAAAAGTCACGTATGTGTGGGCGGATTTCACGTTTTTCTCTTAAATTTTGTATCCAGGGAGAATTTACCACTTTCAACAGTACAATATATAACTGTTGGCTTTACTTTGGACCGTTTCCACATTAACAACACTGAGTTAACAAAAAGACTTCATTTCTCTTACCTTCAGTGGTTTTTAGTTAACATTTTGCTTGCATTTTTCCAGAATTTTAGATACTGATGCCATATTTGTAGTACAACTATTCTCAATAGTACTGGGCTTCCCAGGAACCATTTCCCAATAATCCAGAGCTGCTTGAGTATATATTACTAGATTGTACTTTCTGTCACAAAACTCCCCATGCCGCTGCTTTTTGATTTATTTAAAACTTAAATGTTCATCACTTTTGTGGCCACAAACACTTGGAAAAAAATCAAGGCCTTAATTCTTCTTGACGTTATTCTTGTTAGTCACAAATCCGTCTTCCTAAACTTTTGTCTCCTGCTGCCTCTGTGTGCATCAGCATCAGCAGGTATGTATTCACGTGAAATTCTGGAGCACCTCTCACCTTCATTTATGCTCCTTAGCAGCAGGAAACCGCTTTATATGCATTGAAATTTGCCCACTGGAGGTCCTAAAAGATGGGCCATTACCTCACCGAGTGTACGACTCTCACTGCGCCGAATATGTGAAAGAGGAACATGGCCTCCACCGGCGCTGACACTGGAATGCTGCGGTGGGTGTGAATATGAAATACAGACTCTTAAGGAGGAGCGTGCGAAACTGAACCCAGGACTTCTAAAGGCGGCGCGTGTGAATCCGAGCCGAGGCTCTCTTAAGGCGGTATGCGCAGATCTGAGATAGTCTCCGGTTTGAGAGCTGATGGACGAGACTCTGACAGACATTCTGTGTCATGGGGATGAGGCGGAGGGGGCCTTTCAGGGGCAGATTGAGCGGACCAGGTGGTACAGTTTGGCGTTGGCATGCAGAGCACTCAGGGGATCCTTCTATGTTTAGCCTTTACATGATATTACATGTGCTGTTTTTTCTCGACCTGCTGTTGGGTGTAAAGTGGAGTGAGCCCACCGACGTCCTTACAATGAACACATCAAACTTTATGAGTCTTTAGAACTTTAGTAATCGCCCTGCACCAATTGGAACCTTACATTATAAAAGAAGATATAGAAAAACTTCATTAATTAGATTTAATTTAAATCTGATTTAACTAGTTTAGAATTTCTGCTTTTATTTTTCAAAGCTAAAATCAATGTAAATGAAGTTTGCGGATCATTTTGGAGGACTTCAGATCAACTAATTACATTATTTACAGACATCCCAGTATGCATCATTTCAGTTAGTTTCAATAAAATATATATATTCACCATTTTCTGGATTAATATTAGGGTGATGCTTTGTAAATTTCATTCGTACCTGTGTTTTTAGATTTCAAATATGTTTAACAGTTTTAGTGGGATAATCTTTTCCCACGTTTCTTCAGTTTTCAGTTTTGCAATAGCAATCACAAGACTACATCATGGATGGATGGATAGATGGATGACTGGTGAAATGATGTGACTCAGTTATTTTCTTCTGTATTTCCAGGAAACTCTGAACAACAATTACTCCCTACTTTTTTCTTAAAATCTTCAACACAATGAGTGGCAACTTAATAACTGTAGTAACACATTCTCAATTTGCCTTGTAATTAGTATCAAATTGCATGGGACTTTTGAAGTCTCCTAGTAATTTTCATCAGCAGCAGCAGGATGTTTCCAGACTTCTGCCAAAAGAAAAAAACAACCTCTATGCGGGGGGAAAACTGCTGGCTAATTTTTGTGAAATTAATTGGGAAAGATTCCTGGAAATCATAAGGGGAATACAGGAGCCATGAAATAAACTGTTCCCAGGTTTTTTAGCTGATTTCACCAGAAAAATCTTGAGGGACCACCATGACATGAGAGTCACAGTAATCATGATAATCACAAAAAATTATAGAGGCAAATGAACAGAGAAAACTGTGAGCAGTGCCTTTCCAAAGAAAAGCTTCTCAGCATGAATGGACAACAAGGATTTTGAGGAATGGGAACCAGTGGTGTTTCGAGCCTGTAAAATCCATTGAGACTGTGAATGTTAAATTGGGCCAAACAAACTCAGAAAGACACACATTCACACACAGACCTCCTAGTTTGTATAAAAGACCTGTGGGAGTTTTAAATCAGGGATGTGCTCGTTCCCAGTCCCCTCCTTTGCGTCCTTTTGGTTTTTCTCACATTATTTTGGCTTCTTCTTTCACTAGTTAATCCTTCACTCTGCCGCTTCCATTTTATCCTCTCTCGCTCTCTTGTCTTTAGGCCTCACATACAACCCTCCATCTCCACCCCTCCACCTCCAGAACCTTGAACACAACAATTTTTCCAAGCCTGAGTTTTTAGCATTTCACCATCTCCCCACAGAACGCCTATTACTCAGCCAAGTCAGCTCCACCGCACTTTGATGTGTGTGAGACCTCACTGGTGGATAAGTGCTGGTGTTGGTGTGTGTGTTTGCATGCAGTCGTAGTGGGGTGTGTGTGCATGTGTGTGAATGCATTGCAGGCTTGTCATGGGCGGGTGATTGAGTCCAGACGTTGTGGGCTCCTCTCGTCACCGTTGTCCCTCCCCTCCGACACCACCACCAACCAGTCCTGGTTGTGGGTTCAGAGTGTTTTGGGCCCAGGGCGGCCTGGAGGGGCAGGGCCATGGCTCCCTGGGGTGCAGTAAAGTGATAGGGCTGCACAGGGGGTTAGGATCGCCCCTGGGGAGCGAGGTCGGAGGTCAGAGTCTTGGCCTCGCAGTGGGGATCAGGGCCATGTTAGTTAAACATGCTTCAGGTGGGGCCTTCCTGTAGAAATCACTGCTGCTTAGGCTAGCTCGCATCTGGCTTTCTGTCTGGTTTGTGTGTGCACGTGCACTAGTTTTGCTTGTTTGTATCGCTGCTTTACTCCTTTGTGTTACTTTTTATGGCTAAACTTTCTTTTTTAATGTCCTACTTATATTAAAGAGAGTAGAAACAGGGATATTAGCATTGATATCCAACTAACAAGCCTAAATAAATACATACTAAGTATTTTTGCATACTACGTCTGGTGCTTGGACTCACCATACATTTGTGCTACATGAAATTATTAAGACAAATATGTTAAAGACAGAAATATTTGCCTCATTCTGCTGGAAAGATGGAGCAAGGAAGGTTTTTTCTCCTGGCTTCATGTGCTGACTGATGCTCCAATTCTACTTTAAGTTTTTGAAAATCTAGCCGCACGAGGCATGACGTTCGTGAACGAGTGCACGAATGGACCACGCAGTTTGTTTTCCATTTGTGTTTGGCACTTTTTCTGCACTAACCTTAAGGTCCAGAATGGAATAAGAAAAATAAAACACGAAGGTTTTTCAGAAAATACAACAATCATGATTTCAGCCTTTTCTTCCAAGAGTGTTATAGAGACGGGAAATGACTTTAACTGGTGGCCATAGATGTGAATTCTTTCATTTTAAAAAGAAAATGAGTCTTTTTGTAAAGTATAATGTTGCATTTTCTGAAATTTTGTTGTATTTTTTTTGTTTTGTGGTTATGATGTGGACCTCAGAGTAGAACGATATGTAGGAATGCTAAAGAGCCAGCTAAGGCTGAATTGAGTAAACGTTTTGGCTGATGTGTCTCCTCCTAATGTTCATTTAGCAGTCTGGCTCCTTGTTGAACATATTAAACTTGCAAAGTATTAAATTAAAGCATAGTTGTGTAATAGCGCCAAACCTGTTACGCAGCTATGCATACAGAGCTCAGAGTGTATGTCAGCAGTTGCTGGTTGTTGGCCTGAGGGTAGCTGTTGGTGAGGCAAGAAAATAAAAAACATGAAAAAACATTACTGAGGGATTTTTTTTTCTTAAGGATTATAAAAATACTTAATGACACAGCAGTGGCATCAAACATCTCTACATGCTATTCTAACATAATGTGGCCTCTTTAAAATAACTACTTTGGCTTTATTTTATTCAGTTCTAACTTTAAAAAGCTTTTTGTTTAATTGAATCTAATTCCTATGTAATTTCATTTTGTTAACTTCATAACACATATTACAAATTACCAATATAATCAAAAGTTTAAATAAATAATAGGGCTGGTTTAATGTGGATATTTGTTGATCATTTAAAGCAGGACAAAAAAGAAAGAAATGAACTTTATTGATTCAGTAAAGTCAGCCCATTAAGTGGAAGACAATGAAATGCCTGCAGAACACAAAGATGGCGGGGAGAGAGCGGGACTCCTGTCTATAGCAGCAAAAAACAGAATAAATGAAGCATGAAGCATTTCATGGGGAATTGACGTTTTTAAGAGACTTTTTAAACTTCACCTTCCATCCCTCAGCAGCTTCTAAGATGGACGACAGCGAGGTCAGGCCGTCACCTGGGCTCAGACACTGACCAAACACTGGTTCTCAAGCTGAATAATGGGCTGTCACTAACCCCTGACCTCAGCTCAGAGTCTAAGGTGTCAGATCGATATCAGCCGAGCACGCTGAGCGTCTCGTCTGACGGGAGGCGTCCCGGGATGTTCAGCCACTGAACCCTGCACGAGCGCACACACTCACTCCGTGTGCTCGCCACCAGAATCACGTGCACACGCGTGCCCATATCTGCAGCGCCTCGCAGATTGTTCCTCCATCCACTTGGGCAGGTGCTGATGGGACATATGCTAGCCGGGTTATTTTAACCAAACCTGCTGTGGGCCTCCTGGAGTCATGTGACATTAGAAGTACTTGTGTGTCTGCGCTCATGTTTAGTGCTTGTTTGCCTGCTTGCACACACTCTCAGGTATGTTTGTTAAAAGCGGCGATTCCATGGCTGGAGCGCTGTGTTGCTGTAAACTGCGGTCATGGAAACCTGAACAAGCATCTTTAGCACAGAGGGGGTTTATGAGTCGCTCTGTCGGCCCCTTGGGGTTTTACACTGACTGAATGATGGAGCCCTGCTGTGTGTGCGTCTGTGTGCTGACTCACACTCACCCCATGCTTCCATTGCTGCTTTGACCTCCTTGACACCAGAATAGCGCTGTCAGTAATTAACCTGCCTCATTCATGTAAGACAGGAGGAGAATCGCTTGTCTCACTCAGTTTGTGCACAGTCAGAAATACTCATCTGAAAGGGTCGGGTCACTCAGAGTCGCTCGGCAGCAGTCTGACCAGCAACAACTTGTTTTAAAAGTGGAATAATTCGCGATCAGCTGATCGCTCCACACGAACATCAATCAGAGTTTTATATTTCATTTCAGGAGACCCATATAGGACTCAGACTGTAAAAGTACTCAAAAAGTTATGTTTTTAAACTTCTATATTGAGCAGCAAATTAGCTGCACACATTAGAAATCTGCCCACGAGCTAGAATTGCATTCAGCATATATATAGTGAGTAATTATCTTAGTATAAATTATTACTTGGATATTAAGAGACATTCTGGTAATTTGCACTTGAGATGTAGGCAGGGATGCTGGAAGCAGGAGGGCTGAGGGGCCACTGGGGTTCCCGCTTCATTAGGTCAAGTAAGCAAACACAATATTAGGTCTTATGTTTAACATCAGAAGTTTAATTTTTTTTCTCCCTAATCTAATAAAGAGGACATTGCATTGTTGGCTACAGTGACTACAGTGAGTTCTCTTTGACGCGTTTGAGCCTTTTTAAATTGTTGCGAAGAGACAACTTTAAATTAAAGGCGCGTTTCAGGCCCCGCTTCATGTTGCTGTTCTGTTCTTCTGGAGGAATTTTGTAAAGTCAGAGAAAATAACCCTGATTATATCACACTGAGGTCATCGGGGTAACGCAAATTTCAGGCTGTTGAGTGTTGAGTTTGTAATAAGTGGGCATTTACCAGGAAAACAAGGCCTCTAATGGAAAAATGCTGCATTAGTCGCATTATGTGAAATGTAGCCTGTCTCATGCTTGGTTCCAGCTTTTCCATTTTCCAAGGAATGTTAGATTGAACATAAAGTTCTTTCCAAGAAATTAAAGATGTGAAAAATAAGGCTTTATTTAAAGTGTGCGTGTTTAGCAAACTAAACATTGCAAAACATCTTGGAAACACTATTTTGAGAGTTCAGCATCACCTTTAGTAATTAGTTTGTTCTCAAAGTTTGCGCTGGTACATGAAGTGCTCAGAGACAGGAGCTTTGTGGTAAGTTTGGTTAGAGTACGTGAAGCTTTACGTAGATCCTTGTCTGTCTGTCGGAGCTCCTGCAGCTGCGTTGAAGGACGAGTTAGCAGTTGACACAGTCAAGACCGCCAGGAACCAACGACGAACTGTCCGCTCTCGCTGCTCCCATCTCATCCAGCCTCTGTTCTCCCTTTCTGAACTATCTGAGGTGCCTTCCCACAAGCAGCAATGTGTTTTCAATCAGAGGCCAATTATTCACCTCCACTGGTTTTGTTCCCAGCAGAAAAAAGAGAAGCAGAAAACGGGGAACTGTCTATACTTTACAGGCTCCATTTTTCCCATCTCTCTGCTGTCAGCACCCAGCCGGCCTGAGCCCTCTGGCAGACACATTATGTGTTTAAATGCAGTCTGTGCCTATGTGAGTGTGTTTGTGAGTCTATGGACAGATGTGTGTGTATATAATTAGCCACCTAAGTAATGGTGGCTTTAACTTTCCAGAGGCGGAAAGCTGTGAATGATTGGACAGGTGGAGGGAGGGCGATCAAGACCTCCCAACCCTGAGGGCAACGGGGTGGACAGACCCCATCTGGTGACATCACATTATATGATCAGGACCTTATCGGGCCCATTAAGGGCTCCCCCTTGAGGGTGCGACTGGGAACTACAGACTCTGTGGAAAAGTAAGAAGCAGCGTGAGGGCTGCACTCTGCGGTTGTTGCATTTGCATCTTTCAAGTGTTTGTGTGACAGGAGCTTCATGTGTTTCTGTGGGCTCAAAGCATTGCTTCTTTTCTCTTTTTGTGGAATAACCCTGGGAAGCTGCCCCTCGTGTGACCCACCGTGTTCATTAGGAAAACAACAGGGCGGCTTTATCCTGTTCTCCTCCTTCCACTCGTCTTCTACTGTTTTCTTTTTCCCGATCAGGTCTTACCGTTTATCAGTCTTCCATTTGATTTTCTCCTCCTCCACTCTTCTGTTTTACCCTGTTTTCTTTGATAACTACTTCGGTTTATTTTCCCGTCTTTCATTTTGCTCCCGCTTCCTTTCTTTTGTTTAACCTCACTTCCTCCACTCCCTGTCTTTGCCCCCTCTACTCCCTCGTCCTCACTCCTGTTTCCCGTTTTGTTTCTCCAAGAACTTTCCAGTTTGTTTTGTTATCTCTGAATTTCCTACAGGGCAGTGCTGTAACTTCTGTGCAGTCAAGGTTGTGGCTACATTAAGAAATCTTCACGAGGTTGTGAACTTTTTGATGGGTGGTTTTAGTTCTTGTAGGTTTACTTTTACAAAGTTTTTACTGTCATTTTTTCAGTTTTAAAGAAAACATCTTTTCAGACCCAAAAGAATTAAACTATGTCAAAGAGATATGTTCTGAGGAAGGTAAAGGAGACGTGTGCAGACTAGGGATGCACTGATATATCAGCCCATTAGTTGACTTATATTGGCCTTTTGAGACATAGGATGATGTTTTCTGATGTAAGTGGCTGATAATTGTGGACATTTAGCCAGGATGAAGTCAGAGTGATGAAAAACTGAAAAACTTTTAACTGAAGATTTCTTTATTTCACTGCACAAACAGAAGAATAAAAAAGAATAAAAACAAAAATAAAACATCAGTAAGTGCATCAGTCATAGGTTAAATTATTTTAAACACAAATACCAACCCAGATTTTCACAATCGGTGCTTCCTGAGTGCAGACGGGGGTTTTTTTTTTCTTTCCTTTTATTCGTGGCAATAAAATAAAAAGTAAATACATATAGGTCTCACTCTCTGCCAGAACATAATTCCTGGCAGCAAAGAGAGGGCCTGAAACGTCATTTAAAACCCTCATGTTGGGAAATAAAACAGTAATGCTTTATTTACGGTCCTGCTGTTTCTCAAGACTTTCCTTCAATGCTTCCTGGAACAAAAAAAAAAAAAAGCTTTGTAATATGGGAGAAAAGCAAAAGCAAACAACGTTCTTCTAGAGATTCGTGAGCACCGTTGTTTGTCACAGAGAAAGAAATCAAACCTTTAATGCAATAGATATGAAAAAATCTGAATAGTGCAAAGGCACCTTTTCTTGTTTTCTTTCCTGTTTTCACACCCTTCCTCCACCTCTCGCTCTCTCTCTGTGTTGTGGTTTCTCTCTAATCTGGCTCGACCATTCCCTACCTGTGCCAGGCCACGGAGTGACACAAACACACCAGATGGGGATAGAGAAAGCAAACAAAGTGGGAGAGCTGACTGAAAAGAGGGATTATCCATAGATGTGTGCTTTGTTAAGAGCTCCGGTTACTGATTCATTGATTAAACCCCTCTAACTGGGCATGAGTAATTCAGCCAATCGGGGATCATTAATCCCTAAGACAAATGGACTAAGGTGCTTTTGTTTTGTTAATGGCTCATTATGACACATTTATAACTAATACTGAACTGTTGAACCAGAATTTTTTTTTTCCTGCTAAGGTCTAATCGTTCTTTCTGCCTCCTGCTATCAAACCCCGAAGCCTTGTTCAGCCTTCGACACCTCCCGCTGCTCAGAGCAACAGCAAAAGGAAAAACATAACTGTTGAAATTGCCTCGATCAGCCCTGTGAAGGCTTAATGACTCACTAAATAGCCTATAACAACAAAGCCATTTAGAAAAACGGATGAATAAATCTTTTTTGATGAAAATGAAGAAACCCTATTGCTGGTGACTGAGAAAGCAGTTGAGGCTTTTTAGCTGGGTAAAAGAAAAAGAAAAGTTTCTTTCACACGCTTCAGTCCAGCCCAGAATGGGGGTCCTTCTAGTCTTAAGTTAGATGAAGTAGAGATCAGAGCAGAGATCAGCAGGAGACAGACTTTGGTTAAAAGAAGACCCCGAAGGCAGCAAGGGCTGTAATTTCATTTATTCCACTACATCGCGGGTCTGCCGGTGCATTTATGGCTCTGCGTCTTATCAATATTTCACTTGTGCCACTCAAAAACGTCCGTACAGCCTCCATCTGGCAAACATCTGGCTCATCTGCTGGCGCTCTCGCTTCTCTCACCCCGCATTTTATCGTCTTTCGCAGTAAACACCTACAGTCCATATGCAGCCCGCTTTTCGCAGCACATGTTTGGCTCTGCTCGGAGCTAGAATCCAATCCTGTGTTTCACAGTCTGACCGTAAACGAGCAGCAGAGAGAAGCGCATCCAAGACACGAGTAAGAAACCGGTCATTCAAACTACATTTACAGGCAGGCAGGGGTGCACGCTGTTTCAGAGGGCACCCTCTCTCTGCTTAGAGTACATTTTTTGCCAAAAAGAAATATGTCAAGATTAAATCGTGAATGGTTTCACCAACAGCTGTTGATCGATCATGGGCTGTGAATAAAAGCCAAAACTGAGAGAGATAAAGGTGCCGCAACAAATCCTCTCCCCGACCCAGGTGTCTGAGGAATGTTTTGACACCCCACCCTCCCTAATCCCTATTCCATGCAATATCTTTCTAGTTTATTTATTGCAAACTTTCCAGATCATTTGAGAAGCACCCTATAATAAATAGCCTGTATTGATCTTTTATGGCTGGAAGCTTTGGGCAGAATTCAGACAGCCGTTCCAGCGAGCGGCATGTGAACTCCAGCATAGTTTTACACCCAGCATTTAAAGTGCAGCATTGTCTCGAGGGTGGCTCTTCTCTGTCGTTGTAGCTGCCCTGATGACTGAAGCACATTTTCTTATTGTCACATTGTTTGGCTCACATAATGTCACACAGTGCTGTCGGACTGTGATTTACAGCCCAAGTGTTGTGTCACTGTAACACTGTGGTTTGTTGCAGAAATTTCAACTGAATTTCTTGCAGGAAAAAGTTTAGCAAGAGAGCCGTGTGAGCAGCTTCTTACAACATCTAAATGTAAAAATTTATCACCGTGTGCCAGATTTATGTTCAACTGGATTATTGAAGTGAAAAAGAACATTTCTTGATTGATTATTGAAGAGAAATCAAGACATTTTCTGGACTACATACACCCATGGGACACTTCATTAGTTACACCTTGCTAGTACTGTCTTGGACCCCTTTTTGCCTTAAGTTTTCATGGCAAAGCTTCAACAAGGTGCTGGAAAGATTCCTCAGAGGTTCTGCTCCTAACTCACATGACAGCGTCACACGGTGGCTGCAGATTTGTCAGCTGCACATCCATAATGAGAATCTCCTGTTCCACCACATCCCACAGGTGCTCTATTGGGGATTTGGTGACTGTGGAGGCCATTTGAGGACAGTGAACTCATTGTTGTGTTCAGCAAACTGGTTTGAGATGATATGAGCTTTGTTACGTGGCACCTTATCCTGCTGGATGCAGCCATCAGAAGTAATAGTTGTGCTTCCACTCCAATAAAGAGGAGATGATGTATGCAGTGTTTAAACTTTCAAATTTCAAGAGAAACTTATTCTTGCATAAAGTCTTACAGTTTATATCCAAGAACAGTTTCACTTGGATAAAGTAGCTCCAGTTTATTCTAAATGCTGTTTAAAAAGCTTTAAAAAAGTGTGGAATCTAACATCCCGAGTGAACTTGTTGTTTTGATTCCCCTGCACTTAAGCACTGAAGAAGTGAAGTGAAAGCAAATCAGTCACTGGAGACTAATTTTACCACGCTTGCTGATGCTTGAAGTAAACTCTGGCCCCTCTTCAGACATGATCCGGATGTATCTGGAAACAAATACTCAAGCCCGAGTAGGGTCACTGTCACTTTCACAAACTTTCTCCTCTTTTCTTTCACAAAGGAATTAGTTAGAAACTCTTTTTAATCCTGACTAATCTTAGCTGTTACTCTGGGGTCGTGTTTGATTGACAGCCTCTGACACTTACAGGGGCACAGCTATAGTTTACAGCTTTGTAAAGACACAGGACAAAGCAGTCTATCCCACTGTGCTTCTGGCTGAGGACATGATACTGTGGAGCCGGCTGACCCCTGGTAGTCATAATATCAGCAAGCGAGTCTGAAACTAAGGCGCGGGGAGGCCATGCTGAGACTGCCAAAGCGCTCAGCTGGTGCTCGAGGGGGGAAAAAACTGGGAGAGAAAACAAGGCTTTGGTTTCACATTTGACCAGACTATAATTAGAGAGAGAAAAAGATTAGAATATGGCCGACGGTGCCACAAGACACCCACACACCCCGCTATCATGCATACACACACATCCACTCATTTGTGGCCCTTGCAAGCCCAGTGGGCTGGCCACTAATCCTGCAGCACATTTACAATCTGTAACGACAACCTGATACCCCCGGCAGGCCACGGCGAGCACACACGTCCCTTTATGCTGCTCATGTACGTGTCAGTAGCAACAGCTGCATCTAAAACCCTCCTTGTCTGTCTCACCTGGCCGCAGATCAGCTGATTGGTTTTCCCATTCCCTCGGTGAGGAGCAGAGACAGGCATAATATGTGATCTGTGGCCAGTGAGGGCCTGTGAAAAGTCAGGATAGAAAACCCCCTACGGTGCTCTGGTGAGTTCACCCATATCGGATCATCAGCCTGCCGCATGCTCCAGCACGGTCTCTGGCCCCATCTCCCCTGACGGTCCTCGCTGTGTCAATGAACAGAGGTGGAGTATTGAAGACATCCGCAGTATGTCAGTGATACTGAACCGCGGGCCATTAGCAGCTATAGAGACACATCCAGCCGGCTGTCCAAGCCTAATCTGTCTCCGCTAAAAGCCTCAGAAATGCAACCTTATACGGCGCCTATGGGAATATATGTTTCCAATAGCTCTCCTCAGGAATGAATACCTGGCATATGTCGCTATTATACTTTTTCCCCACTTCTTGTGTCCACTCGGTGTACAGTAAACACAAGGGGCTGTTTCAAGGCGAGGCTTGAGAACAGGCCTCGTTTTCTCAGACTCACAGATTCCACAAGGGGCTCCTACATCATGCTGTCATATTGGAGCTAATGAAAATCGTATTCTACGCAGGGATCCTCTTAGCGCTGCAAAAGGCACATGCTAACCAGGGGGATTAGTCCTGTAATGCTAGGGGACTTTAATTTCAGCTCCAGCATAAGTCATTGCTGCTGAGTACTAACATTGATATATGGCTTAGGAGTGACTAGCATGTGTCAGGAGAGCTTTCTGCTCAGGCGGGTGCCTTGCGGACGAACTCAGTTGAATCTCACAAGATGCTGGGGATGATTAAGGCTGACATGATGAGATCATGTAAACAAAACCAGAGCCTGCGTGCATCTTTTTGACGGTCCAGCCTGAGCACTTTTTCTTCAGCTGTGGCCTTGTTGAGTTGCCCAACTTTTCACCACTTGTCATCAGGTATTGCTTTATTCACAACTCTTTAGGGAAACGCATCATTGGTGAACATGATGGGTAGAGACTCCCCAAACAAATCAATAAATAACTTCCTGCACACTTAAACAGCTGCTCCTGGTGTACCCTTTAGCAAAGCACTGCTTCAGGGGATCTGAATGTTAAATGTGAAGAACAGCACAAACCAGGCAGCTGCAGAGAGCATGCATGCTCAGTGTATCTTCATTAGGCAAATACATGATTTGAAAGGTCAAGACCAGTAGTCACACTTTGTATGATGTTGCCAGGGGAATCATCTCTTCATGTAAATGTGCAGAACAATCATTACAGCCAATAATAAACCAAGTATGGTGGCATTATTGCTGCAACATAAAACCTGCCCTCACTCTTGATTATAAAGACAAATATTCCAAAAAGTCTTGCTTTTTTTTCAGTCATGTATGCCAAATGTGGTTCAGGATTTGACACTAAAATATTCCTCAGATAACATTTGCACAGTTGGCTTTTTTTCTTTATTATGGAATCAGGGACTTAACCTTGAAGGTTTGGGCCTGGTAAAAATCCCAGTGGGGTTTATAAATATTGTTGCAGGTGAAAAAATAAAACTGACGCTTTACCTGCCTGAATAAAGGCTCCCACATTAAACCACAGACAGCAGTTACAGTAATGTCACCAACTGATTAGTAACATCCTATTATGAAGAAACGAGATGTTTTCACTATAGTCATCTTGGTGTTTTGAAACATGTCAAGGGAGTGTTGGATCTGATTGTGAAACCGCATACTTACTGAGTAATGACTTTTCAACCACAAGTCGATAGCCAGTGTGCATATCGTGGACAGTCCTTCTTTCTTGCTCTTAGAATGACCAAAATGTACAGAATGGACTTTATTCATGACCCAAAATGAGTGACTGAGCCCATTAACTCATCAGGAAAGTGTTGAGAGGTTGAGGCTGAGGGTCTTTTTCCCATGGATTTCTATAGGACAGGAAGCCTTATTTCCCCCCACCACCACCACCAGCTGTATTGCCCCAAGGTGCCCATTAACAAGAATGCAGGTTTCAAAGCCCTTCCGTACTGGCTTCGCTTTTCAGACCCTGCAGCTATGTCTGTCTTTTAACACTCATGGCGGTTATGTTTCTTCTGTTCCTTCCAGATTCTACCGGGGTGACTACCACATCGACGTCTGCATCAATGACTACCTTGACATCTACTGTCCGCACTACATCGGCCCAGTTGCTGATGATCGAGCAGAGCGCTACGTCCTCTACATGGTGAACTACGACGGCTACAGCTCATGCGACCACAACTCCAAGGGCTTCAAGCGTTGGGAGTGCAACAGGCCTCTGTCGCCAAACGGACCGCTCAAGTTCTCAGAGAAATTCCAGCTCTTTACGCCCTTCTCCTTAGGCTTTGAGTTTCGCCCTGGCAGAGAGTATTATTATATCTGTGAGTATCTGCCTTTTGGATATTGCTAGCATTGCAGTTAGAATTAAATGCTTGATCCGATTTCTTTTTTTTTCTCATTTTTTATGCATCAAATTAGTCCACATTATAGAAATTCAAAGCTCTTAATTTCAGTAATTTTCTACAAACCAAGAAGTTATTATTTTGGTATTGCTGCTAACTCAGTGGTACAGGTATACTATGTGCACACGTCACCACAATAAGAAGCTCCAAGTATGAAACACATCTGTAGACCAGTATGAAAGTTATCTTGGAATTTTGCAAAAAAGACATCAGTGTTCAAATATTGTTTTGCAAGTCCTTGGAACCAGGGCCAAACCAAAACACAAGCCAGAGGGAACAAAGTATCTCTACTGTTGAGGTCTCGCTCGAGGTGCCGTTTGTTGCTGACTGGCTGAGCTCAGTTTTCTCCTCCTCGTGAGAAGACTCGGGGAAAACAAGCAGCTGGGAAGTCATGTTTTCATAAGTGAAGTCAGTGCCCTGCAGGGCCAGAAGACATGGACTAAATGAGACACAGAGCGCTCGATGGTAGATTTGAGGTATTTAGCTGACACTTGTGGTCGGGAAAGACCCTCACTGGTACTGACATTAATAAGGAGTGGAAGAGTAAGTGGAAAGACTGCTTTGGCATCACAACAAAGATAATAAGATAATAGAGAATATGTAGAAAGCTTATTTCCCATACTTCCCCCACAGTGCTAGTGCAGCTTGGCAGCCTTGCCTCCAGACTGAGGTCACTGATTTAACCCGTCAAACAATAATTTCCACTTTTATTGTAAGAAAATATTTCGGAAACTTTAACGACACAGCCAGATCAAAGGTGACACCAGAGATTTTCGAAGGTACTAACTTTGAACATTCCTTTCCTTCCATGGATGTTTCCCCGTGCTAGCATCTGGGATCTTAATATCATCAAGACTGCCGTCCTGCGAGTTCTACCGGATCTCATTCTGTATTTTCATTGCAGTATTTTGTATTGTGATATATTACCCGTCACTGGATGTTTCTGTTGGATCTCTGTGTCAATTGGCTAGTCTGTTTGACTCCATTCTCTTTATTGTTTAGGGAGATTGCGTTGTATTTATAGTGCTGCCAAAGAATTGTTGATGTTGTTGCAGTTCCTCAGATGTGGATAAGAAAAGTTATAGATTGCTTAATTCTGCTGCATTTGTTGAGTTGGCACTGAACTGACAGAAGCCAAGGTTTTCTGCAGATTGATGATGATTGATCATCGAAAGAGAGAGAAGAAAGGCAGAGAGACAGTCCATATGCCCGAAACTGCACAAAGCCATATGGACTTTATCTTGCTGACTCAGATTCATGACTCATCAATCAGATACTTGTTTCTTTTCTTTTTCCTCTGAGAACACAGGGTCTGACCACAGGATTAAATGACAAATGACAGACACCTCCAGGAGAATACCAATGCCCTACAGGCAGAACATCTCATGTGTCTGTAGTCAGGGAAAATGCTGGTTGCAGAGGTACTTCTGCAACATGGAAACATGTAAATCTCAGACCGTGTATAATGAATTGCAGCTGTATGTTTATTTTGTGTCCATCTCTTTAAATATTTCATTATTTGAAATCTGGTGGGTGGATGGATGGACTGTCAAGTTTAGTGATGATGAATGGCAAGTCTCAGATGATGTGGAAAGAATCAATGTCAGGAGATATTTGCGTGTGAGTACACAGAAGCATTAGGCAAGCGACAAGATTTTTGGTACTGGAAGTTCTCTGGTTGTGTTTAATAGTCCACCTTGATTCCCATCAGATTTGAGCAGGCTTTAGCTTGGCGATGCATAGAGCTAAGGAAAAAAATACAGGCCATCACTTGACAATGATTTAGCTTTTCATCATTTTAACTTATATGTATTCATATATATTAACCAGTGTGACTGAAAGGGAAGCCTTGTCCTGGAAGACCCTTGGCTGTGCTGGAAGCTTCAAAATACCATTGCCTCCAAAGTGAGCTTTTAACTTCCACAGCATGTCTTTTATTTCCACAGCATGTCTTTTATCCTGTCTTCCTCCCTTCCGCCCCTCCCTGAGCCTGGTTCTGCCGGAGGTTTCTTCCTGTTAAAAGGGAGTTTTTCCTTCCCACTGTCGCCAAAGTGCTTGCTCATAAGGGGTCATATGATTGTTGGGTTTTTCTCTGTATCTATGAAGCGCCTTGAGGCGACTTTTGTTGTGATTTGGCGCTATATAAATAAAATTGAATTGAAAATTGAATTAACTCTTTCCATTAACTCTTTATGTTTTTCTAATAATCATTCTCTTTTTTTGGAGCAGTTGTGGCTCAGGTGGTAGAGCGGGTCACCTACAGGTTGAAAGGTCGGTGGATTAATCCCTGACACTTCCAGTCTATGTTTTGCAGGATCCTTGGGCGAGATACTGAGCCTTGAGTGCATCAACCAGAGTGTGCGTGTGAATGTTAGACAGGGCACCTTAGCATAAAGGAAGCACTGGATGAATGTGTGCAAGTGGGTAAATGTGAATTGTTGCTCTTATTTTGGTCTCCACCAAGCATGGTTACTTACCTCTCCCTTTAGCATCTAAATGCTTAGAGACCAGTAATATTTCCTGTTGAGTGCTGGGGAAGTAGGGTGCAGTCTGTTTAATAAAGTGCTTTTCTCTGTAACTAAATGTTTGTGCAACTATTGATGGACAAAAGTATTTTTGTGTTTGTATTTACCACAAAAAAAAAAGAAAAATATTAGCAGAAAGGAGATTTAAGTTTCTATACAGTGTAATGGTTAACATTAGCTTGACTTTAACCAGCACACCAACAAAACTTTAAGCACGGTAAACAAATATCTTTTTTTTGGTATGTCTACAGACATGTACATTTGACGTTTTTAAGCGATCGTTTGTGTTTGTTAAGTTTCAAATGAGCCGTGAAATCCTGAAATTTATACCAATGACAAAAAAAAATATTTCTGTTTATACAAGAAACCCATATTTTTCCAGATGGATCCGGGTTTTCTTCTCCAGATTCCGAAATCCTGGCTGCGTTACATTAAACACTGTTTTATCAGCTGCTGATATCAGTGTCATATTGCATGTTGACATTATCCTGCACCGGCAAAGCCTAACAATAGTTGATAGTTAATACCGGTGTTATACATGTGGTTTGAGAAGCTGTTGTGTGGGCATGTAAATGACATATTGAGAGGAGTGTTCATGCTTGCTCGTCTCAGTGAAGACAGATACTCCTTTGTCCTCCTCTGCAGTGATTGTCACTCGCCTTAGGCTTGGCAAAGGGGGGGGGGGTGCATGTCAAATGGATGACACCTGCAGCTGCATGTGGACCAACCCTTCAGGCAGACAGACAGACAGACTCTTAGGGGAAAGCCATCCTGGTGTGAGATCAGTACTATGGCTAGTCCTAGAAGGTCAAAGGTCACCAGTATGATGACGAGGTTTTTGCTGCAAGCTTCTCCTGGCCTCAGAGGGCGGCATGTTTTTCTAATAGAGCCACAGTGGAGCAAGGGAAGCCTGATCCTAATCTCAGGGGATAGAAATCCAATTTTCAGAGGAGACAGTTGAGAGTCTGGCTCTCCCCGCGTGAGAGAGATGACTGTCTCCCTGTAAAGCCCTCCTGCTTCAAACGCCCGAGTCCCGCTCCGTACAGCCAGCGCAGATCTACATTGATAATGACGTGAACCTCGGCAGCACAGGACCCCAACAGTTCTCCTTTAGCTCCTCGCTGCTAACGCAAAAACAAAGGGCTTTGTTCCCCAAGATAAACCACAAGAACAACATCTCTTCCCAGAGTATTTATTTCAGGATTTGTTTAATTTACCTCAGAGTCACACTGAAGCCCAGCCTTACACGCCATCCCAGTCTGTTTAGAGATATGGAATATGTGCTGCAGGTTTGGACTATGCGATTGCATTGATTCAGTCCACACAGTACATGACTGAATGTGCAAAGCGTGTCTAAGCGCGTGACCGGGAGGTTTACCGTTGTCTCGTCGTCAGATGACCTGACTATAGCTGGGGTCTAGAGTTGCAGGCAGAGCTGGAGTTACAGTCATGGGGAAGCACGGCTGTGTTGCTTGAGGAAAGAAAACCCAGACTGTGACCTCAGTGGTAGACACAAGAGAAAGGAGCAGAGACGGTCGGGTAATTGCATGTGTGTGGTGGAATCTGTGAAGCGATGGTGGCAAGGCAGGAGAGGAGGAGGGTGAGAGAATGCGATGAGACAGTAACATTGTGACCTAATGCCAGGGAGTAAGAAATACAAGAAAAGAAAAGATTCTTAAACAGTTTTGCAACTGTACATTAGAAAAAAAAGAGATCAAAGGAATAACAAGTTATCTAAAGGACACAAAAAAAAACCAATGCATAACAGGATCTACTGATATATGACACCACAGAGTGCATTTTGAGGCGTACGCCATGGTCACCTGCCAAAGGTAAATAAGAGCAGCTTTGTTTATCCCTCCGGAGGCTATTCTTTTTTTTCCCTTCCACTTCCTTTTTGTGTATGCCCACTGCTGATTGTCTGACTGATCTGGCTGGTGCTCACATGGAAAGTAGGAAACTTTCACTTTCAACTGAATAGTTTTAATAGCAAAGAGTAGCAATGAGGTTTACAAATTTTAAATTGATGAGAAATTATTTCCAAGCCTGTCTCAACCCAGGGTGTCAGTTACTGTAGTTCTATCACATACCTCTGCTGTCACAGAGGGTTTTCTTTGGCTGTGCATTAAGGCACAGCCTGCAGCAATACTGGATGCTGAGAGATAACAGTCCTCCTCTAAAAGCTACAAAGTCCACAAGGTTGAAGGATGACAGTGGAGTAAATCACAAGTGTGTCAGTAAGGAAACCACTTGTAAACTTTGTGTTTTGCATTTTTCACCTTTTTTGCTTTTGTTCACGGGTAGGTTTAGGTACTAAATCCCATTTTTTAGGTTCAGTGAGCGTCTGTGTAGGCTTGTCTGAAGCAGGAATTATACTTTCCGCGTCTGCGAGTCCGTTAGGTTCTGCTCGGGTTCCAGTGATGTAAATTTTGTCATCTGACAGTACCCATGCCTGACTGTTTTTTCATCCACACAACCACACAATCGGAGGTCAAGGAGATATAACAGGAATGATTACTCGGGTCTTCAGCTGTCCATGTCCATGAAGTATAATCTGGGCTAAGGCTTCACTAACGGACCAGTTCTGTTGTTTAGCTTAAGTTTCATGAACATTGTGTATTCCACACTTGGTTGGTTAGATATTTCTGTAGCTTGCTTCCCGCTGCTTTCTCAAATTGGTCTCAAAGAGGTGCCGAAAATCTTCTTGGGATTTGCTTCGGTTAATAGCAGATTGCGACGGTTGCCTGTGGTTTGCATTGAAGACGCCAACTCGGCTGCAAAAACTCGCAAACCAACAAACCAACTATTCAGTAAGTGGTAGTCAAACTGTAAAAAATGTGATACAAACCAGAAGCGGAGACTGTTTGGCTTCACAGTAAAAGGCACGCCTCTTAAAATGTGTTTGTTTAAGAAGGCACAGTTTTTACTTTGCCACACACTGTTTGCAACTGATTACATAGCGACAAGTGGGAGCTTCCTGTAATCACTTGCCAATATTTTCCACTAGTGACTGGAGGTTGAGAGTGGGTCACTGAGCAGTCTCTAGGTCTGTGTCACTAAGGCCCAACTATTGCCTAAGCCTGTTGCATCACAATCACCAGAGAACACCTTATACTTACCTTTGACATAACAGAATCTTTTTAAAAAAAGGGGCATGGGTGGGAGGATGGGCTGAAATTTACAGGTTTTTGATGAAAGTTATAAAAACTGCTTGTTTGTCACAGGATGACTGCAGTGTCTGCAGATCAATTCAATTCAATTCAATTTTATTTATATAGCGCCAAATCACAACAAAAGTCGCCTCAAGGCGCTTCATAGATACAGAGAAAAACCCAACAATCATATGACCCCCTATGAGCAAGCACTTTGGCGACAGTGGGAAGGAAAAACTCCCTTTTAACAGGAAGAAACCTCCGGCAGAACCAGGCTCAGGGAGGGGCGGCCATCTGCTGCGACCGGTTGGGGTGAGAGAAGGAAGACAGGATAAAGACATGCTGTGGAAGAGAGACAGAGGTTAATAACAGATATGATTCAATGCAGAGAGGTCTATTAATACATAGTGAGTGAGAAAGGTGACTGGAAAGGAAAAACTCAATGCATCATGGGAATCCCCTGGCAGCCTACATCTATTGCAGCATAACAAAGGGAGGATTCAGGGTCACCTGGTCCAGCCCTAACTATATGCTTTAGAAAAAAGGAAAGTTTTAAGCCTAATCTTAAAAGTAGAGATAGTGTCTGTCTCCCGAATCCAAACTGGAAGCTGGTTCCACAGAAGAGGGGCCTGAAAACTGAAGGCTCTGCCTCCCATTCTACTTTTAAATACTCTAGGAACAACAAGTAGGCCTGCAGAGCGAGAGCGGAGCGCTCTAATAGGGTGATATGGTACTACAAGGTCATTAAGATAAGATGGGGCCTGATTATTTAAGACCTTGTATGTGAGGAGCAGGATTTTGAATTCAATTCTGGATTTAACAGGAAGCCAATGAAGGGAAGCCAAAACAGGAGAAATATGCTCTCTCTTTCTAGTCCCTGTCAGGACTCTTGCTGCAGCATTTTGGATTAGCTGAAGGCTTTTCAGTGAGTTTTTTGGACATCTTGATAATAATGAATTACAGTAGTCCAGCCTGGAAGTAATAAATGCATGAACTAGTTTTTCAGCGTCACTCTGAGACAGGATATTTCTAATTTTAGAGATGTTGCGCAAATGGAAGAAAGCAGTCTTACATATTTGTTTAATATGTGCGTTGAAGGACATGTCCTGGTCAAAAATGACTCCAAGGTTCCTCACAGCGTTACTGGAGGCCAAGGTAATGCCATCCAGAGTAAGAATCTGATTAGATACCATATTTCTAAGATTTTCAGGGCCGAGTACAATAACCTCAGTTTTATCTGAATTAAGAAGCAGAAAGTTAGCGGCCATCCAGGTCTTTATGTCTTTAAGACATTCCTGCAAGTGGGTTTAAATTGTGTTTCAGTACTTTAATAAGTCATTGGCAGTACAGTATACGTATAACTTTTAGGTTTTCATTTCAACTTTTTTCAAATGTTTTGTAAAAAAAAAGAAGTAATAATTTAATGGAAAAATAATCAAGAAGTTATTTTAAAGGCTAAAATGATTCTTATCTTAGTTGCAGCTCGAATCCGATAAGATTAAAAGAATGTCTCGGATGGAAAGTTGGGACAATTGTTTTTGTCTGTGTCCTTCCAGACGTTCCGTGCAAGTATGCAGAAATAAACTTTTTATAGCCATTGAGCAAAGTTAGAGTGAGATAACAAAAGCCAAGGAAAGCTAGACATAAGGAGCATGAGCGACATAAAGAGTCAGTCTGGCCAGTCGAGTTCAGTTCACTCAAGTTCTGTTCCAGCCACCGTTGGGCTGTGAGGTAAGTTACTCAATACCCGCGGACACAGACAGAAGCAGCGTGATTGGCAAGGTTTCTGTCATTCATTTCCTCCCTCTGCTGCTTCACTTCCAATATTTCTCTCATGGTAAAGTTTAAAGATGATTTTTATCTCCTCTCACAGCCGCGCAGCATCTGATAAAATGCCTTTTTGAAATATGACGCCCCAGGTCATCTGCAACTGGAAATACCGACATGGTTTACTTTTATCAGGAATTTACCGCTGGGCTAGAATCTATCACATGGAGGGTCTGCGTGACGGGGTAGCCAAGTGTCCGTGGACAAATTGTGGAGACCTCTTTGCACAGATGTACATACAGGAACCACAACATACATACATGCGCACATGCATGCTTATCAAGTCATCTAGGGCGTGTGTGTGTTTGAACGGTCAGATCAAGAGCAGTTTCAGACACTTGACAGGCAGCAGGAAATGGCAGAGGTCGCTGTATCAAGACATGTGAGGCGAAGCTAGAGAAAGAGAGGAAAAAATATTGTGGGACTAAGATAAGAAGGCAAGAAAAAGAAAAGCAAAATATATTATTGAGAAAAGTGCAAACCATTCGTCACAGCTGGTGACACCCTCAGCGCTCTATTAGCTGCTCGGACCCCGGTACTACTTGAAAACTAATTAGTTTTGTTAGCTCGGGAAAACAATCACAGCAAACATGCCCAACCCCAGAAACACACGCAGGCACACACACAAATTCTAATCTTTGCCTTTCACAATCAGGAACCAAAGGAAATGAGATTTCGAAGGTGAGCATAACAGCGTGCCACACATCTGCAGAAATGACTGCCCCTGGCCAAATTAGACTTGGAAATACGAGGGTGACATTGACATAAAATATAGAGCAGAAATGCTTTTACATCAGGATGAGAGGGAAGTTCAGACACCGAGATAAAGCTCTTCAGACCGAATTTAAAGGGAGATAAGAGTGGAATACCTCTGATGGAGAAACAATCGACCTTGTCAGATTGTTCGTTTCTACTGCTCCGCTGATGTTTATGAATGAAGGTAGATTTAGAGAGCTAAGAGGCCGCAAAGTGAATGCGAATAGATAACGTCGAGTGGATTTGGAACAGAAAAGCAATCTTGTAATGTAGCTATGCAATTTTTTTTTTACCTTTCTGCTGTCTAGAGAGCTCTCTGTGCCTCCACTGGTCATGGCTGTGGAGCATGTCATAGAAATGGTCTGGCTTTTTTAGGTAATACATCAGGAATACTGCAAACACCACGGTTACCTGTTAATAATTTTCCCTACAATAGGGTTCATTATCAGATAATTAGGCAGTTTGAGCAACTTCATCTGGGACTTGGGTGATTCGGAGTTATTGAAGAATGCAAATGCAGAAGGTCCGACTACAAATAAAGTATTTCGCTGATATGACTAGGCTGAAAATATCAAAGCTTCAAAACTGGTAAAACGTCCTTTTTTTAAAGCCAAACTCCTTGAATATCAAACACAAACAGCAATACAAGAAGTATCCAGTTTTTTTTAAAGGGTGATCACAGTTATGACCAGACATTCGATGTCAGCTAAATACAGTTCGATACTAAGAGCAAAGTAAACAGTTTCCATCACATCACACATCCATCGTTACCCATCTCAGTGGTTTAAAGAACTCCAGTCCCTATAATTTTGCAATAGGATGGTTAGATTTGGTTCCACAGATTCAGGTAACAAAGAACTCTTTTCCTGCAGTGCAGTTGCTTTGTTGGTGCAGAACCTTTCTAGCTTTGAGAACCCATTATTGTGCAGCATTACAAGCTTAAGTTGTATGTCTTTGTGTGCTGCATCTGCCAATCCTGGTAGTCCTTTCCGTTGCCACTAATGTCAGTAGGTCTAAATTTGGACCCAGCAGTTTTTGCGTTGCAATGCTGGTGCTGGATTTGCAAGAGGGATACAAGAGGTATGATTGCTTCTAAAAGCGCCCATTTACCATCGTTGGATCCCTTTTAGAATCATTATTAAAAATATGCATGTCATACTTGGCCAGTTTCCACAAAGGCTTTAGCTAAAGACACCACCAAAACATTTTAAAGCATGCTATAATCAAGCTGGAGTTGTCTACTGTTAAATGCAATTACTTAATTTGGATGTGTGGCCTGATATAGGTGTCTGTCTGTGTAGCACATTGGTTATACAGAAACAATAATTATGGGGATTGTAACCATTATAGAGGCTAGGGAGACGACAGCGACAAAACTGCACATAGGTCATGTGCAGATTGGTTGCTAAACAGAAAGGGGAATGCACAAAGATAAACCATCAAAGACATGGATGAGAAGCACAAACAATGGCTGGAGATTTTTTATTTTTCATGCTTGGTTTCACAGCACTACAAAGCTCTTTGTGTTTTGACTTTTATCTTCTATGCTGCAGGTGGCGAGTTAAAGACTCAACAACAGCGCAAACGTGAACAAGTATAGCCCACATTGCCAGTTGTTTCAAATAGTTTTGACTCTGCCCCCAACTTCCAGACACATGTCTGTAAACTGCAAAGCTCTCTTTAGCACCGGCACATCTGAGTGGCTGGTGTTTGGGTTGCGTGTTAGAATGAAGCCTGATAGGGTGCAGCGCTGATACTCGTGCTCTCAAAGCTGTTTTATTGCAAAGTATAAAGGTATCTTTTGTCAAATTAAGAAGTTCAAGTGTGGTAATAATAGTGACATTTTAACTGACATTTTAATTCAGAATGACATTTCCCCTGATCACGCAGCAGTAGATTAGATCAAAGAAGGTATTTCGATATCTGAAACTGAAGCTGGCATGTTTGAAGTGCCTTTGTTTCTTAACTCCATGTGATGTGTCCACAGCCTCCATCTCTGACGACAGAGGAAGAAGGAGCTGCCTTCGACTCAAAGTCTTCGTCAGGCCTCAGAGTGAGTCCCAGATTGTTGTGTCTGCTCTGCCTGGTTTTCCATTCTTTATGTGTGCCAGCGTGTGATCGGACTGCGCGCGTGTGACGTTCAACTCGTCTAATCTACACATCTCCTCTCTCCTCTTTGTTTCTCTTAGACAATTGTGTGAAAAACTCTGGGACCGTGGAAGAAGGAGTCAATTTTGATGATAATAGTCACAACTCCCTAGAACCTGGAGGTTGGTGGGAATATACTGTACAGTTCATGATGTTTGTCAGTGTGTGATGGTGACGGAATCATGTGGGATAGATAAAGATTATTCTGAACACGTGGTGATGGACAGATTAACCATCGAGTCAGAGGTTTGGATGACGTTAGTCAATAAAATGATCGACAAAAATTTAGTTGATTGACTGGCATTCAGGTAATCATGATATACCGAGACTTGGATTTGCATCGCTATTTCCCAGTGTGTCACTTAAATACAAAGCTGGAGGATGAAGTAGGTTAGCTATGATTAGCAGAAAAAAATGGCGGCTCCTTTTAATTCAGTTAAATGTAGGTGTCGTGTCTTGACTAGGTGTCGTGACTTCCTGGAGTCTTTGGTGGCTGCAGTATCAGGTGACATAGACATGAAAGAAAAAAAACTTGGACATAGGGCAAATGGATAGATTTTTTTAGATGGAGCTTTGAATAGAGTTAAGGTATTAGGTGCAAGGCGTAACTCTAAAAAATTGCACCCATAACAAGGAACTAGCAAAATCTGATGTTTTTAGCCATCTTCTATGACAGGACATTGTTTTAGCACCCAGCATTTCGAATAAGGCAATAAAAAGCTTAGTTAGCTGTGTGTTAGCAGGCTAGTTAGTTAAGGCATTTGTAAATATAGCAACATTACTCACTGCATACAGGTTAAATATTGTCAAAATTTGCTTTAAGCTTAATTTAATCTTTTAGTGCCGCTTGTCTTATGCCTGGGATCCACTTTTGTCACATGCAAGGCTCGTTGTTTTGTTCATTAGTTTAGAAAAGCTCAGTTCTTTGTTCTTCAACGTGTTTCTAGTGCATCCCACCAAACTGCAGCTTTTAGGCATTTATCAGTTGACTTTTGATAGCAGTTAGACATGACAAGGAGGCCTCTAAGCTAAAAAAAAAGGCAGTCGAAAACCATGACTCTTTCCTTCTCTGTTGCTGGTGGGACTTTCTTGGGCTCCATCTCTATATAAAACATTTGTAAAGCTCTTTCTGAATCATTTGTTGCCTTTTAAGATATTTCTGTCACAAAAGGGAAAACAGTGGTTGGAGACCATGGCCAAAATTATTGCCACCATTAGCAATGAACTCGCAATCTCATTGACTGTAAAAGACAGACTCAATCTGCTACCAATTTGTGGTTGAATTGGGTCAAGTTACAGGCAATCTGTTGGAGATTAAAATTAGCAATAATCGCAATTTGTATTAACCAGAAAACTATATTCAGTCCAACCAGAACCTCATAGATATGAAACAGAAATTCAGAAAATTCTTCATAAATAGAAACGTAACTTCTGCAGGACAGCAATTTAACCACACACGGCTGGTCTGCTAACGATTCATTAGTGGGTCAAATACACCTTCCAACCAGTCGCTGCAGGCCCCCCTCCCTGAGTCTGGTTCTACTGGAGGGCTCTTCCTGTTAAAAGGGAGTTTTTCCTTCCCACTGTCACCAAGCACTTGCTTAAAGGTGCTTGATTGTTGATGTTTTATGTGCTATTGTAGGGTCTCTGCCTTACAATATAAAGTGCTTTGAGGTGGCTGGGCCATATATAAATGAAACTGTATTAACCTCCTAGGACCTGGCGTCCACATATGTGGACATCCCATTTTGGGTTATTTAGACCAAAATACTCAATTTTGCTCTACAAGGAAGGTCTACCTGATATCCACTTACGAAATTTTATTGAAATTTTAAACGAATATCCTCATATGTGGCTCTCATTTTTCTTAGAAACAAAAATCAGGTAAAAAAAAAATCTGGTAATTCTTTGTTTTTACATTCATTGGTTCCCAATATGCCCAAATATCAAAGAGAAATGAAAAATGCATGCCGTGGAAGAGTGCAGGTCTTAGGAGGTTAAAATACACAATCAAAATTTTGCATGAGGGAGCCTTCTACTCAAAATCATCACACAATTTCAGCTTTCCCTGTTAAGTGTGCATTTTCATCTGTTTGCTCTTAGATGGTGTCAGTCACGAGTCACCAGAGCCAGCAAGAAGGGATGTGAACTCCGCTGGACGGTGCCAGACTTCAGTTCTCCTGCTCAGCTCCACCCTCATACTCCTGGCTGTCATCTTGTCTTTATAGCAGCGAGATGTAGAAATCAGGGATGGACTGTCCTAACTGGAGCACAGGCCGCTCTACCCTGCAACCTCTCCCCTCAAGGAGCACTTTTAAAAGAAAAAATGAAATAAATAAAAAAAATTAAAACAAATCACTGACAATCTCTCATTACAAAGAGAGAGGAAGGGACTTCGGTGCTGAAGCCTTTGATGTTTTTTGACTTTGTAAAATGCCAACTAGTTTGATTTTTGACTTTCTGGCGAGTGCCGATGGTCGTGGCGCCCCAAGGTGAAAGCGTCTTTTACCTATTCGTCTCTCTACCATTTAAAGTATGCAGATATTACACCTTTTTTTTTGCATTTAAAACAAGCACAGAAACATGCTTTTAAACATATAAACACACAGGACACAATGTCTACACAATCAGTACACTTTTTAACGCGAATGGCAAAGAAGCACAGCAGGACCCCTCTGAAGTTTACAGATGAACTCTGTTTTTTGTTTTGTTTTTTACATTACATAACCTCCAACATGTAACATGATTAAATCTCACTTCAACGTGGAAGAAGATCCTGGAGCGGCACATCGGCAAAAAGGAAAACAAAGAAAGATGCTATTTGTTGGAGACTGTTGGTACAGGCGTGGAGGTACGGGGCGGGCCTTTGATGGATTAACCTCTCTCTCAGGTTAAAAGGGATGCATTGTCTCAGACTGTGGAGGACCCTTTATGAGAGATTTAAAAAAAGGAAAAAGTTAAAGAAGCACTCATCTTTTAGTGTTTGGATAGGAGGCAATTTTAATGGTTGATTAATGTATGTGTTTGTTTTATTTTTTAATAATTCACATAACTCAATTGTAGCAGCCAACACGGGTGTACAGTAAAATATTTGAATGGCGCGTAGACAACGATACGGTCTTTTGCCTGGCGAAATGTATTTTCCTATTTATTGTGAAGTCCTTGTGCTTTTTTCTGTTCTGGTTCAGTCTGTAAGTACAGTAGAAAGGCAATAAAAAACAAACACCCTTACCCGTTAAGTTAGTTTATATTACCCACAGTTAATTTGATACCATTAAACAAAAAAAAAAACAACCACACAGTTTTACGTATCTGTTTGGACTGCTCGCTGATGATGGTTTTTAATTGTTTTTAACAAAGTCCGGGAAGAAGAGGGGAAAAAAAGTCTGATGTGCTATCAGGGTGTAGAAATCGTAGAATATTTGTGTTTGAAATGTCATTAAATGAATGTCACAAATGTAGTTTTACTGTTACACTATTGTTTTTGTGAATCACTGTCATAACACAAACTATTGTAAATAGAAGGCAAAGTTCCTACAAAGTTCAGGGATGTGTCCATGCCTAACATGAGGTCCATTTTTTCTTTGTTTCTAAATCAGGGAGAATTCTCTTCCCTAAAATAAAGTAGAAATTTTATGTGGCGAAAAAAGTTTCAGTGAGATGGTGGGCGAATTGCAAAGCAGGTGGAAGAAGTGTGCGTAGGATGGTCGGGACTGTGATTCATTTACCCTCTTTGATGTCGTGTAAAGTGGCATCTGTACAGAAAATACACCGGGGGCACCCTCGTACCAGTTATTTCTGGAATGAAAAAATCGACCACCAGGGGAGATGGAATAAACACGAGGTGGTGTCCTGTTCTCTTGGGGCAAACTGAAACTGACCTGAGAGAAGGGGGGAAAGAGACGAAGAGGGCGAGATGTGAAGAACTGTAGTGCCCCTGCTGAGATCAATAATGCTCTTCTATTTTCTCCTCATGTGGCAGGAACATGTGGTAAACAGATCCTACTGTCACATTCACTCAGCGCCAAATAACACAGCCTTGCTAATGTCACTGCTAAAGAACAACACCTGTACTGCCTGCTTGCTGGAAGCACGGGAGTGTTAGGGCCACTTTGGGTTAAAATAAACCAAGTTAGGGAAAGAAACTGAAGCTTTGGTAAGAAAAGATAGTAATTACATAGCATATTTTTTAGGTTCAAAGATGCAAATAAAAGAGATGCAAATATTTTATTTGACTGGCTCCTGTGCTAAATATACATCTAGATCAGGGGTGGGCCCCTGGCCCATTCTGGCCCGTGGCAAAGGAAACTAAATGGAAGGTTAAGTGTATTTTTACATGTTTTACAGCTTTTTCTATTGATAAAGACCCCCCCCCCCCTCTCCCACATACACACACACACTCACACTATAACATACAAAAATAGACAAAATATAAATGACAGAAAAGTTCCTGTTTTCCACAAACTACTTTAAAATTTTCATTTTTTGTCCAGTCCACAGTAAAAGAAAAAAAAAAGACATTTTCTATTAATTAACAAAAACCTTTTCAATAATTGTACACATATAATGTAGTTTCACTGGTCCCCCCCACTTGAGTTGCCCTGGCTTAGAGATAGACTGCCCAGATTTATCTTGAATATAATGGAACTCAACTATGTTATCCTCAAAAGGCGCCAAAAATATACATCTAAAAAACTTGGCAGAAATTCTTTGCAAACCTTCTTTTGAGCAGCAACTATTTTTTTCAAATTACAACAGCCAGTTAAAGAATGCATGCAGTTAGCTAACATCAGATTCATCTGAGGCAGGTATGCCATGTCACGAGCACGTAATAAGACGTCACTTGCTTGCTAGGTGGTGTTTGTAGAAAGAAAATACTTCTTGCATAAAGTTTTTATTAAATAACCAGAAAGAGATACCTCTGGAGGTTTTCAAACATATACTTTTGGGACTTTTGTTTTAGTTCTGTTATAAATATGTGTATCACTAATATGTTGAAAAAGTTGGGCGACTGGGGTAATGATTTCAGTCTACAAGCATAAGTAGTGTAAGTAGTTAAATCTGGCCCTAACACTCCATTATAGTGCAGGACACCTGTGGCATAGAAGAAAAACAACAGTGTGTAACTTGTTGCATAGTTTATAAGTTGCTCCCTTAAATACCGAAGACAAGACCAAAAAAAATTAATAGCTTTGAGTTTTCAATTTGATCCTCTGTTCCTGGCAGATACAAGGACCACTCTTTCAGAATGGCTGGTAAACTGAAGCTGATGTTTAAAACTGGTGGAGTGTCCCTTTAAATTATAACTTATTTAATTTATAATTACTTCTGTGCACGGCTTCTGTGCTAAGACAACCATATTAGGGTTATCCACCCTCTATGATATCATACAGAACCAAAAGAGGAAAAACTCATCTGAAACAGTGTTTAGAGCAATCTGAAGCCTGAGCTTTGGCCTCACGTGGATTACTTGTACATACTTATGTCATTATTTGAATCTTTAGCCATGCTTCACGTGAGCACCCAACATTGTAATAGTTTATATGCATGACAGAAATGAAGAAAAAGCATATTAGGTCTTATTAAAAACTAAGCTAAGAACTTGAGACAGACAAGAATAGAGTATAAAAGCATTATTTTCAGGAGATTCAGGAAATTAATAGTTTGAGGTGAAAGGTTATTAATATAGCGGCACAACAAGTACGCTGCGCGTCTGAATTAGTTAACAGATTTCTTTTCTGTCATTTTCTTCAAGAGCTTAGTAAGATTTAAATAACATTTTCCTCCTTGGTCACAGCTTGGCCACTCGCCTCTCCATGAACATCAGTCCTGTTTTTTAAGCCTGGCCACCATTAAAAGTCCACTATCATTGAAATTATCGCCTCCTGCCACACCATGTTGAGAAACCCCTCGAAACAATCTGTTTGTTTTGTGGATACTGTGTATCCAACAGTTAGCGTGTTATAACACACAGTGTTAGATACTCCCTTTTTCTCGTCCCACACCTCTTTTAAAGGGCGATTTACCTGACATATTAACGTTCTTTGGGAAGAAAAATGTTTGATACAAAAAAATGCAAACTTTCATTTTATATGTCTTTTATATGAAGCAAGAAAAACAAACAAGAATCATCATTGCACCCACTATCTGTAAAATATGTTTGTGCAAATGTGGCACATATTGAACATGCAGTACGGTTACAATCATGACTCAAATGGCCTGACAAGAGTACAAATGGATGTCCAAGAGCTCGAAAAATTTGTGTTTCCTTTTGTTTTCTTAAACCACTCTTGTTTTTTTTTTTGTTTTTTTGTTTTAAATTGTTGCATCCAAAGTGTCTTTAAAGGTCCAGGATGTTCTTTATTTCCGTTTGCTTATCTACACCTCCAGCTGTTTCTGACATGTAACAACAATAATCAGTGTAAAAGCTCAATGTGTTAGTGGCAGAAGAAGACAGTCCCACTCAAATGCTGATGTTTCGTGTGTTTTTGAGCAAACTGTGCTGCGAGGAGGGCGGGTAACATGCTCTAACCTGATTTTGTTATAATGTAGCTTCAAGCTAACACCACTGTTTCTGTTTGCAGCATCTGTTTCCCATCCTCTGTATCTGAAATACAGATGTGTGCTTTTTTTCTTCTGTTGGTCCATCTAGCAGTGGGAAGCTTTTTGTTAGCCACAACTGTGTTTTCCCCTCCCCCAAGTAGACGTGGATGTGCCACCAAACTGCACATTTCTTTAAAACATTGTAGTAACTGTACCTTGTGCCTATACAAGTCCCATCCTCTCCTGTACTCATCTAAACTATTCTAATGTCTGTTTCCTGCTCAGTCCTTCACTAGATTTTTCTACAAAACTACAAAAAAAGGCAATTTCTTTGTAAATACACGTGTTGGAGCAGCTATGACTAACTAAAACAAAAAAGATTTAATAAATATTTCTTTGTCGTTGTAATTATCGTGTCTGATTTGTTTTATTAATCATTATGGAAATGAGTGACAGCTTGTGAAACAGAAAGAACATCAAAAAGGCGTGAAAGCTTCGTCGCGGTAGCGCGAGCAAGCACTGGATGTTTGTCTTGGTTGTCGCTCGGTGCATAATCACACAGGCCGAGTCCGGGGGAAGTGGATGAACAGCTGTTTCTCCATAATCTGGAGGTAATTCAGTCTGAAAAAGCACAAAACAGAAACAGCTTCAATTAATCTTGCAGGGAATGTGCAGCGCTTTGGGGAGCTCTGCCAAGAAAACTCTGTCTCACACGCTCTTTTGCTCCTCACTCCGCTCTGCCTCTCCTGCTGTCTGACTTAATTTCTCAATTTCTGTCCTTCTTACCCTCTTTTTGTACCTGTGGTGAGTTTGCAACCTTTAACTGGCTCATTTCATATAATCTAGATCAAGGTTTTTGCCAAATTTAAATAACCTGGAGAGACAATGTAGGCAGGGTGTCTGAAATAAATCTTAACATTTATTTCATGGGAAATGCGTAAATATACCTAAAGGACAGAGTATCTTGATTACCAACATAGATTGCATATAAAAGATGGCTGTAGCTTCTGTGATGTCAGCCACTTGTTCGTAAATCCTGTTATGAAGTGTTTTCACCTTCACCTGGTGTTTTGAAACCAGATGTGAAGAGCGAGGGGCGGCTCGGACTGTGATTGGGTTGTTAGCCCAAGAGCACACCCTGGACAATCCTTCAAACTCTAATAATGACCAGAATTTATAAAACATTGTGTTTTATTCAGTATGGCCTGAAGCTAGAGATTTAACCAATAAACTCATCATGAAAGCATTTGTTGAAGTCACCCTAGACTGAGTATTTCCTAGACTTGGGTAAAAGTTAGGCCTAGGGTTGAGGTTGTCACCAATGATGACTCAGATCTTAATTATTAGTTATTATTAGTCTCTGTCTTCCTCTTCTCACCCCCAACTGGTTGCGGCCGCCCCTCCCTGAACCTGGTTCTGCCAGAGGTTTCTTCCTGTTAAAAGGGGTTTTTTCCTTCCTACTGTTGTCAAGTGCTTGCTCAAAGGGGGTTGGTTTGATTGTTGGGGTTTCATTATTCTAGGGTTTTACCTTTACGATATAAAGCACCTTGAGGCAACTGCTGTTGTGATTCGGTGCTATATAAATATAATTGAATTGAATCTTAGAGCAGAAACTTGTACAACCTTCTTTACCCTTAAGTGGGCCATACCAGTGAAACTCCCTTTGCTATCAGTGTAAATGCATTTCACTACACATTTAATCTGTGAGGTCTTAATACGAGTGCAATTTCAACAGTACGTCTCAGTTTTTCTACATGACAAATGTGTAAAACTACAGATAAAAATTCTGGTAGCTCAGTGGCTAGACAAATGTTTTAGTAGGTATTTCTACAGTATGCAGTGAAAAACAAGAATTTTTCTGTCTTCAGATTGTTCTACTACTATCCATTACATTACCTTGGAAAAGGTGAAGGACTCTATTTTCCTAGGTTTTACAGCTTTTCCAATTGACAGACCTCCTCCACTGCAATTCATACTACACCAAAGCCTTTCAGTGGGTCAGATTGGAGTCTTTGCCAGGCTGATTCTGGCACCCAGGCCTAATGTTTAACACTGCTTCACATGGACAAGCAGCAGTTTAAGGAAGTGCAAGACTAAATTTCTAAAGATAAGAAGTTCTGAGAGACATTTAAAATGCAGAAGAGGCAGCGGTGTGCAGTTAGTCAAGGTAAAAACTATCTGAAAGTTGCCTATAAAAAAAAAATATATATATATATATATATATATATATATATATATATATATATATATATATATATATATATATATATATATATATATATATATAAAATTGTTAAGATAGTGCATTCACCTTTGACAGCGTGACAGTTTGCAATTAACCATCTAATATAAAAAGCCACACACAACCATCACCGGGCAGAGGCAAATGACCACAAGCAGGTATATATTTTTAATGTGCACATTTAATGAGACAGATTGTCATAAGCACTTCCCAGTGAGTCTAAAATGGCAGAAAAACTAACAAAGATATTCACTCTGACATTTCACATCTTTTGAATGTTTTTGGCTGGTGCACCTGCACTTCAGACATTACGTGTTTGACCTTTTTGAGATCTTCCCTCCTGTTGTTTTGGCAACTCATCAAACCACTGATTGGCAGACCTCTTCAGATTTGCAGATTTTTGCTGCTCATTGTTATTCAAACGATGATCCACACCTTTACAGACAGGCTGAGACTGGCATTGCTTTAGCCATGATCGCTTTGCAGTATTTTGGCTGTCTCCTGTGGCCTTCGCATTTCCTTACTGACAAACGCCAGATTGTGGGAATGTCTTGAACTGGACTTCCCACTGATATCCAGACTCTTGTTATCTTTGTTTTGGGTCTGAGTGAAATATATCTGTGAGACACTCACACTTCCTGTTCTGTCTGCTGTGTGCTTATGAACTGCGATTATAAGTAAGCCGTTATGAATATGGTGTCAGGACATAAACATGCCATCAGGAGTAACCAGTCTAGGATTCTGCTTATATTCTAACTCTTGTTGTATGATTACAGAGGATAAATCCAAGAACATGTTCACAGTGACGGGATTACCTACAGACAGATTCACTTTATCTGCCCAGCTGTTCCATAGATCAACTTAAGCTGCTAATTATTGTGAGGGATGATTTCTTTACAACTCACTGTATTTCCAATGCACCCCCCCCCCCATTTTTTTTGTAATTAACAGCCTTGTTTTAGCATTTTAGCAGTTTTTAAACTGTCACAATGGGGGGGAGATTTCAGTGCTGAGCATGAGCTCACAGTTGATCATCTGTGTGTAATCCTGGATTAAGCCACCTGAGAGAGTCAGGGAGGATGGGAAGAGGAAGGTTGAATGGGAAGCCCATTTCTTTAAACCAGTAAAGGCCTAGAAGCTGTTTTCTGTCAGCTTCTCTATCTGCAGCGCACCTCACACATCAGATGCCTTAGCAGGAGGTGGAAGGAATGTCACTTTCATTAACTCAGCTGTGATGATACCCGCTACCTTGAGACAATATCAGCCTCAGGAAGTGGAGTCTGCTAGTTTTTATTTAGTCTTCGAGCACTGGAGATAAAGTGGAGACTGAAATAGCGGCTGCAGTGGGAGCTCTCGTTTTCCGGATAGTCCAAAACTATTTGGACAATGCTCCTTAATATTTGTGGTTCACATAATGTTTTAGACAGTGCTTTACATAATTTGTGTTTTATCCTTTTCTGTTCCAGCGCCACAATGCTCAATGCCTTGCCTTCCTTATACTTGTTGATACCTTTTAAAACAATTAAACTCTGGCTGTTCTCTGTTACTCAGGCTCTCTTGTGCTGTGTGCATTTGGTGTTGCAGGAGATCCTATGTGGAAATGTGGGACATTTTACTGTCCTCCAGAAAGCAGATTAAGTAAAAACTTTCAATTTGTTAGCCCTGGAATAAGAGAAACTCTGGGTTTTCTTTCCCAGAAAGAGAGCTAACTTAAGCTCAGTGTCAGATGTGAGGATGCCTCACTGCTCACTGGTAGATTTGATTTTGAGGCAGTGAAACTCCCTTTGCTATCAATGTAAATGCTGAACCAGCTGATTGATTCATTCATGTAGTTGCTGTCAAAGCAAATGCCAAAGTGCAATAATTTGCAGTAGTTCATGTTTTTTTTAAAAAAAATACTGGTTTGTTGTTATATTTGACATGAGCCTGTCTGTCACTAATGTGAAATCTACACATGTGTTAACTTTCTGACTAACTCTGTGGACAGTAAAGCAGCTGTCAGGCTGTCAGCGAGTTCCCCTGCAGTGAAACGTTTAGTGTAGTGGTGGCAATCACTGTTAAAATAAAAAATAAATCTATAAGCTTTAGATGCATAACACACCAATCAATGATCAATCATTTGTTAGGCTGTCACACGATGTGGTCATACTGATGGAAGAATGTGTCATCTCAGCTGCTGTCTTAGGGATAATTTGAATATTTCTGTGGGAATTAGGCTGAAATGATTCTAAAACAGGACAAGATGTTGTTTAAAATGAGTTTTTAAAGGCTGCAGAGAGTCTGATTGTATAGTAACTGGATTTCTTGTTGAAACGTCAACACATTTAGTCATTAAAACATACATCAAACACCAAATTGAAAGGTGTAATCTATGAACAGTTAAAAACTAAACCTCAACATGGTTTCCTCTGAAAAAATCACCTAAACATATGCATGAAAACAGCCTGGACACAAGTTTGCTTGTGGACCTGTGAGATTAATCAGCAAACTTGTGTTCAGGCTGTTTTCCTGTATATTTTCATCTCCTCTTTCCATCATCTGCATTTTGTCCCCATCATGTTACAGTTCAATAATTAGATTTAAAAATCAAAGGTAAAATTTGGTAGGATTCCAGCTTCATCTAATAATGAAAATGAAAGTCAGGTAAATGATTGAGTGGATCACGCTGATTAAAATGACTCTTTTCTCCTTCCTCCTCCTTCCACATTCATATTCATCAAGCCATCCACATCCATTTTTGTCTCCTTGGCTGGTTCAGGGTCGCGGTGGGGCTGGAGCCTGTCCCAGCTGTAACACAGGTGGGGTGCACCCTGTAATGGTCGCCAGCCTGTTGCAGGGCGAACACAGAGACACAACTATTTACACTCCCATTCACACCTGATTGCATATCTTTGGACTTTGGGAGGGAACTTGCCCAGACAAGGAAGGGCCCGAGCTGGCCAGTGGATTAAAACCCAGGACCCACATCTCAGAATTGATGCGACTGAGAGTTCAATAAGGAGAGATCATTAAAGAATAGAATAACTGAACGTAATTGATTGAAAATAGAGAATTCTATTAAGCTATTTGGCATTAAGACGCCCTGATGTTCCATCATAGCTGTCATGGTCCTGGGTCGGTGACCCAGCATTTAAGTTTATTATTATCATTTTCCAGTTTATTATGATGATGATTATTATTGTTTGAGTTCTACGTGTTATCTTCGGTCTGTCTCTGAGTCTGCGTCTGTATCTCTGTCTGTCTATGGTGTCACCCCTTCTGGTTGTGAATCTGTCTGTTTAGTTCAGCGTCTTGTCTGGTTCCCTGTGTCTGAGTTTCCTGTTTTATTGTAAAGGTCTGTGTCGTATGTGAGTGTGCTCAGTTTAGTTTCCCCTGTCTCGTCAGCTGTGATTTCTCCCAGGTGTGTTCCCCTCCTGTCTCTCATCCCTTGATTACTGCCGTCTGTGTATTTAAGCCCTGTGTTTCTCTGTGTCAGTGTCGCGTCGTACCCTCAACTTGCTGTGTTTGTATGTAATGTCCTCCAGCACCTCGGTTTAGAGTTTTGCTTTTGTAAGTTTTATTTTGTGAATCATTCCTCCAGCAATAAAGCTGCGTTTTCAGTTTATTCCCGTCTCCAAGAGTCCTGCAATTTTGGGTCTACCACTTCTGCTTGCCTGCCACACAGCCAACCATGACAGAACGACGCGACCAGTACATGGACCCAGCGGACTCATCTCGGGAGCGCGATCTCGCCCGCGTCATGGCCCTAATGAAGCGGATTTCCCACACAAAGGATACTAAGGCGATGCCGATCAGATTAAACGCTATCGGAACAATCCTCGAGGGAAATCCACATCTCTGCCAACTCAAGGGATTCATGAGCTTAATTGACGAGATGCACGAAGCCCAGGAGGTTCTTCAGGCTCGGGAGCTAGCGGCCTTTGCTCGTTCGCAGTACTCCACTCCGAGGCCTCCGCAGCAACAGCAGCAGCGGACGGAGCGGGCAGCGAAGCAGCGTAAGCTCCCTGCAACACAGCAGCAGCCGAACATGGAGCTTTCTGCGACACCACAGCGATCGCCGCGGCAGGATATCAACCCCTTGCCGCTGCCACCGAGTGAACTACGGACTCCGGTCTGCTCCGACTGTCGCTCGCCAGCCTCTTTCCTTGCGGCCATGTGGGCGCAGGATGAGGAGTCGGCCTCTCCGCCATCGCTATTCTCCTCTGCAGTTTCCACTCCCACTTCCAGGAGGAAACGGCACCGGCGCCATCACCATTCCTCGCTACAGCCGCACTCCAGCCCCTTCCCAGAGCAATCAGCAGCTGTGAGTAACCACGACAGTTTTTCCCACACTCCTTCTGGGAATGACAATAAAAAGGACTGTTTCTTCTGCTCCATCTGACCCTGTTAACCCCGTATCAGCTAAAGCTGCGGCTTCCACCCCAGAGACAATTAACCTCAGCTCTGAGAACATTAAGACTGTTTTATTCTCTGAACTGCCACCTCAAGAGACTGTTCAGTGTGTGCCCAAATGTTTCGTTTCTTGGGCTACTGACACTCATTTAAAGACTTCAAGTGGTAATGTTGTAGATATTGACACAATCTCCAGGGCCTCCCCAGAGTCTGAGTGTCCTCCCTCAGCAGACTCTGGACCACTAGAGGCTGAAGAGCCAGCATTTCCCGAGTCTTTTAAAAACTCCACTGAGGTAGTGCAGTCAGCTGCCCAGCAGTCATCACTTAGCAGTCCAGCCGCCCTCAGTTCGCTTAGCTGCCCAGCCAGAAGCTCACTTAGCTGCCCAGCGGTCCCCAGTTCAGTCCTCTGCAGCTCAGTCTCCTCCTGTTCTCCAGTCACTCGCAGCTCAGTCGACCTCAGTGCACTCTCTTGTATTGCCAGCGCCTCAGCCTTTAGCACGGCCTGCACCTCAGCCGCCAGCTCCACCGTCTATTCAGCCACCATCTCCACCCACTCGTTTTCAGGAGGAGGATGGCCCCACACAGACTTTCGTTGCTCCTCAAGACCTGGCTAAATTTGAGACTTTTACTCTCTCGGGGCCTCCCCAGAGGTTAAATATCAGCATTCAGTTAACTCTGGACCCCTGGACATAAAGAAGCCAGCGCAACCTGTTTCGTCCCTACCAGAGGCCGGTGTGCCTGCTGGTTCCGTTCTGTCCCTGCCAGAGGTCCCCACACCTGCTGGTTTTGTCCTGTGTGTTCCAGGGGCCCCTGTGCCCACTGGTCCAGCCTCCTGCTTCGTCAGCTGGGGGGGCCGAGGAGCCCGTCCAGCCACCAGCTGCTCCACCAGCAGCCGCATCCACGCCTGCAGCAGCAGCCGCATCCACAGTTTTCGTCCACGAGGCTGCCTGCAGGAATTGGTTCCTGTTTTATTGTAAAGGTCTGTGTCGTATGTGAGTGTGCTCAGTTTAGTTTACCCTGTCTCGTCAGCTGTGATTTCTCCCAGGTGTGTTCCCCTCCTGTCTCTCATCCCTTGATTACTGCCATCTGTGTATTTAAGCCCTGTGTTTCTCTGTGTCAGTGTCGCGTCGTACCCTCAACTTGCTGTGTTTGTATGTCCTGTCCTCCAGCACCTCGGTTTAGAGTTTTGCTTTTGTAAGTTTTATTTTGTGAATCATTCCTCCAGCAATAAAGCTGTGTTTTCAGTTTATTCCCGTCTCCAAGAGTCCTGCAATTTTGGGTCTACCACTTCTGCTTTCCTGCCACACAGCCAACCATGACAATAGCATAACTGAATCCCACAGGTGACAGGAATTAAGAAAGGACACTGTGGAGTCTAAACACTTGTGGAGGTAAAGATGACGAAGCACGTGAACAGGGAAAGGCAGAAGAGGAGTGTCAGGCAAGAAAATGATTGAACTAGAGCAGTTATGTCAGCATTGAGTTAGATAGCATGGGAAAGTGGACGTCAAGAGTAGACCAGCAACCAAACACCCAGGAAAGCAAATGAGTGATTACAGAGCTTCCTTACAGAACTTATTTACAAGCTTTACTTTGTTGGAGCTACTCTTAGAAACAGCATTCAAAACATTTTTGAATGCTTGCAGGGAAACATCTGGACAGGTCGTCTGAATCTGTTATTGCAACTTACAGTTGTGTTGTAAAGGGAAGCGACCACTAGTGCTCAATGTGTCAGCTCCTTAAGAGGACGCACAGCTGGAAACATTTTTAACTTGGGAAGCAAAGGATTGTTCGGGTCAAAATACATCCTTTTACTATCCTCCTTAACTATTGTGTTGTACTCAGAATTTGTGCCATCAGCCATATTTTTTTAAATCAAAATATGTTCCTAATATTCCATCACAGCCATGTATTAGCTTTTCCTTAAAGGTCTGTTACATTTGGGCCGCATCTGGATGGAAACCCACCTACACTGGCAGACTATTTGAGACTATTGGACCTTTCCTGTGGATGTCCTGATGCCTGTCAGGTTTTCAAAGTTAAACAGCAGCCTTATCCCAAATTCAACACATCTGTGAGTGCAACATCAGCCTCCACACACGCACAATCATCCAGCTGACTGGGAAGTAAAAGGACAGGACAACCCCTCCCTGCCAAGCAACGTTAAAGAGTTCCAGGTCCGACTTCAGGCACGAAACTGTGATTACACATATGTAAACATTGATTGTTGGTGCTGTTAAGTGGATCAGTGACATCTGCCTTGTGTCTCAACAGACTCATGGTAAGAATTTATGATTTAATCTAACAGTATCCATCTCATATGGCAAAACATTTACATAGTCTGATCCGGGTATTACATTGGAGGGGAGGGGGGAAAAAAACAGCTGATGGATGTGTATATTTGGGATATGGTTATGTCCTCTAGAATAAAATAAATAAGGGCTTAAGGGATACACATTGACTGGCACTGAGGTTAAAATGTGATGCAAGGCTGGCCTGAAATATTTCAAAATCTAACATACTTAAGAGACGAGACGGTTATGAGTTTGACACCTTCTAATTCACGACCCTTCATTTCCCTGATTAATTTTCCTTTCGTCTTGGTCTTGAGAATGTCTCGTGAGACTCGTGTTAATTTGATCTCACGGGAGGGCTCCCCCCTATAATATCTCCACTTTAATTCTCAACTCTTCCTTTTAAAACTTTTATTCCTGTCCTCTCCAATTTAGCTGAAGGCTCGAGCAGATGGAATGGGGCGACGGGCCACGGTAAATGAATCATTTTAGGGGAGTGAGACGTTAATATCAGCAGCCAAACAATCGCAACCCCTCTTCAGAATCTGTGGCCTTCAACCGCAGTACAGCCGCAAACCCCGAGGACAAACTCATTTCAGAAATCATCATGGAAAATCATGTTGGTCGTGTGCGTGGACAGCCGGGGACAGGCTGTATTACTGAACTCCCCCGTCTTCCCATAATAGAGACCACACAATGGCACGCCGGCCAATTCTCTGCCCCGCTGTTAAATTGAAGCCCTATTCAGTTTTATGTAGGCCATCTGTAAGTCTACTCAAACCTAAAAATAAAGACTGAGTGGAATAGAACATATTCATTGCGCTGTAGACTGCTCAGAGATGAATGGGATCTCTGAAAGAGGGAGTGATGAAAACACAGAGCATAACACAGTGATTGACTCAAGGCCACTGAAACTGGCTAAATCTATTATTCAGACACATACATGACTGCAGGGCAGAACCCATGCATTAAAGGAAAAAGAAAAAAAAAGGAATCAATAATTGCAAAATTGCCTCTTGTAGCGGTGCAGCACAGTATGGAAAATTGCGATTGATCATTAGTTATTCCTCTCTACATTAAAGCCCCCAAATCCTATTTGGTCTGCCATGTATCTCTGTGTTGTGTTTTGTGTGTTAGAAAAAATAGCCGTTGCATTAAATCAGTGCGCCACAGCCATGTGGTTCTGCACAAAGGCCAGCAGGATGTTCTGCTGCATTGGCTGCTTTTATATTTTTTTTTGAGAAGAAAATGATGTGGTGGTTTTTGCAGGTCGCTCCCAAAAAATGTACAGTACAGCAGCGGTCCCCAACCTTTTTTGCGCCACGGACCGGTTTATGCTCGACAATATTTTCATGGACCGGCCTTTAAGGTGTCGCGGATAAATACAACAAAATAAAACTAGTACCGGTACCGAAAAAAATAAAATTTATTCATAACACACGTGAAAAAACCAAGGAAAACCGAGTAAACGATAAAAACGATAACAAAATAACGCTGAAAACCGATAAAAACCCTGAAAACCATACATTTCACACCTGAGTCTCAACCCTCGCGGCCCGGTACCAAATAACTCACGGACCGGTACCGGTCCGAGGACCGGGGGTTGGGGACCGCTGCAGTACAGCACTTTGCCAAAGGTTAGGATGGTGGATCTAGAATTTTTTTCATCGCAGGGCAATGGGGGGGGGCATGCAAAGCACGGACAGGAGGCCCCACCCTTGCACCCCTGTAGATCCGGCCCTGGTTGAAGAAAATGTTGAAGTGCATCAAAACTGCAATGGACAGGAGGAGGCATTTGGCTAGAAAAAAACATCCAGTTGTTAGAAATCTATAAAAAAACAGCTCTCTTCTCCCTTGATCTACAGCATCAGTAAACAGCGTCCTGATGAGATTAAAGTGTCAGTTGTTAGTTTCAAATCTTACTGAATAAAAAAAATGAAGTTGATTTTTTGAAATTATTAAATTTAAAAAATATATATTTTGAAATTATAAGCTATATTAGAGTCAAAGAGAACAATAAAGCATGGTAGGCTACTCTATACTCTATATGAAAGCTGTAGGTGTTTGGATAAGAAATAGCATTAACAGTAGCAGTGTTGATGTAGTATACAGCAAGTGTTTTGAAACACCTGAAGCCTCTGTGCAATCTTCAGCAGCATGTTACAGTAACTGTTACACAACAACAACATGAAGCTGAAACACATGGGACAACAGAGGCTGCAGGCAGTCCACAGGCAGGTGTTCTCCCAGCCCGGGGCCTCGGGAGGCCACCTGGCTCTCAGGAACACACACACACACACACACACACACACACACACACACACACACACGGTTACTGTATGCAGAAACACGCAATTCCCAACAATGTCACTACATGGGATCCCAGGAGCCATCTCACAGACAGGGCACACGTACAACACGCACACAAACAGCTAGTCGCTGCAGAGACGACCCCCCGCCCAAGTATAATTGGTGAAAAGTGGTACAGAGTAACTGGAACAGTCACAGGAGCTGTGTGAGTAAATCTGGAGCAGGTGGTTGCGAGTTCATGTGCATTACATTTCTTGTTATGCGCTGAATTTGAATTAAAACATGAGAATGATGAACTGGCAGAAACACGGTTTGGTTGGCTCGCTCGTGGTTCGGTACTCATGAGCAGTTTATCAAATCATCAATCAGGAGCCTTCTTTATACACTTTACTGGATTTGTGAAGTGTTAATATTGACACTTATGAACTTGAGGACTAAATAACAATTAAAAAGGTCACAAAAATACAGAACAAATATGAAACTGACGCAGAAGTATTTAATCCAGTCATCTGGAGCAGGATACCATGGAGTATAATCTGACAGCAATGACTACACTATAACAGGTAACAGAATGTTTACTCTGGTAAACACACAACTTAAAAGTACCCCCCAAAAGGAACATTTAGACCTTTTAGGTGACTTTTGATTATATTTTTAATTGCATAATATTTTATTTCATCGTGTTTGAACTTTATCAGCCTCTATATAATTTACTACTGGTAGCTAATTGTGGTGCTATTAAAAAAAAAAAAAAATCTTTGGACTTCTTAATTGACACTTTTTTCCTTTTCTTTCAGTTTATGATTCCAAAACTGAGGGAAGCAAATCTAAAGTCCTTTTCTCCACTTCTCAAGTGAGGCAAATTGCACCACTTTGATGTTGTCTTAAGTGCCTTGCTGAATAACTTGAGGCACAAACAGTGGTTTTATGCTAATTTTGAATTAATGGAGTGTCTACATCCATTTGTGGCTAAATAAAGGACTGGAAATGACACCTTGTGACTTTTAATCCTGATTCTGAGCCAAGATCTTATTTCTCACAATTACATTGAGAGTCCTAATTAAAGCCCTACACAGCTTTCCATAAGCATCCCAAGTCAATGCAGAAGTAAAATCTGCAGTTCCTCTAGTGGCCACTTGAGGCCAGCTCCAATAGAAAGCCGATCCAAAGAGATATTTCCTCCTTCATAAATATTGCAAGGGATAAACATTTTTCTCAGCATGGCTGCTGTAGCTGATTGGTATCATGTGGCCTGCCAAGCCAACCTAAACTAATTTCCCCCCATTTTTGTGTTGTTGGTGCATTTTTAACAGAAATAATACAAATAATGTGGCTTGCTGTGTGCCATTGATCAGCCAAGAAAAAAAATGGTCACTTTGTGTACTCACTAGGAGTACTCTAGTCCACTGAGCAGATGAGAGACATATCTCCAGTGTGCCCTCCGTCTATTCCAGGACCAGCTCCCACTCTGCCAGAGCTGGGTAAGGTGGTTGTTTAAGAGCACCTGGTGGCCCAGCAATAATCCACAGAACCTAGCCAGGCTTAACACAAACAAGCCATCTTGTGAGTCCAGTGCGACGTGGACTGGGTTGTGGTTAAAGGTAGAGGCTATGCAATCTAATCTCTGGCTGTTTAAAACTAAATTTACAGCCATGAAACATCACTTCTGTGGTAGCTTTAAAACTTCATGTTAAAGAGCACATTTAGGGCTTGTAAAGATAAGGTTATCAGATCCCAACAACATAAATGTGGGGCAAAGCTTTGGCTCCAGAAAACCAAGATGTGGAAATGTGGACTGTGTAGTCTGGAGTGTTTACTCTGTCAAAGACTAAAAATCTGTGCATGTGGGGTTTTTTTTCTTTGTAGGTGCCTTCCATGCTTTAGGAACATTCCTATAAGGGAATGCACAAACACACTTGTTCCAAAAGCATCCAGCCTCAAATTCTGCAGATGTTACAGCTAATGTGAACAGTGACCAGAGTGGGTTGATGATGGTTTGAAGTATCAACCTTTAACAAATGCAGCCTTAATGTAAACTGCTGGAAGCTGTTTAAAAATTTAGCGATTGCTGGCGAGGGGTCTGTAAATGTCAGGGATAAGGAGAAAAGGACCAAAGCACTGAACTGCTGAAACAGTGTCCTGTCTAGCAGTCAGTTTTCATTGATTTTTAAGAACAAATTAAACATGTTAACATCCACATTAAGGGAAAAAAAAATCTAGTTGTGTATTAACCACAAAGTTCTTTTAGTCTGACAGTGTGTAATTAGCTTCACTGCTGCTGTCTGATCTGTGAGAATCAATGGTTCGATAATTAAGGGGTCACGCTTAATGCCAATTTAATAAAAGGGCACAAACTCTAATCAGCTGATCAGCTCAAGTGGTGTAAGCATGTATTTAAAAGCTCAACTGTCCCATCCTGTTGCTGCTGCTAAACAAGCAATTACATCACCTCAGCTCCATTCCCCCCCCCAGCACTTGTGCTTGTTCTATCTCCAACTCCGTCCTCAATGTACTAACGTTTGTTTGACTTTTAAGTTCATTTATTGTCCCTCTAAGAAAAAGAGAAAACGTCTCTCAGATGTTAAACAATTCAACTGATCCTCAGGGGCAGGAGGAAAAGTTGGAAAAAGTCAACATGATGGGAGCGAGGAGGGGGGGTTACTCGGGGTTAAAAGGGCTTTCCTCCAATTTACAGTGTTTTTATGGTTGGATGGCAGGTTTCCTCCCAGTAGTGCTCAACATCCGGTAGCCCACAATACACCATGAAGCAAATTCAAACGTCACTTTTCATAGAAGTAAAGTTTAAATAAAATCTCTGCACACATGCACTGTGTGTGTGTGTGTGTGTGTGTGGTCACATGAGGTGATATGCATTTATCGGGGAAATCAAGGAAGTCTCTGGCTTACAGAGCAGGAAACACACAGCTCTTTATAAAAGCCACACCTGCAGCGACAGGACCGCAATCACGGCAGCTGATCGCAGGTGTGTCCACTCAAATCATTTAAAACACTGTGTCGTAAAGGAGGTGGACACACACGGAGTCGGGGGAGGGGGAGTATTTTTACAGCAAGGTTGTGGTTTAAGAACATGCAAAAGCAAATTGTGTTTCTACAGCTTGTTTTAAATCTGTGTTGTTCAGGCAAGAAATACACTTTAAAAATTATTTCTTAAGCAAAACAGTACTTGAGTACTTGTGTAGTATCGTCCCTGAAAATGTCTCATTCTACAGTTTGTCTCGCTCTTTAAAAAAGTGGAAAATATTAATATGCGTGTCTTTATTCCTTCTGGGGCTTGTTGATAAATTTAGGGCTGCCAACTTCTGGGTTCAGCTTGGAGTGACAGTTATCCCCTCAGCATGGGGTGGTGGGGCCAGTCTGTGGGCGCTCTCCCACATTCAAAAAAAGAAAAATGAAGGAAATTCTGGATATTTTTCTTTTTTTAAACATATGCACAGAACGTCATGGATAAACCAAGAAAAACCCCTAGATTAGTTGGACTGAAAACCAAGAATGCATCAAGAACAGGATCGGGACAGCTGGCTTGAGCATAGCTGTTAAGAGAGCTTTGCCAGCATAACTGCTACTGGAACCGTAACTGTTTACTCAGGAGACATAAGTACTATTGACCTCTGTTTCATAATTGTCTGTTAATTGCTGCATTAGTTTTTTTGTGGACTACTTTATGCTCCAGCAGAGCCTGGTAAATTAGATGGTGACACAGCTAACAGTGTGGGATAGCTTGCTCTTATCTTGACTCTGCAGCTTCTTCTTTTTTCTGTTAAAGGAAGATGTTGCTACTGGCCAGCTATTTATTTCAAAGGGTCTGAATAAAAAATAAATATAAATATATATATATATATAGTGTGTGTGTGTGTGTGTGTGTGTGTGTGTGTGTGTGTGTGTGTGTGTGTGTCTTTAAATTCGAACTTGGTGATCTCTGACAAGGCAAGTAAAGTGGTTTTCCTTTTGGGACACATGCCTGTAATCAGGGGTTAAAGTGAAATCTGGCAGGTGAGAGAACTCAAGTTGTGTAGCAGGACAGCACGAGGAAATAACTCACGTAGAAATAAGCCACATAATTTCTATTGTGAGCTCTCTTAGTGAACAGGTGATTGGCTGTGTTCCAGCCAACTACAGTGTAAAAACCTCATTACACAAACCATCATGGCTCCTTTCCAGGCCCTAGCTATGATAAAGGTGGGATTTGGCAAGTGACGAACACAGTCAGCTTCAATTCAAACTGATAAAAGCAAATCCTGTTACTCAGCAGCTATGCTTAAAAGCATCTGAACACTGAAGTTTCATTATTCTTTATTTTATTTTCTGTATTTTACTTTGAAGCGTTATTTAAATGAACTTTTAAAAAGTAATCTGGACATTAAAAATGTATGAACAGAAAATGATGTGAAATTATTGCAGATTTTCTGCACAAATAAGCTTGTAAAAGCTTTTCCCCTGTAAGTTATACGTCTGCCACTATCACTGCAGCTACAAAATTCTCCATTGAGAATTGAGTGATGTGTCTCTCCTCTATTTCTGCTTCTGTTATAATCTTTGCAGGGTAGGGTTTGAATCCTCCCTCCAACCTGTTCCCCTTAAGTTGCAGGTGGAGTTGTTGGGCTGGCTCTGCAAGAGAGCAGTCTTCCTGCTTGCGCTATCTTTTCCACACCTTTTTCAACCTGAGTAATAAAGAGTCTAGTGTTTAAAGGCTGGATGGTATAACTATTCTCTACCAGTTTGTCCTTGTCATTATGGTGACATTATGGCTCTTCCTTGTTAACTGCTAGTAAGACAACCTGCCAAGAACCTCCAGCCATATCCTCCTGCTTCAGTCTTTCACCTGTTACCAGATCTCCACCTGCCAGTTGAGTAGCCCTCCAGAACCCCTTTTTAGGAATTGAGCAAGTAAGCTAGTGCATCAATATTCTCTTCTACTCACCCTCGTAGTTGCTAATACACTCTCTCTCTCCTCTGGTAGTTTTTGGGTCACACCCTGTGAAATATCCAGCCTCCCCAGTCATTCACCAGTTGTTTGGAAATGCCCGTCTTTCAATACACCTTTTTACACTGCTGATCGTTAGAGTCTGCTTTAATGAAAAACATGATTGATGTGACCCAGGACGTATAATAATAATAATAATGGATACTTTATTGATCCCCATGGGGAAATTACTTGTTTTTCTCTGCATTTGACCCATTCACTCAGTGAAGCAGTGGGCAGCCCACTAAGCAGGCGCCCGGGGAGCAGTGTGTAGGGACGGTACCTTGCTCAGGGGTACCTCAGGGTAGCCGTTAAGTGGATTCGAACCGCCGACCTTCCGATCATGGGGCGACCACTTTACCGACTGAGCTATCCCTGCCCTATACTAGTATACTAGCAGTGACTGAGGATATCATGGTTTGTCCTGCACCATCGTAAATCATATCATCACACTGCAAACTACCCATTTTAGACTACGTCCACACTAGCCTGGATAGATTTGAAAAAACAAAAAAAGATTAGTCTGAAAACGCCCCGCTCCCCACTAGCGTTTTCACTCGTTATCAGAGTTGTGCGTCCACATTGAAACGGTCAAAAACGCTTACGTTTCAGTACTGCGCATGCGTGAAGCGCAAGAAGATTCAGCCTGCCTCATTTCTGTCTGTCGTTTATTTACTTTATGGCTCGTTGAAACGTCACAGCAAACTGTCGAGGAAAAGCAGAGTTTTTTAAATGAGACGAACAATGAGGTGGAGTTGTTGCTGCGAGTAACACAAAAGTACAAAGTTGCGAAGTTGAGATTATGTCATTAAATATACAAGATAGCCGTATTAGAGCTCTTACTGACCCATTACATTGGTGTAATAATGGATTTATGTATTTGGGTATACAAATTGGTAAATCTGAGGATCAAATATTCAAATTAAATCATATCAAACTGTTGGAGCAAACCAAACTTAATATTCAGAGATGGATGGATTTTCCATTATCTCTTATAGGGAGAATTAATGTTATTAAAATGAACATTTTGCCTAAGTTTATCTACTTATTTCAATGTCTCCCTACAAATGTTCCTAAAAGTTTCTTCAAAGAGCTTAACAAACTCATAACTTCTTTCATATGACAAAAGAAAAATCCAAGAGTCAAACTCTCCTCACTACAGGCCCCATATTCAAGGGGAGGACTTAATTTACCAAACTTTAGGAACTATTATCTTGCCTCCCAGTACCAATCAATTTGGATCTGGCTACATGCAGAGAGGAGTGAGGTTCGATCGGTTCCAATAGAACAACATGAGGTGAACCCCATACCATTAAAAGATGTTCCATTTTTAGGTACAAAAAAATGTCTATCCAAGCTCACAAACAATTTGATAATATTAAACACCTTCTGTGCCTGGCAGGAATACCACTCACTTCTGAAAATAAATATCTCTTTTCTTAGAAGGACACCCTTATTGGGCAACCCTGATCTCTCTTATCATATTGCTGACCCAATATTGCTGGGATGGAAGGACAGAAATATTCGAACTGTTGCTGACTTATACAATAATGATACATTTATTGACTTTCAACAACTAAAGGAAAAATTCAAACTCCCAGGACAAAATTTCTTCAAATTCCTACAAATAAGAGATTGGGTCAAAGAGAAATCCAAAGGATTATTCCCCGAGATACCTAAAGAAACTCCTCTTGAAACGCATCTTTGCACCAAACCATGGAAGTCAATAAAAGGAATAGCATCTTCTATATACACTATTATCAATGAAAAGTTACCTGACTATAATAAAGCGTCTTTAAAAAGAAAATGGGAGACAGACCTGGGCTATGTCTATGACGAGGTAGAATGGCACCATTTATTGGAACAGGCACAGACCATGTTAATTTCTACAAATCACAGGCAAATGCAATTTAATATATTTCATAGGATATATTATACCCCTTATAGGTTACATAAAATTGATACTAATTACTCCCCCAAATGTTTGAGATGTAAGGTGACAGATGGTGATCTCCTCCACATGCTGTGGAATTGCCCAGTGATAGAAGAGTTCTGGAGACGGGCCATTGAAATAATCTCAAGGGTAATGGGGATCCAAATCGAACTGGACCCAAAACTATGGATTTTAGGTGACACAGGTTCTATAAATGTGAATTATCACAAGAAATATTTTATTTCACTTGCGAGTACTGCAGTGAAAAAATGTATTCTGCTACATTGGAAATCTGAAAACTCTCCAACACTGAGACACTGGATTAATGAGCTAGCGTCCTACTGCACACCTGAGAAGATATTGCATAGTGTAAAAGGGAAATATGGAACCTTCGAAAAAATTTGTTCATGTGCTAGCTTAGCAGTTTACAGTGGTTTGGATGCGTTGTTATATATTTACGGAATAAAAGAATCTATATGACGACTCCGAGGCGATTTCTTCATAAGCAGTGAAGACACAACATGGTGTCAGAGTGAGTAACTCCTCAGCGGACCCACTCGAAAAACTTGGTGGGCACACGACTGGTGCGACAGTCGTGTGCCCACCAAGAGTGCCTTTTGCCCTCAGAGATCGGGTCAAATCAGAGCTGGACAATATGGAAAGAGACAAGATTATCCAAAAAGTCACAGAGCCCACCAAATGGGTCAATGCTCTGGTAATCTGTGAGAACCCGAAAAGACCAAAACTCCGGCTGTGCCTGGACCCAAGACCTCTAAATAATGCCATAATGAGACCACACTATCCACTCCCCATTCTTGAGGATGTGACACACAAGCTTACAGGTGCAAACTTTTTCAGCATCCTCGATGCACGTTCTGGCTATTGGGCCATCAAGCTAAGTGAGGAGTCATCCTTTTTGACTACTTTCAACACAATCTTCGGCAGATACCGTTTCCTCAGACTCCCCTTTGGCATTGTGTCTGCTCAAGATGAGTTCCAGAGGAGGATTGACGAGACATATGAAGGCCTGGAAGGAGTGGCAGGCATTGTTGACGACATCATTGTGTTCGGAAAAACAAAAGAGGAACACGACAAGAACCTCAAAGCCATGCTTAACCGCACAAGAGAGAGAGGTTTAAAACTCAATCCAGAAAAGTGCTGCATCTGTGTTACAGAGTTGAGTTTTTTCGGACATAAGCTCACAACCAACGGGCTGAAACCAGACCCACTCAAGGTAAAAGCTATCAAAAACATGAAACCTCCAGAAAACGCTGCAGAGCTGGAAACAATCCTTGGCATGGTGAATTATCTCGCCAGATTCGCCCCAAACCTGGCAGAAATGAGCGCACCACTCAGACTGCTGCTGCCCCAAGACATGCCGTTCAAATGGGAAGAAGAACACGCGCGTGCTTTTCAGCAAATCAAAGACACCCTTACTGCCAGTGCTTGCATATTTCAACCCTCAAAAGGAAGTAACTCTACAAGTAGAAGCATCTAAAAATGGACTAGGTGCAACAGTCATGCAAGAAGGAAGGCCGGTCACATACGCTTCAAAACTGCTTAACAAAACAGAGCAAAACTACGCCCAAATAGAGAAAGAACTCTACGCCGTCCTCTATGGCTGTAAAAGATTTCATGACTACATCTACGGACGTCATATTACAGTCGAGTCGGATCACAAGCCACTGGAAAGTATACTACGCAAACCGCTAGCCTTGGCACCGCCTCGACTACAACGTATGCTGCTTGCTCTTCAGAAGTACAGCATAACACTTGTCCACAGGCCTGGAAAAGAGATCCCAGTAGCAGACACGCTATCAAGAAAGTCAATAGACGACAGTGGCGAAAGTGAGGAAATGGAAACACAAGTGCACACAATCATCCGGACAGCACCAGTGAGCACAGAGAAACTGGAATGCATCAAAACTGCCACGGCCCAAAACGAACAACTCTCTACCCTCAAACGCATCATCCGGTCAGGCTGGCCAGAGACACGCAAAAAGTGCCCAGAACTTGTCAGTGAGAACTGGAACCATCGTGATGAAATCACTGAGGCAGATGGACTTCTCCTGAAAGGTGAAAGAATAATAATTCCGCACTCATTGAGAAAAGACATGCTGCAACGAATACACACTGGACATTTTGGAGTCGAAAAGAGCAAACACAGGGCACGAGACATAATGTTCTGGCCAGGCATAAGCAAACAGATTGAACAGACAGTTATGAAATGTGACATCTGCCAAACGCATCGCAGCTCGAACCAAAAAGAGCCCATGCTGTCTCAAGAAATCCCAGAGAACCCATGGCAAACTGTGGGGACCAATTTGTTCTCATGGAACTCTGAAAACTACATTGTCATTTGTGACTACTTAAGCAGATACTTTGAACTCGAGCGCCTGCCAAACATCACCACAGCAGCTGTGATTCACAAGATGAAAGCCACATTCTCCAGACATGGCATTCCAAAGAAAGTCATAAGCGACAACGGACCATGTTACAGCTCACAAGAGTTCAGACGTTTTGCGGAGTACTGGGGATTCCAGCATATTACATCAAGCCCACGTTACCCCCAGAGCAACGGTTTAGCTGAAAAGACTGTCCAAACTGCAAAACGTATTCTGACAAAAGCAAAACAGGACAAGATGGATCCCTACTTGAGCTTGCTGGAGTACAGGAACACGCCTGTTGGTGGCCTTAAATCCCCAGCCCAAATCCTCATGAGCCGTAGATTGCACTCCATTTTGCCCTCAACAACTACACAGGTCCGCCCTCAGGTCACCCCACAAAGCCTTGTGCAAGAAAGACGGGAGGAATGTCAACTTCGTCAGAAAAGACATTATGACACATCCGCCCGACCCCTGCCGACACCGCGGGCTGACGCACTAATACGCTACCAACAAGAAGATGGGACATGGCAGCCAGCCACTATTGTCAAACCAGCAGAGACCCCACGCAACTATCACATCAAAACAGGTGATGGTCAACTCCTGAGACGCAATCGCCGACACCTCGTCAGCACCCAGGACACCTCGCCACGCACTCCCACACAAACTGGCGTTTGTGATGACACGCAAACCACTCAAGACATTGTTCCAGAGACCAGATCTCCCCACCACACTCCAACTACAATGACTGAACCCTGCCCTCGGACCAGATTCGGCCGTGCCATCAAGCCAAGGCAGGTTCTTGATTTGTAACCCCCCCCCCCCAAAAAAAAGAAAAAAGAGACACTTATGCAGCAGAAACTAAAGAGAGTGTTGAAATGTTTGGAAACTTAAGAAGTGTTGAAATGTTTGAAAAATAAATAAAAAATGTTTAGAATACACATACAGCAGCATAGCATATGCTGCTGAGAAGTATATTGTTTACATCTTATTATAGTCTCACTACCAGGGAAACGTTTTTGTTTGTTAAAGGGAGATGTAATGTTCGAACTCTTATTTTGAAATCACCGGAAGTAGATAGGTACACCGGCTGGTGTTCATGTGCTAGCTTAGCGGTTTACAGTGGTGTGGATGCGTTGTTATATATTTTTACGGAATAAAAGAATCTATACTCCGAGGCGATTTCTTCATAAGCAGTGAAGACACAACACCGTCCACACGTAAACGCAGAAATGAAGGAAAACGCTGCTAGGAACATGCCAAAGCAACAGGTGGCGATATATTCCTAACCGTGTAGAAATGTTGGCCAATCAGAAGTCTAGAAACCTCGGTGGGAAATAGTAAACAAAGATGGGGCATAGAAGCATAACCAAGTCGTATGTGTGCAGTGTTGCCAACTTAGCGATTTTGTCGCTATATTTAGCGAGTTTTCAGGCCCCTTAGCGACTTTTTTTTCTAAAAAGTGACTAGCGACAAATCTGGCGACTTTTTCTGGTGTTATTGGAGACTTATTTATGACGACTTTTTGACGTGAAAGAGCGTGTTGCTCTTACTCTCAACAAGCAGCGGTGCTGCCGTGGGCACCTCACCCGTGCTAAAGCACTCACGGGCGGAGGATAGTCCTCCCCCAGCTGCAGGAGATGTTCATACCTATGGGTCCAAACTGCAAATGAATCGCGCATGGGCGAAGCCGCTGCTCCTGCACTGACTGTAACGCAGTCAGTTCTTCTTTTACTGTTATGCTGTTTTGTGGATCACAAGGTTTAAAACTACTTATAAATTCTCACACACAAAGTAACTCCACCAGAGTGCCTATTTTGGGTCACTTTTGCCGGTCGAAGCCCGGATAAAGGAGCAGGGTTGGAATTGTGACATTAAAAAACAATAATTGCTAAAATAAATTTAATTCGTAGTTCTAAATAAATTCTAAATGCATTTAGGACGTTTTTTGCTCACTTATTTCTCTCTCCAACAGCATAGGTTACAATTATATTAGCATGACCAATTATGCAAATTAGGTGATGACGTCATTTAGCAACTTCTAGCGACTTTTAGGACAGCCAATAGCGATTTTCCTTACTGAGGAGTTGGCAACACTGTATGTGTGGAGGGAGAGTAACTGTGTGTGTATATGTAAGCATTTAAACACTGCAGAGAGTAAAATAACAGTAACAGTATTGTAGAAATTCATTTCACCAAAACAATAACGTGGCGCAGTGTAACGTCAAAAAAGGCGCACACCTTTGACGCTGCATTTTCTCCGTTTACCTCGTCCACACGTAAATGCAAAAACTGAGTTTTCAAAAATATCCACCCTGGCAGGCGTTTTTAGAAATCTCCGTTTTCAGTGACCGAAAACGTCGTTTACGTGTGGATGGAACGCATAGAAAAATCTGTGTACGTGTGGACATAGCCTAAGAGCCTGCACTCAGAGGTATTTGAAATTGTCTCAAAAAAAAGTTACTCATTTTGTGCTCTGCTCTCTTCTGTGGTGCTAGCTTGATGCTGAAGTACTGCAAACACAATTTTATTGACATTTGAGCCATATAAAATGAACCCGCTTCAGTGTATTTTGTACTAAACTCTCTATTAGATTTAATTACTCATTAACCAAAGGTGCTGGAGCACCATTCGTGTTCATTCCAGTCCACTTTAACACCTTCCTGTAAATGGCCTTTACAATAGTTGGTGCCTGCTGCTCTGTAAGACACACTGCTTACCTTACCTGGGTGTGACGGCAGCAGACACTCTTGCTTTTCATTTTGACACCTGTATTTTTTTTTCAGGATTTTTGACTGTAGTGAAAGGTGTCAGCTGTATAATGTTGCTGCTAGGATGTCAAGATGAGTATTAGCTGGTCTTTTTCCTACTTATTTTTGCTGTGTCGCACAGCCTAAGGGCCACTCTGGGAAATGAGAATCACACCAAGACTCAGACTCACGTAGTTTAATACCATGTTGTTTCGTCAAATGTGTCACATACAGCAGTTTCAATTTAATCCACATAAAGCCCACTACTACTCATAAAAAAAACCAAACAAAAGTTTATTAGCCTTTAAGAAAAATTGTGTATTTTGATTGCAGCTCTACAAGAAACAGCCAAATAATGATACACAAGGCTTAATATAACACCCACTGAGGAATTTAATAAAACAATATTACAATTTTACAATGCTGTAAAAGCAACATGTAAAAAATTGTTTGGGTCTTCTTCAATTTAATTGCTGTGTAAGAAGTTTCAACAAAGGTCTTTGCTGGTGTAGTTCACCTGTAGCATGACCAGTCAACTGCCATCATATGGGCTGTGTGAAACTGAAACTCGCCTTCAAAAGTCCATCACTCACATTTGGCTTGAGGAAACCTGCTGTGACCAAGGACAAAACAAAGACAGTGCTATTTTTACAGTCAAAACACACTAAGGAGTGATGGAGACCACCTGGGTAGCAAGAAACAGTTGACAACAATCAAGACAACAAGCAAGGGGGAAGTCAAATGAAACACAGCCAAAGAAGACAACCAGCTATCAAAATAAAACAGGACAAAGAAAAACACATAGGGGAAGGGCTAGTGATCACTGCAGAGGTGTAGTGAAACTGAGAAGTGTGACACAAATGGGAAATGGGGATTGTTTACCTTCAAAGTAAAAGTTGTGCTTTTTGAAACATGTTGGCTTGACTTGACTTGTATTCTACTTTTCACTTTTATCACCACTCAGCTAGCTTAGCAACTATTTGCAAACAAACGTGAAAACAACCCTGGCAATTTGCTAGAAACCAAAACAATTGCCAGGAGATTGTGAAGGTTCTGCACCAACAGAGTGGCAGCCAGCACCCTCCAGGAACCACAGTGGTAGTATCCTTTCCAGTATGAAGGCCAAATCTCAAGCAATGCGTGCATGACGTCACAAGAGAAACACCAAGCACAGCAGTTTGGCGAGCTAGCGGTCAGATCGGCACCATGTAATGCTCTGAAAAAGACATTCAGCCAGAAAATGCTGGTGTTTTTCCATCTCTTACCCAGCTCTCGTAAATTCTTCTACAAAACACACGTTCTTGAATCCAGAAGTTCTTCCTGTTTTTTATGTTTAACAATCCATTTTACTGCGTTACATTGTTGCAGCTGTGTTCTTTCAGGGTTTTGTTGCAGGGAAATTCCTGTGCAGACACATACCACCACCATTCATAGCTGCACTGCTGGTTTATAGTGTGATGAGCTGTTTAGGAGCACTGCAGCCTGGTCAGAACTTCTGTTAAATGGAAAAAAAGAAAAAACAAAAACAAAACAGATGATGTACCTCAGTGCAAATAAAGATGTTGGTATTCCCAATAATTCAATTATTGCAATTAAAGAGAGGACTTATTACTTATTACTACACTGACAGCTACTGCAATTTTTTAAAGGTAGACTGGGCTTACTAGAGAGTGCATTGAAGTACAGATTAGCTTAGATGCCTGCATGATTTCATTATCATTACTCAGTTGTCTTTTCATTTCAATCATAAAAAACAGAATAGGATGTTTCAAGTGTATATAGTGTCAAAGACCTCATGATGGTTTCTGAAACCATATTTAACTCTAGATGCAGCTGAATTGTGTCCAGCAGCATTTTGACTGATGCCTTTATTAATGTTGCTTGTAAGATATAAGGTACCTTTTTATATGGAAACCTATAGGTTAAAATACTAAAGGTATACCACAGAGTATTGAACCTGTAGAGTTGAGCAGAGAAACTACCTATAAAAGCCAAATGTGCTTTTTAATTTGCAAAGGGTCAGTGATTCAACTTTAAAGCTAGTCCTCAAATGGCCACTGGTGGAACTGCAGTTTGTGCCACTTCCATTTTGGCATCATTTGTCAACTCTGGAGGTTGCCCGTGGGTCTAGGAACAGTTCTTGGATTGGGATAAAATAAAAAAATATATGTATGGCCCTTCTTAACAGTAACCCTGTGTGTTGAAAAATGATGAGTTTGGAGTTGCAGCCCCTGGCACTCCTGCATAACCCAGTTTGCCAGGGCAGAGATGCCAGAAGGTGAATTAGCCACGCCAGCAACTGGATAAATCCTAAAGACTTTAGTAAATGTATTTACTTTCATCTTGCGCCATCATGAGGTCATCATTTCAATTTGGCTGCAATGTCCCCATAGATGGAGGGTACTGAAGGAGAAATATGATGACTGGGTTACTCTGCTTGTGCGTTTGAGATGTGTTTTTAATTTCAAAATGAAAACAAATGGAAATGGAGAGAAGGAAAAATGGAAAAAAAGTCTTAACAAAACCTCACAGGCTATTAATGTAATGTCCCTGAGTCATCACTATGAAGATGCAGAAGAATTTTTAATAAATGCCATATGTATACAGATTTATATGTGATATCTTGTGGTCATTCGTTATCCCTTGGGTTCAGTGTGTCCTGCAGATTAATAGATAACTCCAGCTAATGGGAGCAAAATGAATAATCTGCCTGACAGGAGAGTTTATTAAAAAAAGTTAATTAGAAAGCAGCCACCCTGTGGAAGGTCTGAGCATTCTCAGAAATTATGACCTTATACACAAAAACCTTAAACAGATGAAAGATGGGGAGGGGGGGTTAGCAAGCAACCTCACAATGCCCCACAGACAGGAGCACATGGAGCACACGCTCAGCCGGTGTTTAGTCTCCGACATTCCTCGCTTTTGTGAGCCACAGTTTGAATTCCCTCCTCCACTTCTGTTTGACATTCCTTCCTTTCATGCCCCTTTTCTTTGTTAATTGCCCTGAATGTTTTTATTGCATGGCTAATTAGCATAGCTTTACAGTGAGGTGACACCTGGTTCTGTTTCCCATGCCACAGTACAGTGTCGCTAACCAGCCCGGGGACAGGGAGTCTAACAGTTGTGTGGTGGCTTGCAGACGCCCGCTCACATAGTTTGATGGATGAGTAACTGCGGCCCATTTGTAATGCAGTGCCATTAACAGGCACCAGTCCCGGGGCTGAACAGTTCAGACTGCTGATTATCACCAATGAGAAACAAAGCTGCACTTAAACTTTTTGTGAACTCTGGTTTGGGCATTTCTATCACTCGTATCATTTCTGTAATTATGGAACAGTTTATCTTAACTGTCCTGTATTAAGAGGAGCATTTTAGTAATATTTGTTTATGCTAGCTTTCCTCAAGACCCTACACACATTTGTTTGGTTGAAACAGTACATTTGAAAGTACTCAGGTTTTTTTTTTTTCAGGCTGATGTTCGGAAGTAGTGCTAATGATGATTTAAGTGGTGTCCATGAACATTTACATGAAATGTAAAACAACAGCTGGCCTTATTCTAAATACATCTTGACAAAAAAGAAAGAAAGGAATCGACTAAACCCACGTCCTGAAAGATCAGCTGATACAGATAACTGTACAAACTTGTCTGACAGTTTCTGATATGTGCAAAAGTCTACCTAGATAAATATTATACCTGGTTATTTTTTAAAAATTGTTGTATAATATTTTGTCAGTCTTTGTTTTGAATGCACCACCCTTCCCTCCCCTCAGGTTAAGAGTTTGGGTGTCATACTTGATAATACTCTTTCATTCCAGTCTCACATTAATTACATAACACGGTCTGCTTACTTCCATTTACGTAATATTCACCGACTCCGTCCCTTCCTTACTCCCCATGCTGCTGCCATCCTTGTCCATAGTCTTATTACATCCCGTATTGATTACTGTAATTCCCTCCTATTTGGTCTCCCTAAAAGGTCCCTTCATAAACTCCAACTTCTTCAAAATTCTGCAGCTCGGGTCATAACTTGCACTCCGTTAAGTGCTCATATTACCCCAGTTCTTCAGCAGCTTCACTGGTTGCCCATAGAAGCCAGGATAAATTTTAAAATCTTACTTCTTACATACAAGTGTATCCATAAATCTGCTCCTTCATATTTGTGTGACCTGCTCCATATCACCACTGTTTCCCGCCCTCTCAGATCATCATCTGCTATTCATCTTACTGTTCCGTCCTCACACCTTATCACTATGGGGGAACAGAGCTTTCAGTCGCTCTGCTCCTCGGCTCTGGAACTCTCTTCCTCCTGCACTAAGAAATATTGACTCCCTCTCCGTATTTAAGACACAGCTCAAAACACATCTGTTTAAACTGGCTTATTCGCTTTAATGCTGATTTTATCTGTTGTCACGCTCTGTTTTGTAATTTTAACTTATTTTATGTATTTTATGACTACTGTTCCTTTTATTAATTGTGTTTTTGTAAGGTGACCTTGGGTTTCTGAAAGGCGCCCTCAAATAAAATGTATTATTATTATTATTATTATTATTTTTCAGTACATCATTTAAGTGCTTAAAAAGAGATTCTCAAAAAGCAGTACATGTTCAACCCTGCCATCAGTGCCACCATGCTGTACCTGACTCATGTGTCCGATTGTTCTTCTGACTGCACAGAGGTACCGCGATCAGGTGCTCCAACCTGTACTTATGCCATTCTTGTGGCAGCACCCCACCCTGTGGTTGTTGCAGCATGACAATACCCATCCACATAATATCAGAGCAGTGCAGCCTTTCTGGATCAGGAGTACATACAGAAACTTCCCTAGCATTCAGTCCTTATAGGTATCTTTCTACTATCCTCCTCAGTCACACAAGCCTTCGTTATACCCTTCTACACAACATCCATGAATCTTCTCTGTGGTCCTCCTCTTTTTCTCCTGCCTGGCAGCTCCAAATCAGATATTTGGATATTGTAGGTCCTCCTCACCAAAGCTAGTGCCAAGGCTCTAAGTTCCTTTAAGTGCACTGTGCTTATACACTGCATTTAAAGATGAATATCTGCTTAGGGTCTGAAAGTAATGCCAATGCAGAAGTGTTATTTCACAGAGTGAATGGCATTCCTAGGAAAAAGACCCCAAATCTCACTTGATCTGTGACCTTACTGAACCTGTTTCCTGATGAGTTTGTTACAATCACTACTTTCAAGTGTTACTATATACAGCATGATGTTTTTTTTATTATGCTTCCATTAGAGCAGCTTACTTTTGACTGAAGACACAACTATATTAGCACGCAATGTCACTCAGTGTTCTGTCACTCATCAAGTGTAGTTTGAAAACACAAAGATGGCAGCAGCCCAACCATTTTCAGCCCGAGGCTTCAAAACTGGATTTCACTGGATTTCCATTTGGTGATGTCACAATGAATACACCAATCTTTCATATACAGTCTGTGTTTGCGATTCCCAGCAGTGTCACAGCACCAGGAAAATTCCAGTGCTTACATATCCATAAATGTGTCAAAATTCCCTTTGAGTGTTTCCTTTTGAAAATGTGTTATTTAATTATTATAATTTTTTGTTTCCTCAGAATTTTTGAGCCCTTGTAACTAAAATATACTTAAGGGCTGAAAAATAAGCTCTCTTAATTTTTACTGATAGAATCACATCTGGAAGATGAGCCTGGTACCAAAATAGTAGTAAAAAATTAAAAAAAGACTTTTCATATGCTGCAACCTGTTTCAGCCACTCAGCTACTTTTGGAAGTTTAGCCAAAATACTTTTTCCAAGTTTCCTCCAGTGAGTTACCAGGAAGAAAAAAAGGATAAAACATGCTGAGATTTCTGTTTAAAATCCAGAGTCCTGGAGTGGGTCTAAAATTGATTTGGTTGCAGTTTTTAAAGAACTCAAATGTGTTCAACAGCTCTGAAAAGTTTGTGTGGTTAAATTATGGGGGCTCAATAAAGCACAAAGGGAGAAAAAAACAAACCAAAACAAAAATAAAATAAAAAATAGGATTTTTTTATACAGACAGCCATTCACAAGTGCAATTTAGATTCACCAATTAACCCCATTAACTGCATTTCTTTCTTTTTTTTGGACTGTGGGGGGAAGCAGGTGTACCTGGAGAGAACCCACGCAGACACAGGAAGAGAGGCCTGAAAAAAAAATATGATTGTGATAACACAATTTCCCCCAAATCCAAAGTTAAGTGGCACAGAGGAAAATATTCATCAGACTGTGAAAAAAATGTAACATTTTCCAGCGTTGGTACTTCGTCCTGCGAGATATATACATTACCACTGTCCTATCTACACATTAGCCAACAATAACCATTTAAAGAAAGTGCAGTGACTGTAGCATAGTAAAAGATCTGGTTGCGTATTTTCTTTATTTTATCATACTTCAGGCATGAAATCTGTAAGATGGACAGGCTGATTGTGCCATCCTTTCCTTCTTATCCGTACAGCAGCATCCATTTACAGTAGCACAATCTTTTGTGGCAACTGTAACTGAGTAAGGGGTGGGAATTCAAGGAGGTCTCACAGATGTAAAAATAACAAATTTAAAAATAATTTACTTACAACCCCCCCCCCCCAAATAAAATTATTATAATAAAAACAGCACGGGCCAGGCAAGCTAAAACTATAGAAAGGCAAATTAACAAGAATCAGTGGTAATAGATCCTTCTTATTTCCTTCTAGCCTTTCTGACTCATGCCAAGGCAATATGTATTACTATTAGATGATTTTTCAGATGTTCATCCAATGCAAGACGTGGTTCTGATTGGATATTACTGTCACTGGTCACGGTCATGTGACCTATCACACGTGATTTAAGATGATGCCGCCCTGTGATTCACTGTCTGAATAGCATGTATGCTTGAAACATCATATACTATAAGCTGCAATGAATAAGGAAAATGGAGTTTTGCAGTGTGTGAACCATTAAATCTTTTCTGTGTTTAAGTGTTTTTCAGGTCTGCACCAGCCCCACATGGCAGTGAGGATGTGCATATATATATATATATATATATATATATATATATATATATATATATATATATATATATATATATATATATATATATATATATATATATATTTTTTTTTTTTTTTTTTTTTTTTTTTTTTTTCCCCTGTTTTATCAGTGGGAATATTTTTAGTTTAAAAGCAAACACGACTGTGAGGCTTGCCACCTGTTAGGAATGGACTGAATCTTATAGGCTAAGTGTGCTGACCTCTTGTGTAGAAAGGAAACAACTGGCAGTAATTCACCCCGAGCGACACCAATTCTTCTGTAGAAACTGCAGAGGGACAGTAGTCATTGGCCATGGGCAGAGGTCTAAGCTCTGACCCGCATCCAGATCTGACTGCACATCAAGTAATTTCCTCAGCTTCTGTGTGTCTCCAACAATGACTGACTGCTTTCTGAGCTCTCTGCCCCCTGCTTTCGTCTCCTTTCCTAAAAACCAACCCCTCCTTCGCTCCATCACTTCATGGATGCCGATTAAAGTTTATTACCCCCCATTACGTTTGGTTCTCTGCTATGTTGCTTTGCTGTGTCTCTTAAAGGATGGACAGGTGGGCATGTGTGATATATATATATATATATATATATATATATATATATATATATATATATATATATATATATTTAAGTAGCTAACAAAGTGGACCCTTGAACAACTGAGTTAAAAGTGGAAAGTCTTTCCAAGAAAAAGAATAGAAAGCAAAGAGGAAAAGGGAAATAAACAGTGAGTAAAGAGTAAATAGTTATAGATAGGCATTTCCACAGCAGAGCGATCTGTGACACCTGAGTGGTAGAAATCAGCATTAAGTGGTATAATTTCCACTAGATCAGTAAGTAAGAAAATAACCATACTTCATACAAACAAACAAGCAATCAGCTCAGCAGCTTAGTAAATGGTTTGGGAGGCTTTTTCTGTTGTCACTTGATATAAAAATAGATCACAGTGACTATAACTAAAAATACACAAACAGTAATTGTAGCTAACTAGCTACACAATCTTTCAGCAAGGCAAACTGTCCAGTGCCTCTGTTACAATTTCTTTACTTGTCTGCTCTCATAATTTACAGAAGGGGCGAGAATTTCATGAGAAAATATTGCTAAAATTCCAGTGCACATTGTTAAATGACAGTAGGAATAAATTTGACTCAGTCTGGGGGTTAAAAGTTGATTCATAATCGGTGTGGAGTTGTGCAGATGTTTGTACGCTTTGACTCTCACAGTGCTGGAATGCTCTGGAAGTGTTTATAGTCTGGTGTTTACTCTGATCTGTACTGTCTGAGGACACGGTGTCTTTATGCCAAATGAAAAGCATACTTAATTTCCAAAACAATGATTCTTTGGACTCGGCAGTCCATCCCAGCACCACGACTTTCCCGTGTGCTGTTTCCAAACTATGGTCAACAGTGTAAACTCATAGGAGAGTGAAAATGAATATTTGTCTTGGCATCTAGAGTGCCAGGGAGAAAATTAGCCATGTGTTAGAAATAACAGCATAACTGTCAAAGCCCTACAGTAATGTGCAGGCCTGCTCTCCTGGAACAGGCGAGGTGTGAAGGAAAGGAGGCGGGAAAAGCACTGTGTGCTGTCAACAGACACAGCAGTTTGGTAGCTAAGGACAAGGGTCACCTGCATCTTCCAAAAAGTTTCTGTTCCTGAACACAAGCCCTGCCCTCTTCAAGTCAGGCCGCTAGTTTATACTGGAAAAATATTTTGCGTATCAGTGCCTGGATGTAAAAATACCCTATCACTCACTGTAATAACTCTGGAATTCAATACACAGCTCACTCGATCATTGCAGAACAACACAAAGTTAAGTTAAGCTTCAGGGAGGGTGCCCTGGAGAGGCACAAAGATAACCACCAAAAAGGGAATAGTTTTTAAGGTGGTGGCCGCAGACCATCACTCATTCCTTATCTTCTAGATGCTTAGAAGTAAGCAAAGAGAGTAGATGTGGGGAACAGGAAAATGAAGAAGGAATTAAGGAAAATTGGGAAGAAAAGAGGGACGGTGTGAATAGAAAGTAAAAGGAAAGGCAATGAAATTGATATATATATTTTAAAAAATCAAGGTATAAAGCCACCAAGCTTAAATGATTGTCAAAAAACAAATAAGGAAGGAAGAAGATGAAGGCTTGTGCAGTTTTGTACCTAACCTCAGTGCTTACGTTCCCTGCCATTTTACAGTGTAACAAACTAAACTAAAAGATTAAAATGTTTAAAAAACATTACACGCAAAGTGCATCTAAATTGTCGTTCTATTTATTTGTAATCTTGCAATAGCCGTCGTCTCTTTGATCTGCTTCCAGATCACAAAATGAAAGAAATTACATTCTATTCATTATAGATTAAAAATTTGCCTTCATAAAAAACCAACAATTCTCTAGGCGCATACACCAGACAGTCATAGAGAGGAAAAAAAACTTTTACAAGAAGAAACCTCAGAGAGCAAGCTCTGGGAGGGCATCCATCTGCCTCGACTGGGGAGGCTGGAAAGAAGAAAAGAAGGAAAAAAGGGGGAAAAAAACAAGAGTGGAAGAAAAGAGGAGGGGGAAAAGGGAAAGAGAAATGGAAACTTGGAAAAACAAATCACAAAGGGATTGGGAAGGAAATGAGGAAAGAGAACAAGGATGGAGGGAAATATAAAAAAAAAACCCAGAAGGAATAAAAGGCTGTAACTAAAGAGGGAGACAAAGTTTTTCAGAAAGTGATTGCACATTGAATGCAACTTTATTAAAATGACCATGAGTCAAAACAAAACCCACAAAACCTATTGAGCTTTTCTTTCTCCTTTTGTGGCAATATATCAGTGTGTTTTGTTTTTGTTTTCCAGAGATTTATATTTGATAGAAACAAAGTATTTTCATTGTTAAAGATCAGTCAGATTGCTCATGTTGTTTTAGCTGCAGGAAACGGCAGATTACTGGAAAAAAGATGGAGAGCCAGTTGGATTTCCTCCGTCTGCTGTGCTGCACCGTGAGATTCACACTAATATCGCGCTGCTGCGGCTGCACTTCAAGGTCACAGCTTGGAAAACACGTTGAAGGTTATGGTGTGCAATTTATGAAGTAGTTATGTCTTAAATTTTCACTTTTTTACCCCAATTCTCTTCATAAGCGTGCACACAGGAGACGATTCTACAATCTGTGAAGTCACTGAAAAGTGAAATGCTCTGAAACGTTTGAGCTGTGTTGGCGGATGTGGTGCTTAAATGAGAGGAGCTGCCAAAATTCACATTTTCAATCACGAGTCACAGAAAGCTGTGGGTTCTTATTGGTCAGTCATTGCGGTTAACTTTGCAATTTGGTTTTATCAAGGAAGCAGTAGGATGTGTTCAGATTGGAAACAATATAAAAGATGAACATAGGCACCAGCAGCACAGAGGGGGAGGATGGGTCCGTTGTGTGATGTCTGTTAGCAGAGATGAGACCAAACAGACACAGACTGGCTTTAGCTGGCTGTTCTGGGACACCTGTTGGTCAAAGTGGCCATGGTCTTTAAAGGAGATTTACTCTTCTTTGTTAAACCTATGCTGTAGGTACATCGTGACTGCAGGGCCTTCTGAAACTCTGCGCCGTAATGTGACATGTATCCCTCTAGAAATGTAATTGCATATCATGATGACACAGGCATAAATTCCATCTACAGAGTTTGTCTCTTCAGAAGGCTACGTCGGAGGCTCTATATCATAGGTGTCAAACTCTGGTCCGCGGGCCAATCTTGGCCCGCAGCCTAATTACATTTGGCCCGCGAAGCTATACCAAATTACTATTAGAGCTGGTCTACTGGTATTATACAGCTAATATATATATTGTTTAGTATTAAGCTTTGCTTGTTCCATATCCAGTTTTTCAGCAAAACGTGTTTGAGTCCATAAGAAAAGATTCATTCTTATATCTGGAGGAATAAATATATTTCAATAAATATTAACGTTAGCCCGCGACTTTGTTCCAGTTTTGAAGTTTGGCCCACTGTGTATTTGAGTTTGACACCCCTGCTCTATATATTCAACACAAAAGGAGAAATAAACTTTTTTTAATGTAAAAAGAGTTGTTATGGAGGGAGAGATTATCTACAGAAGCCGAATTCATGTTGTTGTACCAGACTGAAATCCCGATGCAAAGTTGGGCATAATATGGAAGTTAGGATCAACTCATTTCTGGAGCAAGCCTCAACTTGTCACTTGTAGAACTGCAATTTCTGGCATTTCAGACTCAGCTTTATTTATCAGCTCCAGGGCTTGTCATTTAGTTTAATTGGTGGACTGACATATGTGATGTTTTCATCTTTCATTCAGAGCTTTCAATAATTTTAATATCGGTTCACAACACATATTTGGTTATTCAACCTGTTACCTTTTGTCTAACAGATTGGATTGATTGGATGTTGCCTCTATGTAACTACATGAGAACAAATATTTTTTTCTTTTTTTTGTTCCGTTATTTGTATTTTTCTCTATTTATAATATATATAAAACATAATAATATTTTGTGTTGTTAATTATCAGTGATTAAACTGATACACTTTCAACAGATGCATTGTTAATGTGATAATCCAAAATTTAATAATATATTTGTAAAAAAGTGTTGGCTATTATGTGAAATTAGCCTTTCTGAATAATAAGTATTACAATTTTATTCAGAAAGCAGAAATATGGGCTTCAGACATATGCAACCACTGTCCTTGCTGGTTGTATGAACAACAGTGCATTCAAGTGCGGATAATCGAGCACATGTAACAGAGGTTTGATGATAAAGATTATGAAAGTAGACAGGAACAGACAACAGGCAGGGTGGCGAGCATGGGAGCCTGTAGCAAGAAAGATAACATGACATGGGGAACAGGGAACAGGTGAGTGGGCGTGTACTCAGGAAGGTGGAAACACGCTGTGTGCTGTCACTATGTGGAGAATTAGGTTGGGACCAGTGGGAAAAACTGATGGTGTCTGGTGGATATATGGAGAACAGGAGAAGCAACTATAGAGAAAGATGTAAGAGAGAGGGCAAGAAAGGAAAATGAGAGATTATTACGATTAAGATTTGTTTTCAGTGTAGCAGCAGCACAGCCCACATGACCACAACCAAAGAAAGCAGATCTACTGGAGCTCACAAAACTGTATAGTTTCCCAGTCCTTTCCCCACACTGCAACACTTCACTGTATTTTAAGGCTCCCCCACCTACCAAATCCCACTCCCCTGCTTCTGTCTGGTCAGAGTTTCCTTTAGTACTGCTGCCTTGGCACAGTGTTTGCAGTAATACACTGGGCTCACTGCCAGTTTGTCACATATCGGCACCAGGTCAGGACCCTTTGGCATCATATTAGAAAGCACTCGGTACTCTTCTTGCACAGTTAATGGTATGAACGGGCATATTTTAGCTCAAAAGAAGATCTTTTCCTCAGTCTAATCAGTGAATAAATGCTAAACTTAACGCAGAAGGATAAATCTTCAAAATCAGAGAGTGCCTGATAGTCTTAATGTCCCTCAAACAAGACTGTCTGCTATGATGCCAACGACACCTCGAGTATAAGATACAAAAGGTACTTTCAAGCTGTTTTGTCAGAACCACTGAAATTTCATATTCATGAGCGCCACTTGTCTAACAGACGTCGATGGTACTTTATGTACTTAAGTCAGCTTGTGAATCCATGAATTTAAAGGAGACTGTCTATACTATAGCAGTGCAGCTTTGACTTTAATGTAAAATCTGATCATCTTCCACTGTTACATGCCCTTTAAACACGATGCCAGATTTATACACTGAAAGTTTTCTTTCATGGGCTTCAGTGGCTGTATGGTGTAGTGGTTCAACTAACAAGCAAAAGATCCCTGGTTGACTCCCAAGAGAAGACACAAATCCCTTGGGGGTTACATCATGAAGGGCATAAAAGTCTGCCAAATCAAATATGCAGAGCTACCCGCTGTGGCGACCCCCTTGTGAACAAGGGAGCAGCTGATAGTAGTGTTTCTTCTTCTTTATCACCATAAAAAGCAGGTCTTAATTTCATACCAAAATCTTATATCCACTGTCAGTCAGACTTTTGGTTTGTCCTAGCGAAACAAAAAGATCCACATCAAACAAGCAGGTTTAATGCCACTCCTAACGGATACTGTTGGTATTTTCACCTCTGGTTGTTGCTCAGCATCAGAGAATCAGTGGCAGATTTGGTGTCATTCTCAGGTTGTTTTCATCCAAACACACAGAACAGAGCCAGCGTGTATGAAAGCGGCCTCCCCAGAAGTATCAAAGATGCGGCTGGCTCTTTGTCAAGACAAAGACGTAATGAGATCTTAGCTGCTCTGAGTCAGCCCCCGAGAGTTTCCCCCCCACCAAACGTCCGGGGCCAGCCGTAGGTCAAGCCTCGCCTTGTGATTTATGTTTTTCTTTATCAGATGTAATGAGTGCTCTCACAATTAGCTGGAGACACGCTATCAGAGTCCACCTCCGTGTCAGCGCTGACCCTTGAAGACACAGCTGCCTCTTAACGATGGTCGGGGTGAGCCTGTGATTTCTGGTTTTAATGGGCGGAAATCGCAGTTTTGCCCGCTGCAGCCGTGGCTCGTTACGCCGCCTCACGAGACTGACTCTCACCTCGTCACTGTGGAACATGGCCGTCTTTTTTTTTTCTGGCCCGCATCCTGCTGCAGTCTTTGAGGTTTTTTGTGGCCTTGTAAATCACCTTTGGTAGGACCTCCTCACTGCTCGTAGGTGTCAATGATGACAAATAAGAAAAACTGGAAACAGAACAGGAAAAAAAATGAATTAACTACACTGTTTTTTCTAAATGCCTGTAAATAATGAGCATGAACAGTAAAATGCATTTAGGTGGAAAATAAAATGTGACATGGGTAGAAGCAACCAATAAGCTTTCAGTAATGCTAAACATGCTTGACATTTGCTCCTGTGCATTTAAGTATGATGCCTGTACAAAGCATGCAATGTCATTACCGCATAAAAAGGTTAAGCGATCTTGCGTTCTGCCCAGATATCCTCAATTTCATATGGAGCCACAGTAAAGCAAGTGAGCTAATTTATAATTTAACATCCTGGTATTGTAATCACAGTTTTTAAAAGTTTCATCTATTCCTGTATGATCAACTGAAATTATTACTGGAAGGCAGGACTGGGTAAAATCTGATTCTAGTCCAATGCAAAGCAATTTTCAGACTAAAGGGATGATATCAATATTAATAATAGTGTTAAGATGAATGCATTAAACTACTTAAAAATCCCCATTTGTTGCTTTTAGCGGTTTCATTCCTTCACAGGAAGAGGGGGCGGAGCAGTGAACATGTGTGGATGTGAGCATAAAAATAAAATGCATCCTTTAATTCGGAAGCGCTGCAGGTTAAGACAAGTTTTAATCTCATTGCTATTAATAGTCCTGATCCTTGTGCCAATACAGACCAATACAGGAAGGTCAGCTCTGTGATTGGCTGCAAACCAAACACTAATGAAGCTGTGGTGGAGATGAGGTCACCCAACAAACTGTTAAGCTGCTTTCATGCAGGATGCGGCATGCACTGCGGTGGTCACCAAGTTCAGCGATACAGAGGAAAACAGGCAGAGTTTTCAAAACTTCCAGTAGGATATGAGTCTGTTTTCTAACCTTAGAGCTTTAATAGATCTGTCAAGCTACATTTTTCCTCCTGTGGTCTCCACACAAACTCAAACTGCATTTATCTTCCCTGCCCGCTGCCAACTGGATACCTCGTCTCTTGTGGCCAAGCAGACAGTTGTCACAGCAGAAGGCAAGTTCAAAACTGTTAAACTCAATAGTTTTATTTCAGACTCTGTACTCTAACCTGGCTACTGTAACACAGGAATTTCCCAGATTTTGCGATAAATAACACATATCTTATATTTATTTCCTTATCTGTCTTATATCAACATTCCTCTAAGAAAGAGTATTATTTATGAAAAGCAAGTCATTCCCAACTGCAGCTAGACTCATATGATTGTGTTTGTTTTCACTTATTTACACTGGGAGAACACAGATTGGCTTGCATAATGGTGATCTGTTGGTTTATTTCATTTTCCCCCTCCCCCATGTTCTTTGCTCATATTTATTCTGGTAAACAACATGAATAAATATTGGTAGAACGACTATGAGGTTTATTACAAAATATAGTTGAAATGCAGCATGTATAATTTTAGGAGGGCCTGTGTAGTTTCTTTACTCTGAGTGGATAAGCGGCCTCTTAAGTAAATTCAAAGGGCAAGCAAAAGGTAGCTGCTGGGGTTGCTCCAATTAACCCTACCTAAGGCTAGTATTACGGTCGTTAGTCAAAAAAGGTAATATATTATCCGTGACTCACTTTTGTTTTAGTACTGTAGTATGTTACTTAATTAGTCCCTGGAGAAAGTAAATATTTTCAGTACTTTCACATTGCTCTGTAACATGGCCTGAAATGCATTGCCATATATTTACAGTCACACACAGTGGTACAGATCCCTCAAAATTTAGAAATGAGTGAGGTTTTTTTTTTTCCTATTAATGTATCATATTCACACCTGGTGCGTCATGAGTCATGCTTTAGCTTAACCCCCGAAACACAATCCAATCAGAGGCACTACAGGGTGGGCCCATAGAATCTTTTCAAAGTAAAAGCCAAGTATAGCATTTTTCTTTTTTTAATTCGTGTTTATTTTTTATTGTATTTTTTTAAAGACCTCTGTGACCTCATAGCTGATCATCATTATCTCAGTTGTTCTCCTGACTTAAGTTTGGTCCGTTTGCAGCATCCTGCCAAGCGATTGCATTTGTCCCTGACCATCGAGAATCCTCACGGCAACTTTTATCGAGTTGAAAGAAGTTAGCATTCATCCTCCACCTTCACTGTTATTATGCTAACATAGCTGTGTCGATCACGTAGCACATCGTTATATATCAGCTAGCCAAACTAAAGTAACCCTACAAACGCCACTGCTGTTTACTTTCCTGTCTTCATTTATGTCAGAAGTGATAGCAGAGCTGTACGCCTTAATTTCTTTCAGAAATCTCTCAGTCAGGACAGGCTATATTATATTGAGATGGAAACTAGCGAGCTAACTCCTTGCTAACTTCAAACTCCATTAAGCTGAATAAATTCCGTTTTCATGGATGCCTGGATGTTTAACTTAACTGTTTCACATGGTAGAGCAGCCACAATGATCATTTTATTACAGATGAAAAAATTTAGACAGTTAACTCTCAGTGATGCCGCAGTGAGCGTTTGGCTTATAGACCTGCAGCGCAGTTTGGGCACAGACACGGCTAATTACATCAGACTTAAAGACCGGATAACTGATGAAATGTTTGTCATATGGGTCAGAAATGTCAGCTGCAGGTCAAGCACAGAGGAGATGGGGTGGGGGTAAATGTTAATTGTAACAAATACAATGCTACAGTATTGTTTCGCTAAAAGCAATTAGCCTGTTGCTAGGTGTTGGTCAATTATTCCAGTGGGTTCATAGCATATGATACATCAGCGGTCCCCAACCCCCGGGCCTCGGACCGGTACCGGTCCGTGAGTCGTTTGGTACCGGGCCGCGAGTGTTGAGGCTCAGGTGTGAAATGTATAGTTTTCAGGGTTATTTTGTTATCGTTTTTATCGTTTACTCGGTTTTCCTTGGTCTTTTCACATGTGTTATGAATAAATTTTCTTTTTTTCTTTACCGGTACTAGTTTTATTTTGTTGTATTTATCCGCGACACCTTAAAGGCCGGTCCATGAAAATATTGTCGAGCATAAACCGGTCCGTGGCGCAAAAAAGGTTGGGGACCGCTGTGATACATAACTCAACATTTGTGAACATAAATCACATGATGTTGTAATGAAATAAAAATGATACAATGCTTTTCTATTCCATTATAGGCGCATAAATGCCAAAAAAAGTAATTTAAGCCATTTGCTAGGTGGTTGCTAGGCAACATAATGGCATATTTGATATATTTAAGAATCTTCAGGGTCCCAAAGTATACCTGTGTGCCAGGTTTGGATGCTTACCTCTTGATGGTCTTGGAAGAGTTCACAGACAAATAAACAAACGCACAGAGAGAGATTTAGTTTATTATGGTCAGAATATTGTTTTAGTTTCAGTTTCTCTTACATGTTTTAGGGCAGATATCATTTTAAGTGAGGACAATCAGCCTATGTTGCTGTAAAACTCATTTATTAAAAAGTGAATTGCATTATAAGAGCTTAAAAAAATAAAATTCAAATGATTTTATTTATTGAAACAAGATGACATGAAGGCCTGAAATTTTAATGGAAAACTTTTACAGACCAATATTTGATGGAATGAGATTTTGTTTTTATTTCTAAAGCATCACATAATCTTCCAAAGTGGTTCAAATAAAACGCTGCTCTCCACTGAGAGTATGATGGAGTGTTCTGTAAACCTCAGATCAATTCTTGAATGTGTGATGTGACTGTTGCTGTTTCTGAAACAGGATGTATATCATTTCTCCACTCAAAAGAAAAGAGCTCTGATGACAGATTCACTTTTCATTCTAATAACTGCTACAAATTGAACAATAAACATGTTTGTTGCGGTCACAAAGAGACTTGGAGAGTTACAACCAACCTCATTTCTTATCTCCTCATAAAATATGATTTATTAAAATCCAATCTGATTCAGTAATAATTCAGTGTAGTAATGTCCTCATTTCAGACCAGAACCCTGACAACATAAATGAAAAATTAATGTAACAAAATAAAGATCGAGATCTTGGTTGAAAATACCACAGTAGATGAAAACAAGATGTTTGAATTGACTGTGCAAAGCATTTCAATTAACGTTTACTGCCTGATGGGAAACTTGATGTAGAACAGCACCACCCACTCCTGCAACATGCTGGAAAACAATTTTGAAACCTGTAATGAAGAATTGCACTCAGAGCCACATCATAGCACTTTTTAATACTTTCCAAATAAGCGGCTTTATTTGTTCAGAGATCTCTTTACAGGGCTGCATTCCTTGCTTCATCTTCCCTCGTAAATGTAATATGAGCTTGTCATACAGCACGATAAAAAATGATAGGCGGCGGCAGAGTGTCTTTTTCACAATAGATGAAAATTATTCTGTTTTAATGATCATATTTCATTAAGTTAGAATGAAAGCGAGCGTGTTTGAAGGCCTTTCCTGTGCTCTACTCTCTGTTAGCCAGTCATCTATTCTTTCCTCGGAGCTAATTAATATTTCCATGCCTCAGGGTCCCAGCATGCCTCGCTGCATGTTGCCCACACAGCCAGACTTCCTGGCAAATTGGGACTGCACAGGGGCACGCGTATTCGCAAATACTGTATAACTATACATAAACAAAAGCCCGCCTTCAAACGCTGAGCTGCTGAAAACAGATGCTGCCTGCGAGTCCTCTGCAGGTCTGCGGACATCAAACAGTGGGGAGGCCTTAATATTTCACATTAATGTCACAAGTTCAGATGCGCTGATCACACACAGCCTTCTGAATCCCTTTGCTTGCTAACACAGATCCATCTACACAGAGCAATTCCTATCATTAACCTCCTAGGAGGTCCACATATGTGGACATCACATTTTGGGTTATTTAGACCAAAATACTCAATTTTCCTCTACAAGGGCCTGATATCCACTTATGAGGACATTATACTTTTATTGTTCTATCAAAATGTTAAATGAATATCCTCATATGTGGCTCTTATTTTTCTTAAAAACAAAAATAAGGTAAAAAGTCTTAGGAGGTTGAGGGAATCATGAACTTTAGGTTCTGACTGTTTTTGACCACCTAGTAATGAAATTTTCACAGTGATTAACTTCCCTCTGGGACCGCCTTCATACTTGCCTTTGCTCAACATTTGGGATTCCTGTGATGTTTTCTGGACATGTTCATGCTCCCCAGAAGATGAGTTGAGTTAGTTCTATTCTGGACTCTGGAACTCCTTCTAATTACACCATCTAATTAATATGCTGAGCTTTGCATATATTCAATATCGTTTTTTTAAATTACCATGCAGATTGCTGTGAGAGGTTGATCACCAGTCTTATCAAGCCTAATGCCTTTTAGCTCTTCTACCTCCCACAGAACGAGCTGTGTCTCACAGACAGAAGCAAAGTGATCCAAATTTAAGCTCTAAGCTTTGGAACTTTGTTGTACTATAAACTGTTATTCATGATCTCAGAGAATGTGGCTGTGCATAAATGAATGCTGACAAATATCAATGAACTGAAGCAACTTAATGAAGAAAGGTGGGCCAGAATTCCACGGCAATGGTGTGATAGAAAGATAAAAATCATACAGAACACCATTATTTCAAGTTGCTGTTTTCACAGGACTGTACAGAGTCCAGTGAAAACAACTGTGGCTATGCAACATGTATTTAGCATTAGCTGCTTCATCACATCGAGGTTAATTCATACTCAAACTGTGAGAGTAGAATACAGAATCAGAATCTGCTTTTTGGTCAAGTTAATGCACACATTAAAGGAAGTTTGTTCTTTTAGTATTTTTTTGCTCTCACTGTACAACGGTGAGAGGTAATTAACATGTTTTAATAAATAAATACAGGGAGTGCAGAATTATTAGGCAAGTTGTATTTTTGAGGGATAATTTTATTATTGAACAACAACCATGTTCTCAATGAACCCAAAAAACTCATTAATATCAAAGCTGAATGTTTTTGGAAGTAGTTTTTAGTTTGTTTTTAGTTTTAGCTATTTTAGGGGGATATCTGTGTGTGCAGGTGACTATTACTGTGCATAATTATTAGGCAACTTAAAAAAAAACAAAATATATACCCATTTCAATTATTTATTTTTACCAGTGAAACCAATATAACATCTCCACATTCACAAATATACATTTCTGACATTCAAAAACAAAACAAAAACAAATCAGCGACCAATATAGCCACCTTTCTTTGCAAGGACACTCAAAAGCCTGCCATCCATGGATTCTGTCAGTGTTTTGATCTGTTCACCATCAACATTGCGTGCAGCAGCAACCACAGCCTCCCAGACACTGTTCAGAGAGGTGTACTGTTTTCCCTCCTTGTAAATCTCACATTTGATGATGGGCCACAGGTTCTCAATGGGGTTCAGATCAGGTGAACAAGGTGGCCATGTCATTAGTTTTTCTTCTTTTATACCCTTTCTTGCCAGCCACGCTGTGGAGTACTTGGACGCGTGTGATGGAGCATTGTCCTGCATGAAAATCATGTTTTTCTTGAAGGATGCAGACTTCTTCCTGTACCACTGCTTGAAGAAGGTGTCTTCCAGAAACTGGCAGTAGGACTGGGAGTTGAGCTTGACTCCATCCTCAACCCGAAAAGACCCCACAAGCACATCTTTGATGATACCAGCCCAAAGCAGTACTCCACCTCCACCTTGCTGGCGTCTGAGTCGGACTGGAGCTCTCTGCCCTTTACCAATCCAGCCAGGGGCCCATCCATCTGGCCCATCAAGACTCACTCTCATTTCATCAGTCCATAAAACCTTAGAAAAACCAGTCTTGAGATATTTCTTGGCCCAGTCTTGACGTTTCAGCTTGTGTGTCTTGTTCAGTGGTGGTCGTCTTTCAGCCTTTCTTACCTTGGCCATGTCTCTGAGTATTGCACACCTTGTGCTTTTGGGCACTCCAGTGATGTTGCAGCTCTGAAATATGGCCAAACTGGTGGCAAGTGGCATCTTGGCAGCTGCATGCTTGACTTTTCTCAGTTCATGGGCAGTTATTTTGCGCCTTGGTTTTTCCACACGCTTCTTGCGACCCTGTTGACTATTTTGAATGAAACGCTTGATTGTTCGATGATCACGCTTCAGAAGCTTTGCAATTTTGAGACTGCTGCATCCCTCTGCAAGATATCTCACTACTTTTGACTTTTCTGAGCCTGTCAAGTCCTTCTTTTGACCCATTTTGCCAAAGGAAAGGAAGTTGCCTAATAATTATGCACACCTGATATAGGGTGTTGATGTCATTAGACCACACCCCTTCTCATTACAGAGATGCACATCACCTAATATGCTTAATTGGTAGTAGGCTTTCGAGCCTATACAGCTTGGAGTAAGACAACATGCATGAAGAGGATGATGTGGACAAAACACTCATTTGCCTAATAATTCTGCACTCCCTGTAAAGGATGTACAGAGATAGATATAGAGGTACAGTGGTATATAGATATGTACAACAAATGCCTGCCCGTTTCCTGATTCTGTATTTATTCAACTCCTGAGTCAAACGCAAGTTACCATCAAATTTTTTTCTGAAGACCTCACTGTTTGTTGTAGCCTGTTCTTGTCCTGTTTGTTGAGTGGATCCTAGCGGTACAGTGATGGATGTGCAGAGAACAAACTGGATTTTTGCATTGAGTACTTTCTCACCCACTCACTATGTCTTAATAGACTTCTTTGCATTTAATCATTAGTTAATTTTGTGGCTCTCTACCACAGCATGTCTTTTGTCCTTTCTTCCTCTGCAGATTCCTCCTGTCCTTCTCCCTCACCCCAGATGGCTGCCCCTCCTTAAACCTGGTTCTGCTGGAGGTTTCTTCCTGTTAAAAGGGAGTTTTTCCTTCCCACTGTCGCCAAAGTGCTTGCTCATAGGGGGTCATATGATTGTTGGGTTTTTCTCTATATGTATTATTGTAGAGTCTACCTTAGAATATAAACCGCCTTGAGGCAACTGTTGTTATGATTTGGTGCTGTATAAATAAAATTGAATTGAAAATTTTAATTCTTGCAGTGTAGAAATGGATCAGCAGCTCCTGAGGCAGGTTGGTCTTTCTGAGTTGGTGCAGGAAGTATGTCCTCTGCCGGGCCTTTTCGATGATTGTGTCTATATTGGATGACTAATTCAGATCTTGAGAGACTGTGGATCCCAGAAACCTGAAGGTTTCCACAGCAGACACAGTGCTGTTGAGTAAGGTGACTGGGCTCAATGGGAAGGGCCTCCTCCTGTAGTCCACTATCATCTCCACAGTTTTGTGTTGGGTTACTGTCTGCGGTAGCAGCAACAGACTACATACAATTGCAGTATGTCCAAAGATCCAGATATCCTACTTTGGAGGAAATGGTTCAAAATTTGTTTCAGAAACAAGAGCAGATGGAACAAATGACAGTCTATATCTATTAGTGCTACCTTTAGGGAGACTTTGGCTTGATGGAAGCATCTGGAATTCAACATGTAAGGGATGCTGATGGTCCACAGAGATGGTCTGTGCCTTTGAGGGAAACCTCATTTCATACAGATGCTGAGGGTCGTTAAGGGAGCACCAGTGATTTAACGGCACAGCTTGGCAATTTCTAAGACTACCAAACCAATGACTCGTAAAACACTGGGATCTATACATAATGCTGTCCGGCTGCACTGTTACGTTACATTACTGTGTGTTTATTCTGTTCAACAGAGAGACCCACATATGTACTGTGTACCAGTCGTTCCTCTAAATAAAAGTAGCTAAGACCAAAGAAATGTTTATTGATTTTTTAGAGGAGCCCCAGTGCGCTTGGTACCTGAGCCACACCTGATTAAAGGTGGGCTGAAGGCAGCAGTGAAGGAACATACAGTAAATATTTGGCACTGGTCTCAACAAGGAAATGCATTTTGGTTTATTTATGCAAAAAAAACAAATCAGCAGTTGTTGTTTTTAAGACGTCAACACTGATGAAAATATTTATTTTCCTATAATGAGTTCTTGGACTTTTTTTTAATCTGATGCAAGCTCACACAGGGATGCATGGGGGTCATTAATAACATGTTTTTTTGAGGTTACACAGAGCTCTTTTGGCAGTAATTTCCTAACTAAATATCTGAAGAAAATCAAATTCCCATCAGTTTTTCTTTGTCTTCAGTTCTAATTTGGATACTTTAGCACGTTAGTGCACTAACTTTGGTAAAACAGTGTGCAACATCAGTGTATAGTATTACCACCATGATCCAGTTGTAAACTCTAGTTTGCTTCTTAGAGACAGTGAAAACTGTGGAACACGAACAAAAAGGGAGACAACCATAAATATGGCCTCAGGAGAACTGCCACTGAGTTTTACTCTTATTAGATCCTGAAATGTAATACTCTGTGTGTAGAGAGTGGAAATGAGCTACATTACATGGAAGTATGCGATGTCTGTTCTGGCTTTCATGTGGAGACTTTCTGTGTCCTCCTGTGACTCACTGCCTCCCCTTTCTCATATTTCCTCAGTTTCCAGGCTTGCATTAACCACAGTGCAGAAACTGCTCTTTATGGATCGGCCCAAGCTTAACCAGAGCCATCAATTACAGGATGGTCAGAAGCAGCCAATGTTTGGTCATAACTCCTCGAATCGGCCACGCAGGCAGCAAACTCCTCCTTCAGCATTTAGCCAGCTAATAATGATTTAATGGACAGGCTGTGACAAAGATAAACAGCAACCTCATTCTTGACAGGGGAAGCTACTAATTACATCACAGGCAGAGTGGAGGCAGAGAGGCAGCGTGTCTCTACATGGACAAATAACAGAGTACAGATGTCTACCATACAGAGGGACGAATCCCTGGGCTGCAGTTCAGTTCCCGGAAACGAGATGACGGTAAAGTGAAAGAAATTCCCAGGGAAGCGCGTTTGAACCAACTTTGATCATTATGAGTAGGGGGGAGGGAGAAAAAAAAGGACCGTCTGATCATCAACAAACTCATCATAATAAGCTCTGATTTCGTTTATGATCATCAAATGCAGCTCATCACAGAACTCCTATTGTGCACTTGACAATAAACCCAATGTCGCTGCAAAGAGCCACAGAGAAAACATGCCAAGTTTCATTATTTCCAACCTCCTCTTCACATTTGTTGTTATGGAGCGTTTCACATTTAAAGCTGGGACAAATGCTTTGGTGTTAAATGTAGATATGCAGTATGATTTGCACTTGAAATTTAATGATTATACCTCCGGTATGATTACTGTATTATGCAGTTGACGTCTTTTTATATGTAATCCGTTCCATTTCTTGATGCTGTGGGGAAAATAATTTAGATTTGCACGGATCGTAATGAACTTAGAGTTCTGTTTGAATGTTGATCAGACATTGGGTGAAAATTAATTGCTTTTTTGTGAAATACTGGAAAGTCTCTGTTTTGAAATCTGCTAAAGTGAAAGCGTTTTTGTGGGTACATCAATTGAGATTCTCACTGGAGCAACTGAATTTAAAAAATAAAGCTGTACAAAAAGTGTTGGCTTTATTGACTCACTCAGCTCCGTGCAGGCTTGGAGCCCGAGGTGAAAACACGAACCTCAATCCTGCGGTTTTGGAGCTCCACTTGGTCATTTTCTCGTCATACTTGTCTGCTATGAAACGTTTTTGACAATCATGCCACCCACACTGGAAGTCTGAGCAACAAACATGAATTACTGCGGTATACAGTATATGTCTTACATTAGCGTTGTACTGATTTATAAACATTTGACATGGTTTTCTGTTTCGTTTATTGTGATTTTCAATTGACTATTCATGCATGTATGCTCACGTTCCAAAATCTGTTCTAGTCTAACTTTTTAAAAATCGATTTGAGTGTGTTGTTTACTTATTAGTTTTGCATTTTTTCTGGAAAAAAATAAAATATGTTTATAAAGAGAGATTTTGTCCCAATAATTTGGTTTATGATTAATATTATTTTTACTACTTTTTCTTACTACTCTTCTTTTATTACTATCACTATTTTATTACTTTTAAATTATTCTTAAAATAATTTTCTTTCTTTTATTCTTTAATTATTCTTTTACTTCTAAAGAAAAGTTTTTTTTATTTTTAAAACATTTATTTTATTATTTTTTATTTCCCTGTTTTGCTAAATTATACTTTTCACTCTTTGAGAATATTTCTGTTTTTTTTTTATAAAACTTTTTTTTGCACTGCAGGGCCTCTGTACATTTTAAATAATTGCACTTAACTCAAAAATTAAAGTAACAAAAACAGAATTACCGGTGCATACATTTTACCCAGAAAGGATTATTCTCTCAGTGACCCTAAGTTGGGTAAGCAGAAGAAAATGGATAAATGGATAGATGGATGGATATAAGTATGATTCTCTTTCAGTGGCCCCATAGAGAGCCATTCATTACATGTGACATGGGTATTTAACCATGTGGTCGCTGTGGTCACAAAATGACCAGTCTGTGTTATAATTACTCATTTTTACACAGGCAGAAATGAGGAGAGCTCAGCCCACTTTCTGCTGGCTGCTGTGCTGCTTGCTCACATTCCTGGTTAATCCTGTCATGTCGCAGTGTTTGCTTTACTGTGCTCGCTGCTTCCTAGGTCTCACTCCGCACGGCAGGAGCCTGAGTGGCATATTAACTTATAAAAAGACCAACACATGGAATTATCCATTTTCCATTGTCCTTCTCTGGAAGTCTTCCCAGGCAGTTATGACTTTCAGCAGGATTACCAAGAACTAGAAACCCTCAGAAACAAGAGAGGAGGCCTGCGCAGACGAATGCTCTATTAAAGAAGTGCAAAGGGTATTTATTACAACTTTAAGCAGCCGGCGGTGGAAAAAAGAAGCAACAGGGATGTAGGGGATAACACTTTTTGAAATATTACTCTAAGTAGAATTAATTCCTGCCTGCTGAACGCCTGGACATCCCAGGTGTTACTGTGAAAATACCATCTGGCTCATTAATTGGAAGTTATTCCAGACGATTACTGATACCCCGAAGACCGAAGTCCACTTTCTGTGCACGCATATTGAATTTCATAAATAAGATACCACCACGCTTTGCCCCGAGGAATGGCTCAACCGGGTTTTTATGGGTGAACATTGATTATCAACAGTTCAAGGTATTTTACGTGCGCTGAGCAGAATTCGCAGGTAGAAGAGAAAATGAATCCTTTAGAGTGGAAATATGAAAGAGGAACAAACCGAAACGCTTGGGTCATCTAGACAGTGTAAAAACCATTATTTTAATTAAATTCACGTCCACAAAGGTTTTGCCTCGCTCTCTGGAAATGAGTTTTTATGCAATATAACACTAGGCCAGTTATTTTTAGGACATGAAATAATCGTTCCAGAACCAAATAATTGAAAAGTTAATATTTAGATGCAATAAGAATATAAGCAATTTAAATACATGGCTAAAAATCCCACTGTGAAAACAAACCTAGTGAAATGACTTTATTAAAATTAATGGAAGAGGTTGCTGCAGTTTGCGTTCACACAAAACATTTTGCAGTATAAACATTTAACAGTTATAAATCACTGAAACAAATGAAGTCAGTTCCACCTAACTTTTCTCAAAACATTACTCAACTAAATACTTTAAAAGAGGGTAGACTTTACAGACCGACACTGAGTGGCTGCTAAATTTTCCACAGCAATAATTTTGAGGATACAAGTGAAATAGTTTGGCAAGCAGTGATGGAGAATTTATGCAGAGCTTCACACCTAAAAGCATGGGGATTGTAAACACAGGGGTTGACATCAATACAGATAACCTCATGCTGTCAGGACAAGGCAATAAAATTACAGTTTTCAACTGTCTTGATCAATATAAGTAATCATTACTTAGTGAAGGTTGTTTTTCACTCCATTACTTTAAATTTGCTCTATTTTAATTATTTCCAGTGCTATGTTTCTGCTTTGCATGAGTCACAGTTCAGAGTAACCCCTATTGTGTCTTATACTGGGTGTTTTATTATGTTTTCTGTTTTATTGTGAAGAGTGCATTCCATGCTTAGTGTGTTTAGTTGCACTTCCCCTGTGGCATTCAGGTTCATTTGTGTCAGCTGTGTTTCTCCAGGTGTTTCCACTTCCCTCATTACCCTTCTGTGTATTTATGTCCTCTGTCTTCCCCTGTTCCTCTCCATGTCAAGTCACAGAGTTTTTTTTCTCCCGTTCAGGTTCTGGGTCTAGTTATCTCACGTGATAGTTTTTCATGTTCCTGTTCAGGCCATGTTCAAGTTTCATCTTTTAGTAACAGCCCGACCAACATGGACCTGGATAGACGAGGAGCACCGAGTCGAAAACCTGGCTCAATCCTGAACGCCTCCTCAACTCAGCGTTCTCCACCACTGCCTCGCGGCCCCGAGTAGATCTGGGTTGGCTTGCTGAGATTCTGCCCCAGCCCAGAGCCACCTGCACCCACGTCACGGACTAGCCGCTTTTCCTCACCGTCTCGGTCGGGCCTCCCGTCGCCTGCCTCGTTTTAGGCGAGAATGTGGGCAGATGACAAGGAGTCCACCGCCACGTCACCCCCGACTTCTGCGACGCAGCTTCCCTTGCGCTCCCAGAAGGAAACAGCGCTCTTTTGACTGCGGTCGGATCCCCAGACTTGCCCACAGCCACTGGCAGCGGTGAGTCAAAGGCTACGTTCACATTGCAGGCAAAAGCGCCTCAAATCTGACTTTTTTGACCCTATGCGACCCATATCCGATCATGGTATGACAGTGTGAACGGCACAAATCCGATATTTTCAAATCCGATCTGGGTCACTTTCATATGTGTTACTGAATCTGATACATATCCGATGTTTTAGAAAGCGACTGCTGTTTGAACGGTCAAGTCGCATTAAATCCGTCTTTTACGTCACTGACACAAGACAGACGGCAATTATCAGCGCCCGAGAAGACATCGCGAACGCTTCCTGGCCATCCAGTGTAGATGTCAGTGAAACTGTTGGGAAGACAACGTTGGAGAAACGTGAACATTTTATTTGTACTGTATAATCTGCAGATTCTGACAGAAATCTGCAACTATCCTTTGAAGCACCGCTCCTCTCTGAAACAGCAATACGGATAATTATTAGGCCATATGTAAATAACAAAATAACTTAAAGCAAAATTGGGAAACGTAAAGTCCGAAACAAGTCTTTATATTAAGGGCCATCAGTCAAACAATACTGTGTGGTCTGGGTCTAAACAGAGCGCGTTGTGTGTGTGTGTGTGACGTCTTCTTTTACGTATGTGGGCCGCTTTGTGGCTTCACACTAGAGCGCATTTGCTGTCACATTTTTATTTGTAGTGTGAACAAGCAGACAAAAAAAATCGGATTTGATCAAACAATCAAAATTGAGCATTAAGACCTGCAGTGTGAACGTAGCCAAAGAGACTTTAGTTTTACTCCGTCAGAGCTGGGAGAGACTGTTTTTGCAGAGAAAGAAACTCTGGTACTATGGATTCTAAAGCCTGTTTGCCTTGTGCTTCTGAACATAGGGTAATTATTTCAGAGACTGTGAATTCCATCTCTAAAGAATTTTAAGTCTGTTTCTATGTTTGTCTCCTGAACGGGAAGTTGCTGGTGTTCCAGCTTAGCTGGTGTTGCGAATTAACTGGTGAAGGTTAAACATAGGGATGGGTACCGGTATCATGGCACCGGTTCTGACATAAACGGTAATAACCAGACCAAAAAGCAGCGCACATTTCGGTGCTTTATTTCGGTGCTTTATTTCGGTGCTTTATTTCGGTGCTTTTTTTTCCTGAGCTGTGATACACTTTAGATTCTAGCCAATCATTTTGCCTTTCTGAGGATAGTAGGCAGGTCCAGGTACGTACTGTATCTGTTTTCACTCTTATATGCTTTTCATACAAGTTTCACACAAGACAGATACAAACTTTATAAGATTTATATATATCTTTTCCATATGGGCTTATTCATGTACAATACACGAGTATTTTACCTACCTTGCATACAAAGATGCCACAGGATGTTATGTCCTGCTGTTTAGGATGGGTGACAGTTGAGCATTTCCATTTGCCAATGGCTGAACATTTCCACCTAACTAGAGCTCTGTACAAAAACGGGTAGGCCTACTACAGTTACTGAACTTGTTACAAGAACCTCATGTAATTCACATGTAAGAGTTTATAGAAGTTAACCACAGTAGTCACGCTAGCTGTGTCCCAAAACGTTGGCTGCATCCTTCGGAGGCCGCATTTGAAGGCCAATTACATCACAGCCAGGCGACAAAGGCTGTCCCAATTCATTGACTCCTTCAAATGCGGCCGACAAATGAGTCTTTCATTTCCCAGAATTTGAAGGATGGGTCGGGTGTGTCCTTTGTAGCAGGGTTTTAATAGTTTTGCAATTTTCATTAGTTTTTATTTTTATTTAGTTTTGACTTCAGATTTTCAATTTTATATCAGTTTTAATTAGTTTTTGCCAATTGTTTGCTAGTTTAGTTTTTATTTTTTTTGAAAATCCTTAGTTTCAGTTTAGTTTTGATTAGTTTCAGTTATAGTTTTAGTTGTGTTTGCAATAATTAAGTGCAACAAAATCCCAGTTTCATCATATCAGTCATGCTCTTCTGCTTATCCTTGGGTATGTTGCTATTCCAGCTACCATACCCTGCACTCTGGACAGGTCACCTGTCTGTCGCAGGGCTAACACGCAGAGACAGACAACTCACATTCCCACCTATGGGTTCTTTAAATAAATAAATTAGGGCAGATGAACAACCATTGATACCAGGCAACTATAAAATGTATATCTTGGCCCCAATGAGACTATTAACTCTTGCAGCACCGGGTGTTCGTAATTTTGGTTCAAGTGAATTGATAAACTTTTTGAAGGCAATTGACTAACACAGTTATGTAGATGTCCCCGTCCTGTTGTCTCGGGATGCATCACGCTGCCTTGCCTGGGATTAGCTTCTGTTTTCTGGGGATGAGGATTGAGTGTGCTCCCTTCTCAAGGTAAACTAGGTTAGCCTTGTGTGAACTTTTCAAGTGCACTTTAAGGTTTGTGGGATTTTTTTTTTTTTTTTTTCCCCCTTTAGAAATGTCCCTCATAATTTGTCTCCTTCCACTACAAGACACTTGCTTTATCCAAGACACAGTCATATTCAAACTAATCCCAAATTGGACTCTGACACTTTCTCCCGACTTTTCCTGACATGATTCTGCGCGTGGACGGAGCAGCAACACAGACGACTCGACTAACGTACTGCCACCTGCTGGCATAATGAGACGGCAAGAAAAAAATCTGGAAACTAAACTTCATTTTCACTCTTGACTATTGTATGACACACACATCTACGAAAACTAAACACATTTTTGCTATAAATTCAGTTAATTTTAGTTAGTTTTGTGAACACTCATTACAGTTTTAGTTAGTTTTCCTTTTTTTTGTTTTTATTTTTATTTCCGTTAACGAAAATGTTTTTTCACTTCTAGTTTTCGTTATTTCGTTTTCGTTAACGATAATAACCTTGCTTTGTAGCCCACCATATCCCAGAATTCATAGCACAGCCCAGCCAATTCCAGTTTCCAACAATGGCGGCCGCTACCAAGTTTTAATATTACTCTTATTACCCTTTCAGGGTCACAAAATAAACTTTTAACATATTTTCAGGCGAGAAAGTATCTGTGTAAAGATCAAATATCTGCTTGGTTTATCAAGACATTGCATATTTTCAAAAGTGCTCCGAGGTTTTCGGAGACGTCTGTTACCCAACTGCTCAATAGCTAGCCGGGGGGGTTCAATGGTCACTCGAGCCGGCGAGAGCAGCGGACTCCCAGCTTCATCGTTTTCAGACGCCCGCTGTCTTTCACTAATCAGGTAAAACATGATATACAAGTCACTCGGATAACTTAAAATTTTAATTTTTTGGCTTTTTTTTTTTCTGTGTTTTATTTGTTCCAGAGTAAATCTGTTTGGCTGAGATCAAAGTTATTTGATTAAATAAAACTTTATTAATCCATTGGGTGGGTTCCTCTGGGATTTTCACACAGCTGAATCAACGTCAAACAGAAAACTGATGAAACAGAAGTGTGAGACGGTCGAGAATTTACGCCAATGTCCTGTTATATTTTGAGATGGCAAGGAGCAGACGGCTGAGTTTAAACTCCAGCGAGACAGTGGTGACACAAATCTGAAGGCTAGACCATCCCATTTCACAGCCTCTCACTTCCGGCCTTCTCAGTCTTCGAAGGACCCGGCCCACGTAGACCGCGAAGGCTGGGGTCTTCCGAAGGATGCAGCCTACGTTTTGGGACACAGCTACTAAACTCTTTTTGCTCACCTTGTTACATCCTTGCACTCTATACTTTTGTTCTTGTGTTGCCCCAAATAGGTCAACAAAGAGCATCTATCGTGCATCAAAACACAACAAATAAAATTGTATTAAACCTTGTAAATGAAATTACAAGGTTTAATACAAGCTCGTGGTTGTGTGATTTCTTACGAGTGTCTTTTGTCGCAGACTGCCCCAACTGCCACATCATACTACAAAGTGAAGACATTGAAAGTAAATTATGAATAGTCTTAAATTAAAAAGTTCAAGTTTCAAAGCCTTCTGAAACCTTTTGTGCACCCCTGCCAAACTGATGTCATTAAATATGAGTATATAATTAATGTTTTATTAATGTTCCTAATGCTCTTGCCTTATATTTTTGAGCGAAACAAGGTCTCCCACCTGAAAACTATCCTTCTCTCCACTTTTTGCCTTTCTCCTGTGGGTTTTTTGTTTGTCACTTCAGCGTACACCACCTCCTGCTATTTTAGGCCCTCACAAGCTTCTTTGTTGCAAATGATGGTACAGACCCTTTCTTCTGTAATCTGTCAAAATAGAATGACACGGAGGAACTGGATTAAAACATTTTCTCTTGTACTTTACAGCATTTCTGAAAATTGGTAGCACGCAGGAGAAATATCCTAAATATGCAGTTTTGTGATAAAGTTACAACACAAAAGTGACAGTACTGTACCTCTGGACTGGGCCATTTAATTTTTCCACAAGTCCATTTGTTTGGGGATGATATGGTGAGCAGAGGCTTCTTTTGATGCCCAGACTTTCACACAAGCCATAGTTGACCTTGAAAAGTTGATCACATTAGTTAACACAACTGAATTTTCATATTTACTTCATTTATTAATGTCGTACCTTGTTGCAATACTCCACTGCACCACAAACACACACAATATGTAAAACACACAACATAAACAAACGGGCACCCCTCAGGCACTCACTCTCTTAAATCCAGTCTCGCAAGCTCTTCTCAATCACACTGGCTATAATTGTTTTCTAGTCACTGTCTAGCTGCTGTAAAGTCACTAACTGCCATCTCCTCAAACACACAAATGTTTGTTTCATTCATCAAACTTATGTAGACCAGCTGTGCTGATCAATTACCTATACTGGCTCAAAGTGTTCCTAGCAAACACTACATGATTGTCCCAGGTGAGTTACAGTCATGGTGTGTGGGTGTGTGCGTGTGTGTGTGTGTGTGTATAGTTATGTCAAGCTATATAATTTATGTCTTGCATATTTTCAACCATATCCATAATCACATACTGTGTATGCTACCAGTGTATATAGTGTATTATCTTACTTTTTTCATTGATTGTACTTATTTGTATTTTTGTATTTCCTTCTGATATCTGTACCTGAGCTGAGGTAATGCAAAAATTTCCCTGTCGTGGGATCAATAGTTTTATCTTATCACAATTGCAATATACAAAGTCAGTAACCCGTTATTTCAGTTAAACTGTCCAGAGAAAAGACACAGGCAGATTATGCTGACAGAATGTGACAGCACTAGTAAAATGTGTTAAATACATTTCTTTGTTGTGAAATGGCAAACAAAAGGAGAGGTGATTTGTAAAACTTCACGTGTATGATAAGCTGAAAATACACAATTTGCATTTCATGTAATTTAATGGTTTATTGGAAAGAACAGAAAACATTGAAAGTTAGAAATGGTATTGTGCATGAAACAGGAATTCAAACGTGGAGATGGACCCAGGCACAGATGTGTCACAAATGAATCTGGCTGTAGACTATGGCACTTGGCCGCAGGTGGTGCTAGTTGTCTCAACTCCATCTGAGTGCACACAAGGTAAACTGCACGCTTCAGTTGCGAGGCAAAAACACTGAAATCAGAGTAATAAAATGAACAAGGGGAATGATAATGAAGACAAGATTCTCCAGATCGTTGACTCTTGCTATCCTGTATACAGCACTGGTATGTTGACGTTTGTTTGCTGTTTTCGCGGTTGCTTCGTTCATTAAAAATATCACCAGGTGAACTCGCAACAGTTTTTAATATTGTTCAAGAGCAATAAGACTGACGGACTGTGTTTGAGGTAACCTCGGCCCCTTTGGACTGTTCTGTGAGTTTGCCAGAGACTCTTCCGGTGCTGTAAATTCTGTCTTGCAACAATGAACTAGTTAAGTTACCAGATGGTGGTTTTAAGGACTCAGCCCACATAAAGACTGTTCATCTCATGGACACTGGTTTTTCACTTGCTCCTTCAGAGCATGGAATTATTCCAACAAATACTGTTTTTGTTGCTAAAAGGCTAGTTTTTCCAGAGACTGAGATGGCAAATTTAGCCAACTCTGGACACCTGGAGGTTATAAGGAGAGTGAAGCCTTCTCCTCCTCCTCCGTCTGCGGGGAGTTTTGCCATGCTCACACAGCCAGTTATGGACTACGTGAAGTTGTCAGTGCCTAAAAGTGCCTAGAGCAGGCTGTGTGTATTCTGAGCTGGCCAGGTAGCTCCACCTCAGCCAGAGGTCGTCGCATCTGCTAGTCCTGCACTTGTTTCCACTGGGAGCTCCAGAGAGCCCTTGCAGCCACCTGGATTTTCCACACCAGCTGGAGGTGTGGAAAATCACAACCACCTGCAGCTCCTGCACCGCCATTGCTTCATCCGCCTGCAGCTTCCATGGTGTCACCTACTCAACTGGCGGTGGCATCCACACTGTCACCTGCTGCTCCACCCTGTGCAGCCACCTTGCCGCCACCAACAGCGGCTGCTCCTCCACCGGCTGCTCCTCCACCGGCTCCAGTGTCTGGGGGTTCGACGCCACCATCTGGTCCTGTCTTTTATCAAGTTTACGCTGCCATCGACCGCCAGTCAAGCCACCCGAGGGTCTTCACTTATGCCCGCTTCGCCACCACCGCTAGCCCCACAGTCGGCCTCCTGAACTGTTAAATTATGGACTCTGGTGCCATCGGCCTCTGGGTCGGCCCCTTGACAGGTTGCTTTTTGATTTGGACCTCCATCATGGCCCTCCACCACCTGCCTGGGGTGTTTGTTTTTTTGTTTTTTTTCCCCTGTTCTCAGTGTAGTTTGTTTTACTGTTATGTCTGTGCTCTCGTTTCCCTTTTGTTTTCCGTGGTCCATGTCTGTGTCCACGTTGCCAAACTCATTCTGAGGGCATCCAGCAGGAAAACAGAACGTCACAATGCTTTTAACTGTATTTAGGTTTTATCATTTTCTACAGGTAAATACCTCGATGACCACCACACAAATAATTAGTATCTTACTACATAATTTACTTCATGTTTAAAAAAAAAAAAAAAAGCATATTGTTAAACTTGTCCTTTTTTTCTTATATTAAATGGGACAAAAGTGAGTTTTGCTAGTTCGGCCCGCTTAAGATCAAAGTGGGCTGTATGTGGCCCATGATGTAAAATGCACATCTGACCTATAGTATGAACTAACAAGTGATTTTTGGCTGCGTGAGAGGCCTTAACAGGGTTAGTGAGTTTATGTAAGAAGTTTAAGAATTTATCTCAAGATTTTCACTTCTTGTAAAGATTAATACAAATGCACTGTTCATCTTTTTACAGCAAACACACAGTAAACTCTAATGTTATGGTTTTAATGTTTAGGCATCTACTAACACTATTACTGGCTTCAAAGCTATGGACGTAATGGCATCATCTTGATAATCTGCAACCAAAACCAGGAAACTGACTTCTGCAACGGGCTTATTTGTCTCAATTTATTCTAAATTTAAAGATGATTTAATGTGTTTGTGCTCTTTGAGTCTGTCAAAGCTTCGATCCATTGATTAGCGATTCCTGCCCTTCCCCCCTGCAACTCAGGGCACCTCTAACCCCACCACTTAACAGTGACCTCCCTACAGCCAAGAAAACAGACTCCCACTGTTTTGTTTCTGCTTGTCTCAGGGGGGAAGATCCATGGTTGTCCGATTTTTCTTTTTTTTTTTTTTTTCTTTTTTTTTTCCCCCAGTCTCTCAAAGGAAGGATTAGGGTTTTTCTCTACACTGTTCTTGTATTTTTAGTTATAGACTTTAAGGCAAGTTCTAAGTCTTAAAAACCTAGAAGTGTTCCAGTAGTCTGGTTCAAAGTTGACGAGATGATGACGATGATGATGATGATGGTAGTAATAGTTTTATTTATAGGCACCTTTAAAGACCCTCAAGGTCACCCTAAATTAGCACAAAAATAAAAACACAAGGTAAATTAAAAAATAAAAAATAACAGATCTAAAAGCTAAACAAGGTAAAAATAGACTAAGGCGAAGTCACGATGAAGGGTACGCAATTCGTAAATGAAAACATCAAAAAGATATAGTGAAAGTGTGCTATCCAAAAAGGAAACATCTCAGTTAGCCAGACAGTTAGCTCTTAGCCGCAAGCCATATGCATTGAAACCAAATGAAACTCGGACTTTTAAAGGCTCTGTATATCAACGTTTTATAATTATTACAACAGCAAGAACTGTCTGCTTGCTATAAAAAGAAATGGTGAGATAATGGCATCCTTTGCAGAGAATTAAATCCTGTTCTGTGTGTTGTAATCCTAGCTTCTTTGTTATTTGTTTTGGTAGCTGATTAACCCAAGAATGCATGTTGCCACATGCAAGTCCTTCCCTTCGAATTCGTCAGCCTTCCACAGAGGAGACTAAGGGACTAGAAGTAATCTCCCACACATAAAACACAATATTGTCTTTTACAGTATCCTTATTCATGTACACCTGAGGAGTGTACTACGAAGTGAGATTAACATCTTTGTGAGCCATATAGTGAGTTTTCTCTGACTAAATCACCGTGGTAACTTAAGGTGAACCCGTGACCTGGTTATGTTCTGAGTTTCAGTTTAAAGTGGCCTGGACGTACCACATTTTCAGTTTGTTTTACTTCAGCATGTTTAAAGGCATCTTAGACTCTCTGCTAGTTAAATAACTGTGCATGATGTTAAGTCGTACCTTACTAAAACTGTCCAGGTATTCATTTGTTGATGAAGAAAATGTCTTGGCATTATACTTGATCTGCTGCTAAGTCTCTTTTAGACTACTGGAATTGCAGCTATCCCTCCAAACAAAACATATACACTAATACCTGTTCAGTCAGTCCAATTAGTTTCACTTTGATCTGCTGACAGACTGAAGTAATTTCCATGTCTGTTTTATCACGATGTGGGACAGTAACACACAATGTTTAAATATATCAAATTTGAAGTTTCAGGGCTATAACGTGCAGCCATCACCTTAGAAACAAAACAGCAACACTGACACGACACTGGGTTATAAAATAACTGAGTCATCGCCTGTATCACTATAATCATCCTCTAATATCACTGTAAAACACACCCCGTTTTATTTGTCTGAAGCCGAGAGCCCAGCTCAACAGAAAGCTGATTACCACCCTCATGATGGCCATTATTTTTGTCGAGCCAAAGAATCTCAAAGAAAGCCTGGCTGTTTTGACCTTTGTTTGCCATATACTCCTCGGTTTCACGATGATAGAAAATCTGGCAGAGAATTAGGCTAAGGCTAAACACACAATTAGCTACAGGTGAAACACATTAGGGCAGACCAGACTATCGCACAGGGGGAGACACAAGGGGGTGGGGAGGATGGGACTGCTGAAATGAGAGACAAAGGTAAGTAAAGAATCACAAAGGGGAAAAAATAACAGAACGTAACTTATGGCTTCCAATGGGACTTCGCAGGATGTCTCTTTGCTTCCAGTGTGTCTGTTTTACTGTGGCACACACTCAGCAGCTGAAATACAAATAATGTTAGTCAAGTTGTCAACGAGTCAGTAAATTCATGTCATTCAACAGGCTTTACAGTAGCTGTGGATGGATATTTGCCTTGGTGGTGACGTAGTGCCTTTCAAAGTAAGGAAGCTCAGTTCTAATCAGTTTGGCGAACTTTTTCTTTCAGCTGCTCCATTTAGGGGCTGCCAAAGTGGTTCATCTGCCTCCATCTCACACTCTCCAGATTATGTACAATAATTTTCATTTCAGGACTAACATAGCGACAGGGTTCAGGTTTCTTTGGTTGCTGAGAACTTTTCATCCACCATTTATGCGGTTGCTCCAACAAACCAGTCACTGCTACCTGGCTTATTATCCAGAAACCCATCTAACCAAGTTGGGCAGAATCCAGATGATGAACAGCCTTGAGGTCATCAGAAGATTGGCATTTGAGTTTCTTTGAAATTCCAATAAAACCACTACTTACACATTTCATGAAATAACCATCTGTCTTGTGATTGGTTGATCTTCTGGTCGACTGACGAGATTACTCAGAGGAAGCTGTCAATAGGGTCAGGTGAGAGCCAAAGCACACTTAAATCTCACTGCTTAATTTAACTTTTTAGAGCCTCGTTTGGGGCTGACTAATAGAAATTCTTACTTGACACATTTTATAGATAATCAATGTGATCACCTCGCAAAAGAAGCAATCAGGCATTCAGATCCTCGCATCATCTGCTCCATCCACCACTGTGAGTAATGATGACACCTGTAATTGGATTCACTCTGGGAAACAACAATCATAAGAATAGTCCAGGGACGAAAAAAAATGAGTCAATTATGCACAACAGTAATGCGCTGAGCAGCGGATTTAGACAAACTCATATTTATTCTGAGAGGCAAAGTGAGTTAGACTGTGCGGTGGGCACTCTTCTGAGGTGTTTTATTGAATTTGTCAGGCTGTTTCCTTCTCTGCGGCCCAGTCCTTTCCTCTATCTGTTATATCCATCACACAGACACGCACACACACAGACACACAAACAAACTTAAAATGATGGGTTTCTCCCTGCACCCCCGAGGCAGGGTCGACCCCTGCACCAGATTAAATCTGACACTCACGACCAGCTCTGACAGGGGGAGAAAATACCATGGGTGAGAAAGGGGGGGAGGGTGGGATTTAAGGATGGTGGGAGCTGAACGGGGCGATTAGGGTGAAGAGAGGGGTCCAATGGTTAGTTTGGAGTGACAGACTAATAAGGCCTTTCCTGCGTGAAGCTTTATTTTCATATTTACTCCAGAACATCAGGAGGCCAAACAGCACCCTGACTCTGACCAGCATAGATTACATAGCAAACACACACACTAGTAAGGTCGAACCTTACCAATCCTGTTACATGGAACTGACAAAATCTAAAGAAGATAAGACTGACACTTGTGTCCAAACCAAGAAAGGAACCGAATACCAACAAACTGGCAACAGCTCCCTCTGCTGACTGAAGCTGAGTGAGCACATAATTAATAGTACGTGCAGTGATCAGATATTAAATTCTGTGGTGAAACTTGTCATTCAAACTGCCACATTCCTACATTATTAGTATTATTATTATTATTATTATTAGTAGTAGTAGTAGTAGTAGTAGTATGCTTAACTAGCCTTTACATTTATTGGACAGGTTTGAAAAAAAGACTGTCACACTCGAGTGTTTCTCTAAGTCTATAAGTATTTCTAGAAGTCTAGTATTTCTCTAATTATAGTAAATTTATTTAATGTACAATGTTTTTAAAAATGAAAATAAAAGGAGGCCTTCTGATGTCCTCCATGGAAGGGAATGATGAAGGAAAAATGGAACAATTATAGCCATGTATGGAATAAAAATCCATCCAATAAGAGACCTTAATTGTAGCTGGTTTGACATTAACAAAACACAAAAGCTTATCTGATTATGTCTTCTTCGGGGTGTAGACCCTGAAGTCTGCAACTTAGTCCAACAAAAGGATAGCCAAGCATCATACTGATGTCCTTGAAGTTTTATTTATCTGTATATTTATGCAGAGACATATTTATGTTTTCACAAAGCATGAAAACTAAAAAGACCTAAAAGCTTACAGTGTAAATATCTCAGACCAGAAACAGTCTCAAGCAGAAAAGTAAAAAATTAAACCAAAATTACTTAAAATGTCATCTTATCTTATTATAATAAATGTAAACTATATATTATATATATTATTCACAGAAATAATTACTATGTGTGCAGAATAATCTACATTTTGTGGTTTCTCTTTATTATACTAGTTTTGACTTGCAATAACACAGTTGTGCTCTCTGCTAAACTCTGGTCATGTGACAATTACCCTTTGCTTCAAACAAGCTCTTAGAAGGTTTACAGCACTTTTAACCACTGTTAAAATGTGGGAGTATTTAATAATCCCACATTTTAGACTATTTTTAATACATGCCAACATTTTATTCTCTTATTTAATACATTTTTAACCATTTCTTGTGAATTTAGATACACATGAATCTATAACAGAAACATAAAATACACCTTTATTTGACTGTCTCTGCAACAGTGACATTAACTATCAAAAGAGACATTTTTGAGCTATTTTTAACCAAAAAGGTCTCCATGAACGTTTAAAACATAACAGTTGTTCGCATATTTAGGAGTATGCCACCACATGAGGAAGGATGGATCCACGCTTTCATGCTATTTACACCAAATTCCACCCTACCATCTGAATATTGCAGCAGAAATGTGAGATTCAACAGACCAGGCAATGTTTTTATCTTATTTTGTCCAGTTTGGGTCAGCCATGAGTATCCTGTTCTTAGCTGTAGCCCATCTGCTTCAGGGTTCAATGTTCTTCTGCATACTTTGGTTGAAACGAGTGGTCTGAAATCAACGACTCAATGGGTATGTTCTGCATTTCTCATCAGTGTTTGAAATCCTACAGATGACTGACAATCCCAGCAGATCATCAGTTTCTCAAATAATCAGACCAGCACACCTGACACAACAACACCACATTCACAGTCACTTAAATCAAATTTCTACCACATTCTGATTCTCAGCGTCAACTTAAGCTGGTTGTCTCGACCATGTCTACACACCTAAATGCAATAAGTTGCTGCCATGTTCCATTTGGAAGGCTGGTGGAGTTAGTAGCTTGGTGGCTTGGTTGTAGATTGGTGCCTGGCTCACATGTGGCTGATTAGCTAATTACATTAATAAGCTGTTGAAAAGGTGTGCCTGATAAAGTTCCAGGTAGAGTTCCTGTACAGTTATACGTATTAATACTGACTGTAATTTTTGAATATTATGAAGAGTTAAACTGTGAGATGCATTCCAGATTTAAAACCCTTGGAAAGCCAAAACCAACAGTGTGTTAATTCCTAAATATTTTTCCACTTCCCACATTGGATCACTCAGCCCAAATACCATGAATCACACTAAAAACACAGTAAATCTTTAAAAATAAATGATAAATGCATTGTTTTAAAGGGCTCCGTACTTCCATAAAACACTTCGGCACCGTAATGTTTAGCAAACGTCACCCAAACAAGATTGAATGCTACATTTTCATCAAAGGATTTATATACATTTGGTTGGAGTCATTTACAGTTTGGCAGAAGCATGGTAATGTAGGACTGGTGCATAACATAAAAAGCCCAACATATACTGTTTTTGTGGTGCTGAATAAACACATGTTCCTCATTGACTTAAAAAAAAAAAAAAACTTTTTATGAGAATTGTTGACAACAAGAAAAATGTAAGTTATCCTTGGCAGCCTTTTTTATGCTTTGGTATATATCAGCATAAAAACTTCAGTGCTGCAGATGTCAACAGGTTAGGCATTACTTTTTAAAAAAAAATCTAAATGAATAAATGGAACAGATTCAAAGGAGGCAAACATCTAACAAAAATTTCTCGGCGTAGCCAAGCTTTGCAGTAGCTACATATTTGATTCATAGCTCGTGTCATAGCAGCTGCAGGTACAACTATAAAATGTCAGCGATCCCATAGACCTGTTAGTCATCTTACTGTGGCCTCCCCTACCAAGTTTTTATCCCCAGATCCCTGTGAGCACTGACACTGAGACCTACTGAAAGTATTTTACTGTGCAAACACAGAGCAAAAGAATCTCACGTGGTTCTAAAGAATAACAAGGATCGTGCAACAGTATATCACTCTTCACAGTTTACATATTACATTTATGTGTATATGCATGTGCGTCATGCCGTGTAGCTGCAGCTGTAGAGGAAACAGAGCTGAGTGGCCAACACTGCACAGCTCGGTGTCTCCTGAGAAGCGGAATGAGATGAGGTCATTTGAATAGTATATTACTTATAAAAAGAAAAGATCCCCTGAGAAAGCACATAAATGGGCACGAGAACATGAAGGCGGGTATCACAGTGCAAGGCTGAACGTACAACATGTTACTTCACTATGAATCATGATACATCCATTTCCTGGGCTGTAGTTTGTGACTGATCTCTCCCTGAGGATAATTACAGCCTGTACAGTTTAGCTTTTCTCCAGTGATTTCCTGCCCCATGAAAATTAGGCCTCGCTGAATCCATTTATCATTGCATTACCACAGTCCTGTCCCCCCACTCCCTCTCTATATATATAGATCCAGGTCTGGAAGCAGCAGAACATGAAAGCCAATAGCTCGGACAACAACATCACCAGCAATCACACAATCACTCACCACCGCTTGATTACAGCACTTAAGATAACCCATGTGTTTGAAAACAAGCTACATTGACCTTTGTGGTGGTGAACTTAAAGGAGCACAAACAACCATCCCACAAAGCTATTTTATCAGTTACCATGTGAAAACTAAACTGATATTTATCACTCCCTAAATATTTATGTCATTTTCTTCCTGGGCATTTTCTGGAAGCCCTGTTTTCCAGCTGTGCAGACAGGGAGAGCTGATTGTAAAAACAGATATATGCATGTTAATATGCAGGATCTGTAGGCAAGGATACGGTTTTCTTTTTGCTACCCGAAGGTTTGAGAAAGTCTGAGAACTACTGAACAGTTGCATTTGAGCGTTTGAGCTTTGGTTTGGCGCAAATAAACATTTCCCTGTGAAGAGCAAAAGCTTTTGCTGAAATGCAGTCTAGAAACCATCAATCTGAGCATGATTTGCTTTTTATAAACATCTTCTAATTTATCAGCATTCATAAAACATGACCGACTGCATAAGAGCTGACTGATAAAAGAGCACAAACACAGCAAAGAGGCTCAGTTCAGTGAGTTATAGTGGAGGCAGGGCTTAGAACACACAACTGCTACAGACAAATTAGGAAAACAGTAGTTGGAGTCATGGCTTGACCATAGTCACTGCAATTATGTGCAAAAAACTTGTTGCCCTTAACCTCGTATTTGATACTGGAATTTTAATGTGTTTATGATACTTCTATGTCATCAGTGGGATATTTTTTCTCCCCTCCACAAGTTAATTGCACAATAAATTTTTAGGAAATAAATTGGGGAAAAAAACGTGTGGTGCAGCAAATACATCCATTCTTATCCTTATCAAGGTTGTCGGGGCCCGGAGCCTATCCCAGCTGCCATAGGACAAGAGGTAAGGTATACCCTGGACAGGTCACCGGTATGCCACAGAGTTAACACAGCGAGACAGACAAACATTCACGTTCACACCTATGGGCGAATTAGAAGTATCAGTTAACCTAACCTCACTAATTGCATGTCTTTGGACTGTGGGAGGAAGATGGGTGTAGCAAATGTGAAACAAATTTAAACTCAAATGAATGTTTCATTTTCAAACATTTTTCTAAATTAGAATCAATTATTTCGGCGTTCGGGCTTTCAAGAGTTAAAATGGTTCCTTGAACGATGGGAACCCGGTTTATGACCACCTGCACTCAGATCCCATCTTCAATGTGACTTTGTTGTGTTAAGATGCCAAACAAACAGCAGTAAGATGGAGTCAGTCTGCTATTAGTTTGCAATTAAATGGGGTCGAGTTGGCAGTTCCATGTAATCTCTTTTGATAAGAGATTAACTCAATAATTTGCCATTTGTTGGAAATACATTGTCATCTGTACACATAGAAATTCACGTGAACTACTTAACATTCTGAGTCCAGCCAGAATATCATAGAAACAGAAATCTATAAAATTCCTCTACAAAGAGTGATATCATTGCTGCAGGACATTATGTTTGGCTCTGGTTGCCTGTGTAGAGACAGAACATTGAACACTTTGAAAACAAATCAGATCTCAGATGCCGGATGTCTTAACTGATCTAGGTAATGTCTATACTGGGCTGGGTAATGTGTTAGGAACTAAAGGAAGCCACATCGTTTGATAGAAATGAAAACGTCTACAGAGGCTGAACTCAAAAATCAAAGTGAAAAAATGTTGTGGCAGGATAGTTCATTTTGCTGAACATTTTTCACTGTCTCAAAATGGCACATAGTAGTTTGTATGGCTAGAATGTGAGAGCATGCTCCTAACAAGACTACAGACAGTGTCCTGGAGATCTCCGCCCAGCTCTCCTGGAGTAACTGGCTGTGCCCTGGAATCTCCTCAATGGGACACATAGTAAACCTTCTGGCAACTGGATGCACCAATGTGCCACCCTGAAGGAGTTGGACTACCTGTGCAGCCTCTGCAGGGTCCATGTATTCCATCATGCTAATAGCAGTGACACTGACCCGAGCCAAAATGCAAAACTACTGAAAAAACAGTCAGAATAGATAAGGAGGGGAAAAAGTGGCCTCCCACTGTAAAACCACTCCTGTTTTGGGGGTAGAAACTGCTGAAAAACCCCTCTGCTGCCTAACTGACCAGATCAATATTGCAGAAAATTTGTTGACTTGAGCAGTGTGCATCTGCACAAAATATCATTGTAATCCATTCATTAGTTGTTGAGTTTCAGCCTGAACCAAAGAGCTGGACCACTGGAGAGAATGACATTTCCATTCCTATAATCATTCTAAAAACAGGAAAGGGAGGTGTGTGTAAGTTGACCCTGCAGCCATGATATTTTGCACACACAGAATAAAAATACATATAATAACATTTTAAGGTCTATACCTTTTATTTATTTATTTCACCATGACACGACTGCTATGAATAATGCAAAAGGGCAGTAAATATTGTGAGAGGGGGAAAAAAAGTCCTTCGAGTCTGCATGATAAAGCGGAGGCAGCACATTACTCACAGATGTATGATGGCAATAAACGCATATCTGGGGAAATGCTATGTACATCTCCTGAGCTTTTCTCTCTCTCTTTGCTTTATGGCTGAAGATGAATTTTCTCATGCATTTAAATTATACACTGCTTCATTAAAACAAGGGCTCTCATCAGCCTTTTCTACCAGGAAATAAGCTTCACGAGCAGCCATTAAAATTCATTCAAACATGTACGATGAACTCTCCAGAGAGGCGCGCGCTAGTAGCATAAAATATGACCGTGACGTGTTTGACTTTTGTTGGGAAATGAGGGAATGAGCGCTAACACTTAGCCTGAAGTTTATTTGACAAGGCTGTCACTCCAAAGGGAGCGCCTGGACTGGGCCATAAACACACTTCACCTGCAGTTTAAACAATGTCCAAGTTTTAACAATAAATTTTTATGCGAGAACAAGCCTTCCTTTTATTCCCTTTGTTGTATCAGTAAAACAGCAGGGAGAGGTTTATTTTGAAGAGAGAAAGTAAGAACACATTGCTGAGAGGTTTGGTTTCGATTAAATAAGGTGGCAGCAGTTGTATCAAAGTGGGCTCAGAGACCATCAGTAGTGCATCATTATGTCGGTGGGAAAATGCGGAGTGGGAAGTGAGAAGTGATGAGGGTCACGGCGTGGTCGTGACATCAGGAGCGGGCCTGATTGAGTGAGAGGACCCCGGGGGCTTCTACTCATGCATGAACCTCCTCACCCAAACAAAATATTTCATCTGAGCGTCTCTGTTTAAAAACACATACATATATCCAATATGTGGACTTCTAAACAAGTCATATCAGTCAACACTTTGGTAATGTTCAATGGGAGTCTGTGAAAAGTGTTTTCAGCCTGGAAGCCAAGTCTCCTGAAAACTGAGAAAATCCACTTTAAAAACACAAGAGAATGATTTAAAGGAGGTGCAGCAGAAGGTTAGAAAGTTAAAAGCAGGCACAAGTTTCCCTGTAACTTTCAGTCATTGCTAACATTTTTTTCCTACCTTGTTAACATCATGGCTTTAAGGATGGAGCTTTCCATCTTCCTGTCACCTTCTTCATTTATTATCCTCAGATGTTCCTAAAGACTTTGGTGTTCCTTTGACTTTCTTTAAGCATCTTAAAGGTTTTCAGAAGATTCAATAAACAGTCCAGTCTGATAATTATTTGATGATTCTGGCTTTACAATCTTCAGCATTTGAATTCTCTGAATTTTCAGCTCATATTTTCTGAAGAACATCAGAATGATGCTGAATTTATTTATCCAATTTTGGGGATCTCTTGTTATAGCAGTTACGATGACAACAGAGCAGGTGGAGACAACAGTCACCATTATGTAGCGACCTTAAGCTGCAGTCCAACATTCACACAAAGCTCAGGCTGCTTGACTGAGTTTAGCATAAACTCAGTTTTACCATCACTCTGAGTCTGAAAACTCGCTAAATATAGCGACAAAGTCGCTAAGTTGGCAACACTGGCCAGAGGAAGAGAGAGAGAAAGAGAGCCAGGGACAACAACCTCACATTAGAAAGGTATAGTAATCATCCACAACTATTTTCAGTTGCAGATGATAAAGGATTCAGAAAGTTTATTCATGCGGGCCCATATGACAGAGAATATGCATCTTCTTTTTGTTTTTATATTATAATTTATATTTAATTGTGTTGTGGTTTGCAGTGTTTTGTGTTGTTTCAGTTTAAATTTGTAAAAGGAAAAAGCTGAAAATTTAAATAGTTAAAAGTTGAAATGTGAATAGTTGATTTTTGTATTATATGATTTATTTATTACATTTTATGTGGTGTGAATAAATAAAAGTATATTTACGGTGGCCCCTAGAGACAAAGCACATACGAACTTCAAATCACGTACAAACCCTGAAGCATGTACAAACTCCAAAACGCGTAAAAACTCAGAAGCACATAAAAACTCAAAACACGTACAAAAGACAACAGAAGTGCTCCAGGATGCTGGGCGCAGTGTTGAGCTTTTGTTACCTAGTGGCTACACAAGCCAGCAAGTACCAACGACCAGATTTGGTGTGTGGTAGTAACAGGGAAATGAACTTTTTTTTAAAATTATTTGAATATATATGAGTGCCTGTGTATAAATACACAAACAATACACACATGCTTTCAATTGTGTAATTTAAGTGATCTAGTAGCTCTGTTTTGAAGTTGAGTTCATGCTAGAAATGTGTTTTGGAGTTTGTACGTGTTTTGTCTCTAGGGGCCACCGCATATATTTATATATACAGTGGGGCAAAAAAGTATTTAGTCAGCCACCAATTGTGCAAGTTCCCCCACTTAAAATGATGACAGAGGTCAGTAATTTGCACCAGAGGTACACTTCAACTGTGAGAGACAGAATGTGAAAAAAAATCCATGAATTCACATGGTAGGATTTGTAAAGAATTTATTCGTAAATTAGGGTGGAAAATAAGTATTTGGTCACCTCAAACAAGGAAAATCTCTGGCTCTCACAGACCTGTAACGTCTTCTGTAAGAAGCTTTTCTGTCCCCCACTCGTTACCTGTATGAATGGCACCTGTTTGAACTCATCATCTGTATAAAAGACACCTGTCCACAGCCTCAAACAGTCAGACTCCAAACTCCGCCAAGGCCAAGACCAAAGAGCTTTCGAAGGACACCAGGAAAAGTATTGTAGACCTGCACCAGACTGGGAAGAGTGAATCTACAATAGCTTGGTGTGAAAAAATCAACTGTGGGAGCAATCATCAGAAAATGGAAGACATACAAGACCACTGATAATCTCCCTCCATCTGGGGCTCCACGCAAGATCTCATCCCGTGGGGTCAAAATGATCATGAGAACGGTGAGCAAAGATCCCAGAACCACACGGGGGGACCTGGTGAATGACCTGCAGAGAGCTGGGACCAAAGTAACAAAGGTCACCATCAGTAACACACTACAACGGCAGGGAATCAAATCCTGCAGTGCCAGACGTGTTCCGCTGCTGAAGCCAGTGCATGTCCAGGCCCGTCTGAAGTTTGCCAGAGAGCACATGGATGATACAGCAGAGGATTGGGAGAATGTCATGTGGTCAGATGAAACCAAAGTAGAACTTTTTGGTATAAACTCAACTCGTCGTGTTTGGAGGAAGAAGAATACTGAGTTGCATCCCAAGAACACCATACCTACTGTGAAGCATGGGGGTGGAAACATCATGCTATGGGGCTGTTTTTCTGCCAAGGGGACAGGACGACTGATCCGTGTTAAGGACAGAATGAATGGGGCCATGTATCGTGAGATTTTGAGCCTAAACCTCCTTCCATCAGTGAGAAATTTGAAGATGAAACGAGGCTGGGTCTTCCAACATGACAATGATCCAAAACACACCGCCCGGGCAACGAAGGAGTGGCTCCGTAAGAAGCATTTGAAAGTCCTGGAGTGGCCTAGCCAGTCTCCAGACCTCAACCCCATAGAAAATCTGTGGCGGGAGTTGAAAGTCCGTGTTGCTCGGCGACAGCCCCAAAACATCACTGCTCTCGAGAAGATCTGCATGTAGGAATGGGCCAAAATACCAGCTACTGTGTGTGCAAACCTGGTAAAGACCTATAGTAAACGTTTGACCTCTGTTATTGCCAACAAAGGTTATGTTACAAAGTATTGAGTTGTATTTTTGTTATTGACCAAATACTTATTTTCCACCCTGATTTACGAATAAATTCTTTACAAATCCTACCATGTGGATTCATGGATTTTTTTTTTTCACATTCTGTCTCTCACAGTTGAAGTGTACCTCTGGTGCAAATTACTGACCTCTGTCATCATTTTAGGTGGGGGAACTTGCACAATCGGTGGCTGACTAAATACTTTTTTGCCCCACTGTAAACATATATAAATAAAACCACTTTTTTTTACGTTAGTAATTCCTTTTGTGCTTAATTTTATATTATTGTTAATAATAAATTAATTAAAGCAACAAAACAACCCGCAGAGCCGGTTCGGAGCCGGAAATCCCATCACTATTACTGTCCCTCCACACATACAACTCGGTTCTGCTTCTATGCCCCAGCTTTGTTTACTTTTTCCCACCGAGGCTTCTAGACTTCTGATTGGCCAACATTTCTACACGGTTAGGAATATAGCACCACCTGCTGCTTTGGCATGTTCCTAGCAGCGTTTTCCTTCATTTCTGCCTTTACGTGTGGACAGGATTATTTTTTAAAACAGAAAATCTCCGTTTTCAAAAATACCCGTGTACGTGTATACGTGTAGCCTAAATGTTTAAGACTCCAACACTGGACGTGAATTTGTAAATATGGCATTTTGCCAGACATTAATAAAACCTCCTGCATTTACATCTGATCGACTCAGATCACTTCTAATTTGGTTGAACCCCACCTCTGAGTTTCATCCAACTTAAAGTAATACTAGTAACAAACAGACAAGCTGAACCAATCAACTAACCTTTGACAGATAGCAAAGACAAAATACTTCTTGTTATCTGCACTTTTTACAGCCCAGTACTTTTACTTTTTCACTTTGCAAGAGTAGCTTTGTATGATTCCCAGTTTAAAATATTCCTTGAATCCTTGGCACCTGGATTCATCTACCGTCTCAAAGAAGCTTTTTTACTCTACTCTAGATCCCTTGCCTTAAAGGCGATTTTCTCTCTAAGCCAGTCTTCTTCTCGTTGGCTTCCCCTCACAAACAAAAAGGTTTGAATAGCAGGTGGGTGGGGCTTCTTGGCTAACAGCCAATAGTAAACAAACAAAAACCAAAGAGAGTGTCATTAACCCTTTAAAACCGGTCGGAGGGCACGCTCTGTTTTGCGTAACAATTTTTAAATCGCGGTAGCACTGCAACCACATAAGCTAGCGCAATAAATGTTTTTTGCATATGAAACCGGAGGAGTTGTACTTACATCTTATGCCATCAGCTTGTCCTAGGTCAAGGTTTCCTTCCACATATAGCTTTGCAAAAACTGCATAAAAAGCACTTGCAGCAACAAAAACATAATATTCCAGAAACACGCTTTGCCGATCCGATGAGCTGTTCATAACACTTCCTACGTTGGAATAGACGTCAGAACGAACTTTCGCATGTCCGCCATTACCTGCCCGAAACCGGAAGGATGTCATTTTTGCAGAAATGTAGTTTTTTACCATCAGGGCCTCATGAGCCTATACTGGTGTTTTTAAAAGTTATCTTTGACTTTATGACTTTCTGTGTCGTTTCTGGGATGCTTAGGACTCATATTGCACTGCTGGAAATAGTTTATTTTGATGCACATGCTGCGTTTTTGCAAATTTGCGCTATAATTTTTATTTTCATTTTTCCTGCAGTATATAAAAATTGGTGTATTTGAAAAAATAAAACTATGAAGACACTCAAAATAAATTTCCTGTGGTGGGAAACTATTTTGTGCAACTTTTTTGTATTTACAGTTTTGAGAGATAAGCCTCTTAAATTTCTCTAACTAGAAATATATGTTAAAAAAGCAAAAACTATTTTCAATTTTTTTGTAGTTTATTGCACTTTTTTGCAATTTATGTAATTTCTATGCACCTAATGCAGACATATTATTAAAATGTGGGCTATAATGGTTGTATTGATGTATAGCAACTTGAAATGCTCCCAAAAATGGCACTACAGCATGTAAAAATATAATATAAGCTCTGGCGGACTTGGTTCTATGGTAGGTCTTAAAGGGTTAATGGAGGATTTAGAGCAGTATAAGCCTCACGCTTGTGCATTTGTTGACCTATAGACATTATTTGAAACTTAAATTAATGACATACATATGAAAGAAAATAAGTAAGAACGCAATCATTCCACTTTAAATCTGGTGATAAATGATGACCTATTTTATTTTATTGTATTTTTGTGTGTGAAGCATAGCTGGACTGGCCATTTGCCCGGTGGGCCGATGGGGTTTTTTTTTTTCTTCGTTTTTTTCTGTAACGGTGTAAACACTGAAAGGTGGTGGTTTGGCCAGATGCTGGGAAATGTGTAAAAAATAACTCAGTTGTTTGGTGGTGGCTATTGCAGAGCTTCCACAGATTCAGTAACATTAGCAAGTGGTGGAGGCCAGCAGGTGGATGACAGAAAGGCAGGAGGAGCAGAGACCCGAGGCGGTGAACTTCAGGTAAGAAGTTATGACCTGCAGTCTATCTGGGTCAGATATAAACCAAGTTTAGGTGGAGTTTATTTTCATTATGCTGACTTTTTACAGTCAGTTACAATAACTCGTACTGTGTACTAACTAGCATGACAGAGTTTATATACTGCTGGGCGGGTGCTATGATATTATTGATGTTGAACTTGTTCTATCTTATTTTATTCACAAGGTTAGTTATTAGAGTTTCCAACCGTCCCCTAAAAAACTGAGTTGTCTCGTATTCAGAGAAAATATTGCGCGTTTCGTATTGAGGTGAAAAGGAACAGTTTGTCTCGGACTTCAGCTGCAATGAAAAAGACACAAAGCTGGAGTTATTCTGTGTCTTTGCTGCACAGCTGCCTCTTCTTCTCTCATTCTCCCCCTTTTTCTACTTCAATCATGAAACTGATCAATGATCAGCTGATCGGCTTTTCTCTCTCGTTTGTTTATCGCTCACTTTGTGCCAGAAAGAGGAAACCAGCGGATGTCGCGCTACACAACAGCAGCACGTTTGATCAGCTGTTGTTAGAATTTATTTAATATTAATTTCTAGTATCAGCTGATGTTTGCTGGAGCCACAGCTGTAAAAGCTGCTGGTCATGATATCGGTTTGGTTATCTGGTGAGAGGGAAACATGAAGATGAAACCAGGAGATGTCCTTACTGAATCATCAGAGCTCAACAGGTGATGGAGAAACAGGTTTACCTTTAAGGTGATATGAATCAGTTGAAGGGAAGTTATGAACTGTTTCTGAGAGACAAATAACACCAGGATCACTTTTTTATGCAGCTGACAGCTGGTAACTGTGCAGGGGCGGGTCTAGCAAAGTTTTGCCCGGGGCCCAAGTAGGGCATTAACAGGAAAGGGGGCACAAATAAAATACTTTTCTTTCTTATTCTTATTTAAGATGTCTCGCTTTTAACAAATAATTATCTGAATCTAACAAACGTTTTCATCTAATGTAAAATATAGAAATCCATTATTGTACATAGTAATTTTTTTTAGGTACCATCATAATTTCTTCAGAAGTAAGTACTGTATATGATGCCAGTATTTTCCCACATTTTCTAGATACTGTACCAGTACTGTGTGTAAAATGCCATCAAAAAGTCAATTAAGTTTTATTCTTTCTCACCTGTCTTTCTATCTCCTTTCACTTTTTAAAGGTTGCCATGGTAGAAAAAATATTTTGCCCTGCCATGCTGTTTATTGATGTGGTAAATGAATAGTTTATGAAAATATATTTAAATCTGTCATCAGTAATCAGTAATGATCATGTCTCACCTCTAGTCTTCTCTGTCTTAATTTCAGGTTTACACCATGTGTTGTAGATAGTTCAGGAGGTTAACTCGACCAAGCATACTACTTTTGGGTACTGTTTAGAATACCAGAATAGGGAGGATGGTGTAGGTTTAAGTTTATTAGACTGATACATATATACCAACAAGACAGTGTACATCACTGTGACAACAGCGTTTGTTTTCATTCAAAGGCTTTATGGTTTTTCCTATAATACCTGGTGGGCCGGTCTCAAGTCAAAATGCCCGGGACGATTTTTTGTCCCAGTCCAACCCTGGTGTGAAGCAAGACATTATGGAGGCAATGTCTGTAAGTCATTAGTTTGTCTCCACTGGTGCACAGCTATTGTCCATTTGAACTGATCCACGTCCTCACAGCATGGCTGCACATCAAATACACAACCTTCCCTTTTGTCTAGAAGTGAGCGAGCGCTCTGTTCTCTTCCCCATAAATGTTATTCCTGCACTCATCAGATTTCCCCAGCAGTATCTGTGTCACCTCTTCCTGCCGAGAACTAACTGAAAACATGTTTGCCTGTGACTCAGCATACCACGCCGAACTGGTATTTGTTCATTAAACAGAGCGTTCGTTTTGGCTGGGAGGATCTCAGAGGTTTCTTTGCGGGATCAGGTATCGGTCATCCTGTGATTGTGGTGGAGAGTCTCCGGGTCACCACGAGGAAAGAATTGCTCAGAGGAAAATAATGTGTCCGTGTCAATGCCAGTCAAGTGCATCAGCCGATCAAAAAGCATGTTTCCAGTTAACTCTAGACATAAACAATGATTAAAGGCTCACAAACAGTCTGACAATGATGATTAAAAAGGGATGAGAAAATATTACCCACTTAATAAACTATAGGCGTCTCCCTCTCACCGAGCCCGGGGATCTCTTTATTATATACACAACATCTACTGAAGGTTACACCCCCCCAAAGCTTGGCCTTATTAACAGCTGGATTGTTGTGAACTTTACCTTCCATATCTATTTCAAATAAGCTGCACAACACAGTTTTGTTTTGGAGTCTCATTAAACACAAAATATAGCCAAATGTATTTGGCCATTTATATGGATACACCGTAATAACATGGGAATGGTTGGTGATATTAAAGTCCTGTTTGTGGCACATTAGCATATGTGAGGGGGCAAACTCCTCAAGATGGGTGGTGACCATGGTGGCCATTTAGAAGTCGGCCATCTTGGATACAACTTTTGTTTTTTCAATAGGAAGAGGGGCCATGTGACACATCAAACTTATTGGTAATGTCACAAGAAAAACAATGGTGTGCTTGGTTTCAACGTAACTTTATTCTTTCATGAGTTAGTTACAAGTTTCTGACCACTTATAAAATGTGTTCAATGTGCTGCCCATTGTGTTGGATTGTCAATGCAACCCTCTTCTCCCACTCTTCACACACTGATAGCAACACCGCAGGAGAAATGCCAGCACAGGCATCCAGTATCCGTAGTTTCAGGTGCTGCACATCTTGTATCTTCACACCACAGACAATTGCCTTCAGATGACCCCAAAGATAAAAGTCTAAGGGGGTCAGATCGGGAGACCTTGGGGGCCATTCAACTGGCCCACGACGACCAATCCACTTTTCAGGAAACTGTTCATCTAGGAATGCTCGGACCTGGCACCCATAATGTGGTGGTGCACCATCTTGCTGGAAAAACTCAGGGAACGTACCAGCTTCAGCGCACAAAGAGGGAAACACATCATCATGTAGCAATTTCAAATATCCAGTGGCCTTGAGGTTTCCATTGATGAAGAATGGACCCACTATCGTTGTACCCCATAAACCACACCAAACCATCACTTTTGTTGTTCCAACAGTCTTGGAGGGATCCATCCAATGTGGGTTAGTGTCAGACCAATAGTGGTGGTTTTGTTTGTTAACTTCACCATTCACATAAAAGTGGCCCTCTTCCTATTGAAAAAACAAAAGTTGTATCCAAGATGGCCGACTTCTAAATAGCCACCACGGTCACCACCCATCTTGAGGAGTTTGCCCCCTCACATATACTAATGTGCCACAAACAGGACTTTAATATCACCAACCATTCCCATTTTATTATGGTGTATCCATATAAATGGCCCACCCTGTACTTAACTGAAATCTGGAGTCATCATGTGAGGATAATTTAGACAAATTTGACGTCCTTGTATGAAAAAATAATAGAAAATATGTGAAAAATCTTCACATGCGTACAGAAAGACATATGAAAAAATGTTCTGAATTAGATCTGCTTTTAAAGAAACATATGAGCCTTTTAGACACCAATTCCTTTCCATTGATCAGAAGGCATATAAATGTGTTGGCTTTATGTCTGGTTGAGCACAATGGCTACTTTTTCGTGAAGTCTGCAACCGCAGTCTTAGTAGGTCTGACCTTTCAAGATGACACAAGTGTGAACTATGTGCCTTTGCATTAAAAAATAAGCATGCAGAAGATCTCATGTCTAAACAGTTCAGTTTAAGATACCTGCAATGATGCATTCACAATGCATACACTATATGAACAAAAGCATGGAGCCATCTACACATGACACCCACAGGAACTGTTTGGCTGTGAACCCCTGCTATGAAGGTCCCAGCACACAGTTTTTGTGCTGCTGTTAATGCAAGATGGGATTTGGAAATATGAAGCGTTGGCTGATTTTATGATGTGCTTCAGCACTCGACGAAACCCGCTCTGTAACGTTATCTGGTCTGCCACTTCATGCCTGAGCTGCTGTGGTTTATAAATGCTTCCACTCTGTAATAATAGCACTTACAGCTGATTGTGGAACATCAAGAAGGGAAGAAATTTCATTACCTGAATTGCTGCAAGGATGACATCCTAATACAGTATAACAGACACTTGAATTCATCTTTAAAATCTTTGAAACAAGCCTTTCTTTCACAAGTGTTGGTAAAGGCAGACTCCTTGGCTAGGTACTTGATTTTGTACACATGTGACAACCGCACTGAAAATACCTGAATTCAAAGATTAACCACATAGACCACACAGTGTCAAAATTTGCAAGCATAACAACATTCATTCTATCAGTGTTGTTCATATGTTGGAATAAAACCGAGGTGAAAATTCACTCAACTTACTTAGCATATTAATGAAGCTTCATCCCATCACACCTTTCTTCACACATCTGTTGACCTGCTTTGTAAAGTACTTGGTAAATCCACCTGTAATGTGTTGAAATATTATTGTGTCAATACTCAAAATACCTTAGCAGGCAGTATTTTAACAATAGGGTGTATATGTTTGCAGCTGTTGGTGTTGGTGATCAATATCAGCCAAGTGGGCTGGAAACTAACATGTGTAGCCAGATCCCTTTTTTTGGTATATTTGTCCTTTTGTACATTTTCACTCAGTGTTTTTTTTTGTTTTTGTCTCTTTGTGTTTTACTCTTTGTACCTTCTCTGTATGTTGTTAAAGTGCTGTTATTTCTTTCTGTGAGGCCGCTAATTTCCCAGGCTACATTTATACAGTTTCGACCTCTTTATACCCTTGCTCTTTTCCAGGCACCTTAGAAGAACTCAAAGTTGAGCCAGAAACCTCCATCCTGTTTTCAGAGACCTTGATCACAAAGATTTAAACAGCACAGTACTACGTGTATTTGTGGCTTGAACACACGCTTAACTTCACAGATATCTGCTGCCTTTTTGTCCCAGCTGTGAACTGCAGGACATTAATACCTGTCTGCTCTCCACTCCAGTCTTTTATTTTTCAATCCAATTTTATTTATGTAGCACCAAATCACAACTTTATATTGTAAGGTAAAGAACCTACTATAATACAGAGAAAACCCCAACAATCAAACTATGCCCAATGAGCAAGCACTTGGTGACAGTGGGAAGGAAAAACTCTTGTTTAACAGGAAGAAACCTCAGGCAGGGGCACTGGATAATTTGAATCCTCCTGCCTGAGCTTGTTCGACTTATTTACTTCTCTTTACTTTGTGAGTTAATGTAATTAAAACTATCCATCCTGCCTCTGTTGTGTCTGACCTTGACTTCATTTTTTAAAGAAGAATAACATTTACAATCACTCATTTGTTGTTATTCTATACAAAAAAACAAACAACCAAGCATATTTAATCCTACATTTCCCATATTCTCCCCTTCCTGCTCACACCTCCACTTTGTACTGCAGGCTTTTTGTTATAAATTTGCCATCTCAAACTCAAGCTAAGATACCCTGCTGGTTAGTCTCTGGATGATTTGGCAAATAACTGTCTGCCTCTTCTAAACAGAAGAGGTAAGTGTGTGAAAGTAAGTGCATGAGTAAATGAATGTTAGTGAACAGCAGCTTCTCATAACATCCTCCCAAAGACGACAGATAATGAGTTTAGAATCAAATCAGGTGTAAATGCTTATATCATTATAGCGGCTGTAATGACTCAGTAATCACCACCATCGTAGTAGTTATGAGGACTGAAATGAAATTGTAAGTGAGCGATGGAAGTCGAAGCCAAGAAATAGAAAATTGGAAAATGCTTTGTATTAATGCATCGAACAGGATTTAATCTTCATTTAGAGCCATGTGTCCATACAGGGAGAGAAGCTGAGTGGCCTCAGAGTTTGCACACGAAGCATCACATGTGCACACCTGGGCAGGACCTGTGTCACCTTGTAGTCTGTCTAAGAAAACTAAGGAGAGTGTCGTTTGTTAAAAGTTGGACTTTTAATGTTTCTGTACAATATAATACAATATGATAATTTTTAATTCTACAACTGTTTACAACTTGCATAGTTCTGTATATTTCTGTATAGCTTTATATCTCATATTTCTGTATAGTTTTTTTTTTTCATATTTATATCCTGTTCATAGCCTGTACATACTTATAGCATATTCATAACATACTTCATACCGTGTACATACTTACATACCACAATAGACCTATTTCTGTTATATACTTACATATCTATATTATTGCTAATATATATTGTAATATATCTATATCATGGCTAAAGCACTTCTGGATGGATGCAAACTGTATTTCGTTGCCCTGTACCTGTGACATGTGCAATGACAATAAAGTTGAATTATATTCTATTCTATTCTATTCTATGCTATTCTATTTAATGGTGTGAAAGGTCGCACTTTAACCCAAACTATGAACGTCAGTCTCTTAGCTGAAAAGGCAGCAGATGGTTTATGCAGAAGTGTAAACACTGAGTATTTTCCAAGGACATTACCAACAGGTATGGAAAATGTTTACAGCGCACTGTCTTGACAGAAGAAGAGCAGACAAGAGTGACTTTGTGATTTTGCAATCCTCATTACAGAATGATGAACTGCTTTAGCAAATCCATTTACGAACCTGGTCTGAAAGACTTGACTTTTTATGCTTTGAATGTTTAGTCTGTCTCGAAGTTTGTCAAAACTTGTTTAATTTCTGTATGTGCTGCTGAGATGAGGAAAGGTTTTCTCCACCAGAAATACTTTATATACCATGCAGTATAAAGCAACTTCTGCTTTTTGTTACTAATCTTGTTGTCCTCTCAATGAAGATATAAACCCTTTGCCCACCTCTTGCTTCCTTATAAATATTGCATAAGTAGCTGCTATTATCTGAGCTCTGTAGCTGTGACCCTTGCAGTCTTGACTTTCACATAGTTCTACTTTTATTCAATGAATCTTTCTCCTGAAGTCATGATATGTCTGGGTCTCTGAAGACATATTGCACAGTATGATTGTTAGTAAACTCTTGTAACTGGTGGAATCAAGCAGGGTCAGTGCACAGGGTGAAAGGACTCACTTTTCTGTGGATTTATCCAAGTGTGTTCTATGATATCTAAGCAGATGTTAAATGAAATATTGTGTGCTTTCCAACCCACAGCAGGCATAAAGGTAGCATAAATCTGGGAGTACATTTGGTGTGTCTTCAATATTGCATCTCTGCAGACTTCACACCATCAAATTACACCAAGAAGCATTTCATAGCTAAAATGTTTAACCTGCACTGAGCCTTTTAATTTGAAAATCCTCCAGATTCTCTTTGGTGTTTCTGTCTCTGACTTCCTGACCATCTTATCTGCTGTGTTCACTTATTTTGAATGAGCACTTCCTCTGGGACACACTGCCGATCCTTTGGTGGAATGCATTCAGCGGTTGAATGCAGTGGTGCCAAAATACAACACAGCTGTGTTTCTGTATTCTAAGAGGCCTCTGCACTGGAAACAAGAATAAAACTATATCTGAGCACACGTATGTAAAGAGTTAAAATCAGTGGTATTAACAATACAAAAACAAGTTTGTGTCTTTGTCATCCTCTTTTCAGGTACACCCACTCAACAAGCAATTTCTTATTTATTTTGCTCTATTTCGGCATGTTGTTTTACACCTTCCTGAAACAGAGCTGTGAAAGCACAGCATTGCTGTCAGTCAAAAATAATGAGGAGAAGAAGAAGAATTTGTGTCAGAAAAATTGTGCTGCATGTAGCTCCAAAACCTGCATGCCACAATCCAAGAAAGTTACCAGATAAAAGTAATTTGGCAAACAAGAATGAAAGTGTTTATACCAATAATATGTCTACATAACAACTGTACACAAAAATGAACCATTTATAAATGATAAAGCAGTTTGGTTATATATATTAAGGTAGTTACTCATTAGATAAATAACCTTAATTTCAGTGATTATCAGCACAAAAAAAACATTATATATGGAACAAGATGTGAAAATGTGAAACTTAAAAAGTTTTAAATTTAGGTTTTAAAAGCTTCTTGTGCTGGTTATTAAATTACTATCATCATCTTTGGTGTTGTGGATATCTTCAGTAGATTTCACTTTATTTCAGTGGCATTTCCTTTTTTTATAATGTCTCTGTTGCTACCCATGATTTAATCTACGGTAGTCACCATGGATACCACAGGCTCACGTGCACAGTCCATTATTGTAAACTGTAACTGCAAACACTTCTGTTTAGCTGCCCAGATAAACCTTTCAAACGTGAATCTTTTTATCATTTCATTTGTTAAAAACATTTAATGGACTGAATAAAACAATCTGTAGAGAATGAAGAAATCTGTATTTTCTCTCCTTATTTTCTCAGTCTCGTAGGTAAAGCTATCGCATTTATAACTTTTTTTGTCCCCCCCACTGGAAAATACAGACGCTGTCGCTTCAGCTAGGAGACGAACTGTGAGCCAGCTGCACAGAAATCTTCTGTTTTTGTTATTTGTTGAGATGTTTGAAGACTGCATTTGAAATTACCTGTATTATAGCAGTAGCTGTGGATGTTGGTCAGCTGGAGCACCCTTTATGTTCAGCACCCATGGTCCCCAGAAGACTGTGTGTGTGAGAATGTGTCGTAGGCTATTGAAGGGATTCTATTAGACACCTTGATGTTCCTCTCTGAGTAGGTTCCGGTTTATTCATTTATATGGCACATTTACAAACAACAGGGTTGATCAAAGTGCTTAACAATCAGCAAAAAACAGCAAGAGATTAAAAGTAAAGTGTAAAGCGTGTGATTTACCAAATGAGATGTTCCACCTTGATGGTCAGTCCACCTTAAGGCCCAGTAGCCAGGGACAGGAGACGATGATTAATCTTCACCTCTACATTATGTACCGGTGAGGTCCTCTATTTTAGAGAGATGCTAAATGAAGGAGAGGGAGAAGAACTGCTTTGCTGCCTGGGAAGTTATTCATTCCTTGTGGATTGTGATGCAGGACTGAATCCCACCTCCCATACCCCAGAGAGGTCAGGCTAAGAGTTCAACAGACTGCACTGTAGTGTTGGCTGCAGTTTTTTCCTTAATTTTTTATAGTGTTTATTCTTTTTGTTTTTAACCATTGTATACTTTTATTATTGTTATATGAGTTTTTAAGTTTGTACTTACGTGTATAGCATTTATTGCCTCTCTGATTGGTCTGAGCCTTTGCACCTGTTTGACTGAAAGGATACGTGGCCGCCCATGAGAGAGCTGTCGGGTGAAACAATGGAGCCAATTATGGAGCATTTCTTCCAATCTGATTGTGGAAGTTTTATCTATTTTTCTGTAGGGTTTTTGCAGGATATTAACATCCAGTTAGTGCAAAGTTTGAGGATGTAAAAGATAAGTGCTTTAATTTGCTCTTATGCAACAAAAACAAGCACTTTTAACTCTTAAAAACTGAAAGTCGGCATGCAGAATAACCTCCAGCCCTACATCCTCAGGGCTCTTGAAGTGCCAGTGCCTCAGGGCCCAGCACGCCTAGTCCTGATTGATTCTTTAATAAGGAATGAACAGCAGCTCCTGGTGCTTTGGGTAATTGTCACATTTGTCACCCGGAGAGGCGAGCTGAGGCAGTGAGCTAAGGCGGCGAGCACGAGCAGCGTCTGTGATCTAATTGGACAGAGTTATCAGGCACCGAACAGCGGCATCCGAGCGATGAACGGTGGTGATCCATATCCTGCTCACAACAAGAATGAAAAGTCGTTGAGAGAGACAGAGAGACATTAGAGGCATTGGGCACATGCATCAATTTACACACATTCTCATAAACACACACACACACACACACATTGAGTGTATCATATTAGTTTCAGTACCAATATATCTACGTAAATATATAGCAAACAAGTCTTTGCCATAAAACAAAGCTGCACACAGGTTTTTATCATCACCTGAAATTTACACTAGAAGCAAGACATCATTTTAATAAGCACCATAAAAGCCTCTTTCCTCTTTACCAGGATGACTGATATCAGGAGTATTACCAAACGTTCAATGTGCAAAAGTGTAACACTTTAGTTTTTGCTCACATTTATTAATTGAAATACTTTTGCTGTACATTCTTACTCATATTTCTCATATTTTATTTTTCTCCTTCCAGTACTATGGCCACCTGCCAGAGTATTCATTTTGACAGCCAGAGAGAAAAAATGCTGCCAATGTTCCCAAGTCTGAATATCAAACAATTATAATGACAATTATAATGAATTTAAAATTTTTAAGACCTGGAGAAACTGGCAGTTGTTCAAAATTTTAAACCACTTCCTGAAGATTTTCTTTTACAGTGGAATCATTGGTTTCAAATCAGTTTAAATCCCTTACCAGACTGTTTGGCATCCACCCCGAAGGTTTAGAAAGCTCTTTAGCTCTCCATGTGATCATGAAACCGCACTGTTCAGTGGCAATGAGAGCAGCAGACCCAGAATATAAGAGGTTTTAAATAAGACACATCCCTCCTGTCTAAAAGAAGACCTTATTGTTGGCAACCCTGATTCTATATTTACAGATCTGAAAGCATCACTTTAAAGAACAGGCACTGTTTCATCACTCATTTGATTGCTGAAATATACTGGAACAAATCAGTAGTTTCCTTGGGATGTACTTACTTTTTCATGACTTAAAGGAAGAAAACTTTAATCGGTTTCAGTGAATTGTGCATTTTACTGTTCCACAATGAAACAAAACATCTAAAGGTGAAACGTCATGTCTTGATTCTCTTGCATTCATCACATGAATCCAACACAGATTTTACATTGATCCATACGTGGGCCATTGATCCACCCATACTGTGGGTGGCCCATGTATGGATCGGATGGTAGTTGAAGCCAAAGGCCTTGGTGGTTCGATCCCCAGGTGCTGAAATGGAGTTTGCATACATGGCTGATTTAAATATTGAACTTTATATTGGGAAATATAAGTAATCCAGGAACCACTTACTTTTAACCGTACTGTCCACCTTTACTGGTCAGTCAAATATGACCTTCAAGGTTTGCCACAACATATACCATCTACTCCAAAACTTAAAACATGACCCTATTATGGTTGTTTTTTAATATATTTTAAAACTTCAGCACCAGAACAATAGTAATTCCTTATGGGTTAATGCAAGTGCATATAAAAGCTGTTTTTTTAAGGGAGGACATTACAGGTGATTAGATATTTTTTTGTATTACATCCTAATATGTTCATATCAGGTGCACAGCTCTTTGTGGGAAGGGCTAAAACAGCCTGTTTCAGATAGAGGTTCAAGTGTGAATCATTCTCTCTGAGAATAAAAAACGGTCTGTAAATACAGAGGACCACTTAAATGTGTACTTGAAGAAGACATGCTAAAATAGCACAAAATCTTCTCATGTTGTCCCATGATTATCCTGAATTATACATGTGATAACATGTGATGTTAACATCGCAACCACAAAGCAGAACACAGCACCAGCGCTATGGTTTGGTTTGGTAAGGTTTGGTTTGCTTTTTCTGACTCTTTTCAGATAGTCGCTTTTTCTCATGAAGAGGGTGTCAGTGCTTAAAATGAATAGGTGACTGGTGCCTAAAACAATTTAGAAAAACGTTTTGTTGCATGTAGACGTCATAGCACAGATAACCCAGGACACATGAAAAAAGAAGCACGAGAGAGCCTCTTTGACAACATATGACGAAGGAGGAGGCTACCTTGTTTAAGACCTTCTGATGAAAGAGTTGAACTAATGCTCATGTGTCCTCTGTAATAATTTATGACCCCCTGCAGCTGTGCAAATACCACTATCGAGCAACATTTCTCACCGCGAATGACGGCATGAGCTTCAGTATTATAATGACGGATCAGCCCTGGATAATTCATCTGAGGGCCCTAAAATATGCAATTACTCTGCAAGTTGCTGAGGATCCATCTATCACAATGCACAGCAATTCACCTACAAAAGGCGGCGTTTTTATCAACGCAGCAGTTAAGGGATAGAACATTAAAGACCCTTGGTGCGTTCTTTTGTTGACCAAGATGAAGATCTGATCCATAACAGCAACTTACAATGGAGGTGGAAGAAGGAAGGAGTTGCAAAAAATATTGACTGTGAAGAGCCAAGTGCTCAGGTTGACCTCTGACCACAACGATAAGGAGCCTGGGAGTGAATGCCTTACAACCTGCAATCAATCTATCATAAACACAAAAGCCAGTCCACTAAGAATTCTAATGTCCAGGGGCCTGTTCTTCGTACGTCGCTTACTACATCCAAGATCAAATGAAACATCCAAGACCAAACCATCGCGCTAACCGTGAGCTCGCTAATCCGGTTCCCCGAACACACCTGCCATTGACGATTAGTACAGCTGGACGCAGTAATGTGACATCACTGGGTGTCGTAAAAGGGGCTACGCATCGATAGTAGAAACATTGATCGGCAACCCGCTGATTGGTCGGCGAAAATGTCGAAGGGGCGTGCACGGTATTTTCCGGCAGCAGAGCAAGAACTCTTGAGTGCGGGATTTCAGGAGTTTCAGAGTTTAATTAAAACGCAAGAGAACACTGCAAAGGCTGCAAAAGCAAGGAGAGAGGGGCTGGCAGAAAGTTGCTGACAAATCAAACTCGTAGGTAATTTAATAATAATAATAATAATGGATTGGGTTTATATAGCGCTTTCCAAGGCACCCAAAGCGCTGTACGATACCACTATTCATTCACTCCCACATTCACACACTGGTGGAGGCAGCTACGGTTGTAGCCAGGCTGCCATATCGCGCCATCGGCCCCTCTGGCCAACACCAGTAGGCGGTAGGGTAGATCTATCATATGACACTATATTGTCCAATATCATATGGCATTATATTATATTATAATATGTTATATTATATCCCCTTTCACATTAGAGCCACAACAGGACCCACAAGAACATGGGAACAAGTAAAAGTTAAATATAAGAATATTCTACAGAATGGTAATATTTATCTCTTAGATTGCTTTTCGTCTCTTGGCAAGGTAATACTGGCCTGTAATACTCTGTTAGTTTGTTCATAACAGCAACCAAGAAAAGGGCAGAGGAAAAAAAGACAGGTGGTGGTCCTGCACCCCCTCGTCAACAAGTTGGTTAAGTAAATAATACCCTCACGGGAATATCGATATCTCTCAATGAGCACACTGTCGCGCTGAGCTAAAGGATCCTGTCTATCCCGCAATATACGCTGAATTCTGAGGACTCTCCTTATCAATCTTGCACCTTCCGCAATGGGTTGGTCGCGTATACGGACAGGACATGGCTGCGACAGACTTCCCAAATCCACCTTCGCTTTTATAGCCGTGGTCTCTCATCTTGATTACACGAAGTAATTTACAATTACTACTCTGAAATATGAATTACATCTGTAATAATCACATACATGTAATAGAATGTTAATAGTACATTTCCCTTTTTTAGGAAATGACCTGTATGTATCTGTATGAAATCAATAAAAAGATCAGGTGCTGCATTATCTTTAGTTACATTGATAATATTTATTTATGGTGAAACAGTGGTGGAATATCGCTGTTGCTTTCGTATAAATGAAGCGGACATACCTGCGTGGCCGCGATCTAATCCTGTTTACATAAAGTAAACCTGCTCCCGAGCAGGTTTACGCTTACGGCTCTGTTGCTATGACAGCAAGTCCCGGATGAGCTTCGGGGAACCGAACGATCCAGGATCACGCGAAATCGTCAACAATCTAATCCAGCTAACTTACTTAGCGAGGTACGAAGCACAGGCCCCTGGGCCCTGTGCTTCGTACGTCGCTTACTACATCCAAGATCAAATGAAACATCCAAGACCAAACCATCGCGCTAACCGTGAGCGCGCTAATCCGGTTCCCCGAACACACCTGCTGTTGACGATTAGTACAGCTGGATGAAGTAATGTGCGATCACTGGGTGCCATAAAAGGGGATACGCATCAATAGCAGAAACAGTGATCGGTTGGCGAAAATGGCGAAGGAGCGCGCCCAGTATTTCACCGCGGCAGAGCAAGAACTCTAGAGGGATTTCAGGAGCACCAGAGTGAAATCAAAACGCAAGGGAACACCGCGAAGGCTGCAAAGGCAAGGATAGAGGGCTGGCAGAAAGTTGCTGACAAATTAAACGCGTAAGTAATGCAACATATCACATGACACCATACCATATCATAATGTAACATATCAAACCATATCACATGATATCCCTGTACACATTAGAGCCACAACCGGACCCACCAGAACATGGGAACAAGTAAAAGTGAAATACAAGAACATACTACAGAATGGTAATATCCAACACGTATATTGCTGTCAGTCCCATGAAAAGACACCCTGAAACAATCCCTGTGTGTGTGTATAACAGCAACCAAGAAGAGGGCAGAGCAACAAAAGACAGGTGGTGGTCCTGCACCCCCTCGTCACACCCCAGCAGAGGAGCTGGCTCTAAGGTTGAATGCCACCAGACCCATTGTTGAGGGCATCCCTGGGGGCAGCTCTTCCGTAGACCAGCAGAAGCCGGGGTGCAGTAGCAGCAGCACCTACATAACTGGTGAGTGGGCCCATGATGCCATTTGCACAATGTAAAATGTGTGGTTGTTGCCGTAATGAAAATGCTATTCGAACTGTGACATACATTGGCACTGTGGGTTTCCTCTGTGTGTAGTGTTACATGACACCCCATCACTCTTACCTGTTCCCATGGAAGGGGTGACTGGAGCATGCACAGTAAGTTGGGAGATATACATATACCTGTCCCCACCCAATTGTACAGACCAATAGGCTGTACCACATCCCCTTGTAACACCATTGTGCTAGCATTGCACAGGACAGTGACGCAACCCTGTCAGATGGCGGTGGTCTGGAGGAAGACCCTGTGAGTACATGCATGCATTGGCCTGAATTGCCATCCACCTGTGTACTGCCATGTGTGTCTGACTGCAGTATGATTCGCAGGCCAAGAGGCCGGCAGAGAGGCCTGCTGATACAGAGGTGGGCTGTGTTGTGACTAATTATACTGCCCATGTGACATGCATCCCCCGTTAAATGTTGTCACTACATTCGACACAGGGTGGCATTCGTCTGCTCTACAAGAGAAGTCTCCAGCAGAAAATAGAGTACACTGAGCTGAAGAAACAAAAGCTCCTAGGTGAGATCGAACTACAAGCTCTAATGAGGCAAAAACTGCAACTGCAAATCGAGTTGCTCCAAGGGGAACTCCAGAGTGAGTAGGAACACACGTTCACTCGGTGCACTATTGCTGACCTTGCGTGACACAGCATATATGCTCTGTCTTTCCAGGCAACTCTGATGACCGGCCTGTGTGTGATGGGACAGACAACGGTGCACAAATAAACGTCAATAGAAAATATGTCATGTCATTTCTTTATTATGCGAAATTGTGTTGCACAATCCTGTCCCGTGCAGCTCTGCCACTAGGTTGGTCCAAGTGCACTGGCTGGAGGTCATCTTCAGGCTGCACCTCCACCACGGGGGTCCTCTCCCCTCTGATGGTGGCAATGTTGTGCAGTACGGCACATGCAACAATGATGTCACATGCCCTGTCAGGTGCAACCCTCAGGCGTCTCAGACACTGGAACCGTTCCTTCAGTTGCCCAAAGGTCATTTCAATGCGTGCCCTTGTCCTGGCCAGAGCTGCATTGTAGCGGGTTCGTGGCCCAGGGTCGGGGTCAGGGAACGGTGTCATAAAGTACTGCCTGCATGCATAACCTCTGTCCCCGAGGAGGATCCCATCGTAGGCCCCTGTGTAGTGGGGAACTGCTGTTATGTCAGGCCCGAAAGGTGTATGTAGTATCAATATAAGCCTCCCTTACTTACCACGCTCAAATGATGTGCATAACCCTGACTCTCTGAAGATCCGTGCGTCATGCACTGATCCGGGCCATTTAGCTTCCACATTTGTGATGTGGCACATGGAGTCACACACCATCTGGGGGATTGTATCATGTGTGAACACACGTCTCCCATTATATATTGCCATCTGGAATGTCAGTATTACTCACCTGCACATTTATACTGTGGCCCCCCTTTCGGTTGACAAAGTCCCCTTCATTGGGGCCTGGGGGGGCCTGGATCGCAATGTGTGTGCAGTCTATGGCACCAATCACATTCGGGAAGCCTGCGGACGCTCGAGCTACAGTTACCGCCATAGGTCATGATTGCATCACATACACTATACAATTTACTGTACCTGCAATGGCAAAAAAGCCCTGTTTGACGACCTGTGGTCTTACGTGGCTTGGAAAAACCACAAACACACCCAGGTAATGCTTGAGTGCCAGGTACACTTTGCGAATGGCCCGGCAGACGGCACTTTTGCCAACGTTCTCTGCGTCTCCACACGCGTACAGGAACGTGCCACTCGCAAAGAAACGCAAGGCAATGCACACAGTCTGTGCAGTTGTTAATGCCCGACTACGGTGAGTGGTACTCTTAACATGGGGATCCAGCAGGGTGGTTAGGTAGATGATACCCTCACGGGAAAATCGGTATCTCTCTATGAGCACACTGTCACGCTGTGCTAAAGGATCCTGTCTATCCCGCAATATACGTTGGATTCTGAACACTCTCCTTATCACTCTTGCACCTTCCGCAATGGGTTGCTCGCGTACAAACGGACAGGACATGGCTGCGACAGACTTCCCACTTCCACCTTCGCTTTTATAGCCGTGGGCTGTCATCGTGATTACACGACGTAATGTGCTATTCCCACTCTGGCATGTGTGTTGCATCTGGCGTGGTCACCTACATGACATGGCGTGATTACTGGTACATTTCCCTTTTTTTGGGGACTGACCTGTATGTATCTGTGTGACATCAATAAAAGGATCAAGTGCTGCATTATCTTTGGTTACAGTGATGTTATTTATTTATGGTGAAACAGTGGTGGAATATCGCTGTTGCTTTCGTATGAATGACGCGGGCATACCTGCGTGGCCGCGATCTAATCCTGTTTACATAAAGTAAACCTGCTCCCCAGCAGGTTTACGCTTACGGCTCTGTTGCTATGACAGCAAGTCCCGGATGGGCTTCGGGGAACCGAACGATCCAGGATCACGCGAAATCGTCAACAATCTCATCCAGCTAACTCACTTAGCGCGGTACGAAGAACAGGCCCCTGGTCTCTTAATGTCTTACTATTTTGTCAACATGAACTTTTGGCTTCTGTCATCTCTTAACAAACCGCCACAGTTTTCATCATTTTATTGCTGTCTGTCCTGATTCCAAAGGGGAGGTTGTATACCAAATTTCTTGGAACCAAATTCCAAAGATTCACAGGAACATGATTTAAAAAGATTCACGTAATAACATCTTTGCTCCTCTGCAGGCATGAAAAGTGAAGGCTGTGATTGGCTGAGATTTCTTTGTGTCTAAGAGAGAGGTGGAAAGGCCCAGTTCTAGTCCAGTACCAGAATGTCACCCCCACATTTATAATAGTAATGGATTTATTTTCAAAACATAGTTACAAAATGATTTACGGAAGATGGTAAAACAGCCCAAAGTCAAAAATGAAAAAAAAAAAAGACTTGAGAAACAAACCATAAAACATGAACAAATGTGAATAATATAACAAATCAACTAAATAAGCGGCGGTAGAGAAATAAAACAGATTCAAGAAATGAAGAAAACAGCTGTCCTGTAAAAGTAAATTTTGAGGAGTGATTTAAAAGCAGAAACATAGTTTGCTAACTATGTTTCCTCTGGTAGAGTTCCACAGTTTTTGCGTCCATTTGTTTATGTATTTGGCTACCATGTTGAAGGATTTTTGGGTATGGAGTCAACCCAGATGTGCTCCAAAAAGCCAACAGCACACAGCAGAACAGTGATGATGCTTTGCAAAGATGGAAGTCTGATGAGTTGAAAAGGTTTCTTAAAGAGGACGGAGAGAGTTCATTGCTTTCTGTTTCTCGTTAAACTAGTGGACCGACAGCAGCACAACCATAAACAAGTGTAGTCCATAGTACTAGTGGTCCCACATGTTTTTTACACTGCCCCCTGGTGACTATACACAGAAACACCACGTATAACATAGTCTGCACAGTTCTTCATAGAACCAGGCCAGAACCATGCTTGTCCCTCAAGAAAGGTTTTACGGTGGCCCTGAGAGGCCAAATGGACTGCAACTTAAGAAAACATCAGCAATAAAAAAAAAACGCTGCAAAAGCACACAAAACACAATGGAAATAGGAAAAAAGAAAACAGAAATAGGAAAAACAAAAACAGAAATAGGAAAAAACACAAGGGAAGTGTTTCTGGGGAGACAATAACCTGACGGACCAGTTGCAGGAACCAAAATATGCTAAGAATTGAGCTGGGAGCCACTTAAAAGAAGTTGTGTTTTTTCCTATATTTCTGTTTTCTTTTTTCCTATTTCCATTCTGTTTTGTGTGCTTTTACAGCATTTTTCTTATTGCTGGTGTTTTCTTAAGTTGCCGTCCGTTTGGCCTCTCAGGGCCACCATAGGGTTTGGCTAATAAGGCCTAAATAAATCCATTATATAGATGTAATCAAGAACTTGTAAGAACAAATAAAAGTTAAAATAACCTCTGTAACTAACAGGTAGCCATTGTAGTGTAGCAAGGTTAAGAGTGACGTGGTTATGCCTTTCTGAAATTGTTAAAAGGGTTGCAGCTGAGTTTTGAATGAGCTGAAAGTGGGAGATGGACTTTTTGGCTGTGGCCCAAGTAGAAGGAATTACAGTAGTGCAAGCATGATGAGATGAAAGCATGTGTGACTTTTTCCAGTTCTGCTTGAGATAGCGTCTGTAATACCATGGCAATTTGTATGTCAAAAATAAAGCTCTGTTTGAGTAAAAGATAACACTCAAACTGCACGTGGGATGCTGGATGTTGAAGGATGGCATTCCAAGATCACTAACAGCCATTCCAAACCAACTAGTCTGAAATGAGAATGGGTTATAAAGCCCACGGTCAACAGGCTTGCTAACCTCAACCAACACCTCAGATGTGCAGAGGAAAGTGTGCACACTTACAAAAATTACTTTTGAGTTTTAAGCTCAGAAGAGCTGTCTCAGTAACAAACCAAACTGACTGTCTTTGGTGAAAAAGGGTTAAAAAAAAGATGATGGGGTTTTGATTTAAGCTGCAATAATTTCAAATACCTGTTAATAGTTTTTAATCACGGAGTTATCCTTTAACTGCTTCTGTGGTACTTCCAGATTTATGCTCTGTGAACTTTTCATGTCCAGCATGTTTATGAATGCAAATAAAAATTAACAATGTGCTCATTGTTGCCTTATTTGTTCTGTATATATACTTCTAGTATTTTTATAGAGGCCCAATTTGAACTTTAACATGTAGATTTAACAGGACAGAAAAATTACAGAACATCGGCACAATAAACACACAACGTGTTTTAACAGACTTTTTTATTCATTGTTTATTTGATTGTTGTAGCACAGCCAAGTCACATGTTCCCCCTTGTTTACCTATGAATTAAGAAAAATACATATTGCTTAATGTTTGATTAATTATTGCTCAAATTTAACTCAAGATAAATGACAGGATAATCCCATCACTCATGCAAACTCACCTCTGCCTCTTCACTAGTCTCCCAGAGTGTTTGGGCAAAAGAATTCCTGTGGAAACTTATCACATGTTTTTTTTTGTTGTTGTGTTTTTTGTAATGTAAATACTGCATACTAGGGACCCAGTGAGATGGAGGGAGATGATCTGCTGTGGCATCCCCTAAAGGAAGCAGCCAAAAGAAAACAAAGAAGACTGTAGATTTGTGCATATTTTTAAACCATTCCTTACTCTGTATGTGCATGCCTTTTTAAATGCACTGGCACATGCCAATAGCAGTCAAAGGCCTTGCAGTGTATATTTACAGACACTTGAAGAGGGCAGCATGGTGATATGGTGGTAAGTAACTGTTGCCTCATAGAAAGAAGGTTCCTGGTTCAAACCTCCTAATCAGGCTGGTGTTTTCTGTAGGATTCACATGCTCTCCAGGTACTTTGGGTTCCTCCCACAGTCCAAAGACATGCATATCAGGTTAATTAGTGCTTCTGGCTGTAGGTGTGGATGTGACAGTGCAAAACGTGTAATAGAACTCTGATCCACCATGTCCATTTCACGCTTTGCCTCTCCAAAACATGAAATGGACATGCATGCGGAAAGTTGCATGACTTAAAATAAAATATCTCGCTGTGCTGTTATTGCAGCTTATGGCTTGCATTCCCATTTCACGTTTTCGAGAGCCAAAGAAATGGACACGTTGGAACAGCGTGTCTATTATAAGCTTTGGGTTGGGACATCAGGTTGGACAGTGTGTGGTTCTTTTTCTATGTTGGCCCTGTGATAAAGCCTGCAGCTTGCACAGCATGCACTCCCTTAAGTCCCACTATAGCAGGGATAGGCTACATGATTGTAACCGTGGGCTAATGATCATACGTTGGATAGGGAGTTAAGATGATTGATGGATGGACATTCTGTTGACTTATTTGGGTTTAAAGATGATTGGGAGGTGCATTGTCAGGGGTTGACATTTGTTCAAACACAAGTAAGAGAAATAAGACACTGCGGACCGACTCAGAGAGTATTAGAATACGTGCGCACGGGTGAATGTCTCTGGGAAGACACACACACCGAGTGCAGGCTCCGTTGCTTTATTTATAGTGAAAGTAAGTTTACATAGTACTTCCTCTTTTAACTGAAAGGGGAGAGGTCAGGCATTCTCTGCTTATCTGACCTTGCACACATACACTGAAAATAACAATACAGAAGTATATCATGCTTATCTGACATCACACACTGAGGTAAGGAATGCATTATGTTCTCTTTAACAATAAGTTTGGTTATGTGAAAATATATGAACACACAAAATATAAGGCACACTTGATTATATTGTATTATAGAGATTTGGTTATATTGTATAATGTAGAAAATCTCTTAACATGATTGGGAGGTGCATGTATTCCCTTATGAATGTTTTTTATGATTGATCATCTAACTGACATTATACTGACATCATCTTAGTCCCGAATGAGGCATTCACCCTAGACATTGTCCTTTTGTCAGCCAAACTAGCTCACTGTGTATATCTGGGACTTGCACTCTCCTAGTTTACCCCCTTGGATGCCTGACTGAGGTCACAGTGCTAAATAGTTCAAGTTATTATTTCTTTTTCTTCTAAATTTCTACGATAAATACCAACAAAGTAGAAAAATAATATTTTAATAAAAATCTGTATTATATATTGAAACAGATCAGTCTTTAATATTCAAGTTATTGACATTAATCTATTTGACTCATACGTTCATGTGATGGGAAGCTCCTGTTTTGGGCCTTAATTAAGAGACTGCTCCACAGGCACAAGTGTGAATCCATGTGGAGTTAACCTCTCGCTCTATGACAAGTGTGGGGACCGACAGGAATGTGGCCTTTATCTCTGCCGCAGTTTGAGCAGCTTTTTCTAGGTCATTGCTCCTCAAACATTTTCTTTTTAATATTACATCTATTATAGGTACATTAGTGGCATCATTAATCACTGAACATCTCAGTGGGAGTGATCACTTAAATAGTTTTTCAGCGGTATTTCAGATTCATTCAAATCATAGTATTTTTTATTTTATTTTATTAAAAACAAGTACTTTTGTAAGCATTTACATAACGAGCTGTAGGAGGGAACTAACAACCTCCACTCGAACATAACCTTGTAACTCTTTTCAAAAAGATTAGTGCTGATTTTGAAATGCTCTGAATATTTAACCTTTCAAATAAAACAAGTCCCTCTGTCCTCATTTTCTACTGATGTTCAATTAAAATAAAATTCACACCACAGGGTGAAATATCGAGAGGGGGACACGAAAATAATAAGAAAAAAGGGCAGTGATGATAAACGGCAATTACACGTTAAATAACAATAATCTAAAAAAGAGAGAGGACAAACATTTTAACTGTTGTGTAGAAGATCCACTCATGATATGGATTGCATTTAAATGTCAGGGGCCATCCAGACTACACTGCTGAACAAGTGGGACGAGAGATTTTATTATTTTGTCACAGGCTGGTGTGGATTCATGATGAGTGTGTGTGACGGGGCTGTTTGAATATATTTCCTCAGTTTTTCTCCTTCTTCAAAAATGAAGTGCAGACATTGTTGGACTTACTCCATAAGCTGCTAATAGTAATTAAAATTAATATTTTTATATTATATGTGTGGTAAGCTCTGGGTTTGCAGGAGGAAAGGTTATATGTTGTGTCATAGCAGGCTGTTATGTTTGCTACATTGTATTTAATAAAAATAAAAATAATAAAAATATGACAGTGAGTCACCTTACTTGTGACTAACACATACACACATTACATTATTACTTGTCTATTTCTTATTTTCTACTGAGGCATTGTGACTATCACTGTTGCCTCATAGCAAGAAGGGTCCTGGTTTGAACCTCCTGATCAGGCTGGAAAGATGCAGAAGGCATAAAAAACATCTACAACAGATAAAAAGTATCTGGAAGTCATGTGCTTAAGAAAGAGGAGGAAAAACCCTCAGCAAGGATATGATCTGAAAGATGAATCTGTCCCTTCAGCTGATCCATCTAATGTTGGATCTAATTTCATCAGACATCTCAGTGGAAGAGTGGTTTTCAAGAAGCCGTCCTTAAGGAGACTGGGAAACAAAAAAAGGTTCAGGAATGCCAAACTACACCAGAACTAAGCTGTAAATCATTGGCGATTGGAATTATAGATTGATAAATCCAAATTTGACATTGTAGGGTGAAATCTTCATCAGTATGTATAGAGGAGTGGAGGAGAGAGGTGAGGAACAACAGTGAGTCTGTAAAACCTGGCAGAGCTTCTGTCATGGTTTGGGGCTACATTTCATTCAGTAATGTTGGCTTTCTTTTCAGAATTGATGGAATTATGGACACAGAAAAGTACCGTCAGATTTTTATCAACCACGTAGTACCATCTGGAAAACATCTGATTGAGAATGGCTTAATTTCTCAGCATGACAATGATCCTAAACAGACTGCCAATGCACACAATGGAACACCATCAGTCATGGACTGGCCTCCCAAGTGCCCGTAGTTCAATGTTATTAAAGCAATGTGGGATCATCATGTAGAATGGAACAAAAGGCTGCGAAAATCCAAAGAAGAGCTTTGAATATCCTTCAAGAAGCCTGGAGAAGAATTCCTGAAGACAAGTTAAAGAAATGACAAGGAAACAGCCTAAGAGAGTTTAGACTGTGTGGAAGAATACATGTGGTCATACCAAATATTGACTTTTAAACTCAGTTCTTGCTTAATATAACATAATATATCGTTCCTGTGTGTTTCCCCATTTCAATAAATTGCTGCAACAATTCCTCTTTTTCCTAAAATGTAAAGAAATGAAGGCTGGCTCAAGAGTTTTGCACAGTACTGTATGCATCAAAGCCTCAACCACCAGAAAAGCTTAGAGTTTCCACATAATGCTCTCAAGTCCACATGCTTGGAATAAACTAGTCTTTTTAACAAAGTCAGTGGATGAGTGAGAAGTCACGCACATGGCAAAGAACTTCTCTGTAAACTCTTTAACATCACACTCAAAACCTTAGAAAGAGATTAAAGGTAAATAGGGCCAGAGAGCTGAAATCAAGTCAACTCCCTAAAAACGTTTGGGTCTCCTTCCATCCATCAGTGTGTTCGTGGCTCTGACCTCTGTGGAGTCTCAGCAGTGCTGTAGACCAAAAAACAGCTCATCAGCAAACACATCAGAGTTTATTTACTCCTGCTAACCCACTCAGCAGCGTCTCTCTATGGCAGATGAAGCTTGCTCCTTTGATATCCATTACCGTATTATTCGCCGGTAATATCTCTGCCAGCATTATGGCTGTAATTATGACTGTCATTCAAGCTGGGCTTTTAACATAATTGAGTCATAAGAAATTAGCATAAAGGCTAATTTGTTTGATTATGCGTGAATTTGGGGAATTATGGAGCTAAGTGATGACGGCTGTGTGGCAGGTTAAAAATGAGCTGTGGGGAAATTGTTTAAGGAGCTCCGAGGAGAAATGCAGCGATGCAGCCGCTGTTCATAATGTGTCCGTCATGCCTGCAGATCACCGCCGTCCTGCCAAAACCTCGTAAATCCACTCTTTGACTTTCATGGTTTAATATCGGGAGAAGGATCGCTCCCTCCTCTGTAAATCCCACCGTTGGTTGTGAGAAAGGACGAGGTCATCAGTTGACATTCTGTAGACAAACACTAAATCTCAAGGGGTTTATCCTTAGATTTGAAAGGAGTAGGATAGAAAGAGCACAGCTAGTTGGAGTTTGTGCTGGGTGTCTGACGAGCTTATTGTTGGCGATATGACAGAAATAACCCCCAGAAAGACACTATTTGGTTTCTGTGCAGACTTCAAAATGAGATATAATGCATTAAACACAGGCAGCTGTCTCTGAGACAGGAAAATAAAGCAAACATGAAAGTGCTAACTCTAAGACTGGCTCCAAACGTGAGTCAGTCCCCATAGACTCTCATGTTAAAATGATCAACTTTAGAGGATCAGAAGCAAGATTTTGGCCTCTAGTTTCCCCCTTCATAACAGCTTTATGGGGTCTCTTTCATTAACAGGCATCCCAACACAGAAAGCTGTATGCTAAGAAGATCTGCTGTTGGTGTCCTTTTGAGCAATTTTACTTGATATATCTAACAAAACACTAAGACGTACTGTGAGGTACAGACCACCCAAGAAGCTTAGTTTTGGTACGAGAAATTCTAATATTTAAATTTGATACATAGATATATGTCTGTACACCCAAGGGTGACCGAGTGGTTTTGGGTTGAAAGGAACACGTGAAGGTTCTCAGTCATCCAGGTCATCGTAGTCTAAGGAGCTTGGAAAGAAAAGCGTCTGGACTTCTTTGAGTTGCTTGAAGACGTTTCACCTCTCATCCGAGAAGCTTCTTCAGTTCTAAGGTCAAATGGTGGAGAGTCCCAGATTTAAACCCAGTAGGAGTTTCCTCCCAAAGAGGGACAAAGGACCCCTGATGATCCTCTACCTAATCACATGAGGTGTGAAAGCGGGTGTGGGTCACAATCAGCCAGGGTTTCGGGTGAGCTCATTGTGAAACCTGGCCCCACCCTATCATGTGATTTCCTGAGGTCAGATGGCCCAGGATGTGAGTGGGCATTAAGGCGTCTGGGAAGGGATCTCAAAACTGGATTATAGATGGCAGACAGTTGGTGTCGTAAACCATGACGCTTTTCTTTCCAAGCTCCTTGGGTTGAAAGGAACCTTTCCTAAAAAGTGCAAAACATTAATGATTAAAAATCTGTCTCTTTATTTCTTTTTATCAGTGTTGGGTTGTGACTTTGGGCTGTTTTTTTCAAAGTGGACTGGAATAGAGACCTTTTTTGAGTTTTGAGGACAGATCTAAGTGAGAGAAATCCAAAGCTGGTCACAATGACCCGTCTCGGACAAAAACATTTAGCATGACTATCTCATGATGTGACAGTGGCTACAACCTACATCTGCTAATTTCCTTTTGGATTAATAAAGTATTCTGATTCTGATTCTAAGTACCCAACAACAGGAAGAAGGAACTTTCTGCTGCTCCCGTTTTTCTCGAGGGATCACCAAAAGATGTGGTTTGGCACAGATTTTGTACCAAATGCCTTTCCTGACACAACCTTTCCCTTTATCCAGGCACGGGACTGACACCTGAGGCTGAATTTGTATATCCTCTCCATCTTGAAGTGGGGATCTTTCATGTGTGAGATAGTTGTGTTAACCACAACCCCACAGATCCAACTAACTAACCAGCTAATTATATACATACTGTAAGCATAACAGCAAATCTCCATACATCCATTCACTCCCCCTTCCTGTTAATGTGAAGAAGTTTATCTGCACACTTAATGCCTGAAATATCTTAATATAAGAAGAAGTGCAATTTCAACAGTACAGAGAAATCTGACAGCATAACTTTTTAAACACTCTTTAAAATTACAGAAAAAAGGTTCTAGTAGCTCACTGCCCAGACTGCCCTGTAATTATAAAACAGAAACGTTTTGCTATATCACAAAAAGTCCTTTTTGGAAATTGCAAAAAAACCTGAAAATCCTATGGCAGCCAGTGAAAAACAGGAACTTTTCTGCTGTTGAATTGTTTACCTATTACTTTAGTGCAGTATGAATGATCAGGGGGGAGCTTCACAAGTCTTTATTAGTAGTCAAAATTTTAAGCCCTTGTTCACTTTTTTTCAAAGCTGTCCAGTGGACTGAATTGGACTCAGGCCAATTTTGGACCTCGGGACTTATGTCTTACACAGTGTTGGGTAAGTTACTCTAAAATAGTAACTTAGTTACATTACTAGTTACTTCTCTCAAAAGTAACTCAGTTACTTCAAGTTACTCGTTACTTTCAAAGTAACTAGTTGCTAGGGAAAGTAACTTTGGTTTTACTCAGAATTCTCTTGTTAATGTGTTTCTTCCATAACTTTGCCAGTCTTCTAGCTTGCTTACTTGCCACAAGTGCACTGTGCCACCTACCAATAGAAAGGAAAAGATAATGTGCATATTTCCACGAGAGAAATCCCACGCCTGGACCGTCATTGACTGCTGCCATGATTCTAGCCTACGTCACAGCGTCATGTGCGCCTTTTACATCCAACACAAAAACTGCAGTCGTGGTGCTTTTAAATGTACTCAGAACTCAGAAATTCTGTCTTCTGAATAGGAAGATGTAGGTAACACCAGACTGCAGATGAGCTGCATACAGGGCTGGACTGGGACAGAAAATTGGCCCAGGCATTTTGACTAGAGACCGGCCCACCATTATAGGAAAAATCATAAAGCCTTTGAATGAAAATAAACACTGTTGTGATAGTGATGTTCACTGTTTTGATGGTATATATGCATCAATCTATCAATCGTTTGTTGTAAGATTCAGATAATTATTTTTTTAAAAGCTAGACATTTTAAATGAGAAGAAAGAAAAGTATTTCTTTGTGCCCCCCTCTCCCTGTTAATGCCCTACATGCCCCCCTGGCAACACTTTGCTAGACCCGCCCCTGCACAGTTACCAGCTGTCAGCTACTTAGAAAAGGATCCTGGTGTTATTTGTCTCTCAGAAACAGTTCATAACTTCTCTTCAACTCATTCATGTCACCTAAAAGGTAAACCTGTTTCTCCATCACCTGTTGAGCTCTGATGATCCAGTAAGGACATCTCCTGGTTTCATCTTCATGTTTCCCTCTCACCAGATAACCAAACCGACATCATGACCAGCAGCTTTACAGCTGTGGCTCCAGCAAACATCAGCTGATACTAGAAATTAATATTAAATAAATTCTAACAACAGCTGATCAAACGTGCTGCTGTTGTGTAGCGCGACATCCGCTGGTTTCCTCTTTCGGCGCAAAGTGGGCGATAAACAAACAAGAGAGCCGATCAGCTGATCATTGATCAGTTTTCATGATTGAAGTAGAAACGTGAGAGGGAGGGGGGGAGGATGAAAGAAGAAGAAGAGGCAGCTGTGCAGCAAAGACACAGAATAACTCCAGCTTTGTGCCTTTTTCATTGTAGCTGAATTACGGGACAAACTGTTCCTTTTCACCTCAATAAGAAACGCTTAATATTTTCTCTGAATACCAGACGGGACGGTTGGCAACTCTAATAACTTATGAACAAGATAAAGTTCAACATCATTAACTTCATAGCACCACCCAGCTGTATAGAAACTCCGTCATGCTAGCTAGCACGCAGTACGGAAAAAGTCAGAATAACGAAAATAAACTCCACCTAAACTTGGTTTATATCTGACCCAGAGAGACTGCAGGTCATAACTTCTTACCTGAAGTTCAGTTCACACTTGGACCGGCGGCCGCCTCGGGTCTCTTTTCCTTCTGCGTCCCTTTTCCTTCATCCACCTGCTGGCCTCCACCACTTGCTAATGTTACTGAATCTGTGGAAGCTCCGCGATAGCCACCACACGAAGTAACGAGTAACGACCCTATCTAAATCCCAGTAACGACTAACGCGTTCCTGATTTTGGCATAATAACTAGTTACCGTGCTCGTTACCACAATAATAACGTAGTTACTGTAACGCGTTACTTAATAACGCGTTAGTCCCAACACTGGTCTTACACTCCTGCCACAGACAGTTTAAAAGATGGACACAGCCTAAAGTCTGCTATCATTTTAATGGCCAATAGAGGGCGATACCTACAACAAACTCTCTGGTTGTATAGAAGTCTGTTGAAGAAAAGCCTTCAGCTCCTTTGTTTTTTGATTAAAGTAAACATTAAGTTTGTGAAATTGTACACAAATGTCTGTATTATAATTCCTGTGTTGTGCATTCAGTAGATCATTAAATGCATTTTGTAAACTATGATCATTTAACAAGTCAGAAAAGAAGGATTATCCAGGTTATGCGCGCTGGCTGGCTTGTCTGTGGGTAAAACATGCAAACAAAGTAGAGCTGTAGCAGCGGATCCTTGGTATTCAAGCAACAAAGCTGCCAGTTACATCCAGGTTACACAGTGTGGACCATAGCATGCAGACAACTTTACCCCTTTAACCTGTCTTTGGTTAGGGGCTCAGTTTTTTCCTCTCCTTTCATGGATGCAGTTTTCTGACCAAAGACATCGGTGTGAAGAAACTCTTCCCAAGAGACATTTAAATTCAAACACAGAAGAAACTTTGTAACTTTGTATCCATTTCTAATGGATTTGGAACTTTTTACCTTCACTGAGAACATCCTCTCTGTAATCACTGGAAGTGCTCTTTCTAAAGTAGAACTAGCCTTTAGATCAGGGACCCTGTTATTTTTTTCTTTTTACAGTACACAGAGATCAAAGTTCAGCTCCAGCGCCTCACTCCTGAAGCACGGAGAAAAAGAGAATTTGAAGCGGCAACAGCTTTTGTAATTTAGAGCGTGGCAGACGGACAGATTTTCAAACAAACGTAATTAACGCTGGTGCTTCAGGACAGCAAAGTAATGAAACATAATATAACAGCAAAGTAGGTGAAGAAATGAGGAACGAGCTGCTGATTTAGGATTACATGGAACAGGCTTTTTGACCCGAAGGGAGACTTTATGAAAGCCGGTTTTACACCAAATTGGCAGTTAGAGTCACAAAGCACACACACACACACACACACACACACACACACACACACACACACACACACACACACACACACACTCTAAACTGAAAAAAAAAACAGTAATGAAAAAAAAGGTTCTGCTTTTCTTTTTACTAAAGGTTGAAATAAACTTGCAGTCATGCAATTAAATACTTGTAATAGATTTTTATTTGTTTGTGCGCTGCTGTTTAAAAATGGATAAAATGTTCAAATTAGCTTGTTTTCATTAGAAATAAATAATTGCTTTTTTATAAAACTTTAAATGAGCATATGTTTTCATTATACAGAACATTTCACAGTTTGCAAAGGTCAAGGCAAGAAATGCTACGTAGAAATAGCATCACATTTTTCCCGTAAAGAAAAATATTTTAAAGCTTTTAGTGATTTCTTAAGTGTCCTTCTAATTTTGTGGCAACCAGAAGATGAACAAAGCCAGGGAGTGTAAAAACAGTGTAGCACTTAAGAACATGTGATTTATTTATGATAAAACAAGCCCAGGGGCATTTAAAAATGCTCTAGAATCATCCATCACAGCAATCAGTCACAACAGTTGTGTCTCACTGGGAAAGGCCTCAAGGTCCAACTCCTCCTCCACCTCCGACAGCACCTCCACAAACAATTCCACGGCCAATCTCAGGTCTCCTCGGTATCCATTCATCTTGTTGCCAACAACCACATCACATTTAAAGTGACTTAGATTACCTTTCTTGGCCACGCAAATACTCTGCTTGAACTTCAGCAAGTCGACTTGACCACGTCTAGGCCCCATGTGATTGGCTGATTAGACATTTGCATTATGAAGCATGTGAACAAGTGTTCCTAATAAAGCAAACCAGTTATGTGTAAATGAATCATGAATTCAATTTAATAAGCATGATTTTTTGTTATATGTTTAAAATACACTGGCTTTATTTATTTGGTCTTTCTATGGCTTTACTTGTGATAGGCCTTTGAATTCAGCAGTGTTAAAAACTCAGAAAGTTTTGTTTGGATCATACCACTTCATAATGGAGGGGGTGATGGTTTACTTTAAACATGTTGCTTGTTTCATTTGATTGTTGAGGGATATGGTAATTTAAATGTTGATAGCTTTAAGTAACTATTGAAATAACTGTTGGTTTTGTGTCTTAGTTATAAGACATGTTATAGTGTGTTTGAGCTCCCCCTGTCAGTCAGTGAGCTTGGGTTGGATTTCCTCTGAGTAGTTTTCATGTGTTACTTTGATTGGGTTTAAGGTTTGTTTTTTTTACCTCTTACAAGAAGGCCCAGAACTACGATTTGACATTTTTGTTTAAATAAAACCGTTTTCCTTCAAAAACCACACCGTGTTTCTCATCCCAACCAGCTCACAGTCCTGTACAGCTCACCTGATCCAGGCACTATCACCCAGCATCAGTGTCTACCTCGCTAATCTCTCACGGCTGAGTGGGAGCGAGTCTCTGCAGTATATCTGCTCCTTATGTTGTGCAGAAATGCTTGAAACCAGAGTGATGGAGGCTGTTACAGCAGCAGAAAAGGCCACTGTCTAAATGACGGGGTGTCCACATACTTTTGTTCGCGGGTTGTAAGTTTTCAGTTTGCAAGTGTTTAGCAGTGTCGAAGCAACAGCGTCTCCCCCCAGAGTCTATGTTTCTGGCTTGCAGCGGGAGGCTTTGTGTCCTGCAAAAAACTGATACCCAGAGTCAGTGAAGCGCACAAATCCAATTTGCTGTGTGGGAGCATTAGAGTATTAGACTCCTCTGTTAATTTCTTTCTGGAATGACTTCCAGTCTGTTGTGTGCGCACCCTGGGACAGAGAGAGGGGAAGGGGGAGACAGATTAAAAGAGGAAACAGGGGAGAATCAGAGAAAACGGGGGAGGAACCAGACAGAAGGCTGAGCAGAAGTATTCAAATTGCTCAAGTATCAGTTCTAATATTAAGACAGAATGGAGGCAAAAATGGAGGCAAAAGTGTTATAATATAATGGCATATCTTTGTAAATTGAGGAGGGTCCAATAAAGTTGAGTGTTTTTTAGCGAGTGCAATAAGACTGAAATGTTTCAGACGGCTAAAAATAAGTGGATGAGATGACTCAGACAGGGATGATAACAAAATTAGCAGCAGTTATAGCTGGACTGGAGCAAAATAGTGCCCTGAATATTAGTTTTGTCCTGTTTGTGTGGTCTCACATACAAAAGCAGTCTGTAGATGGATTCTAGTGTGCCTATATCTGCTGCTAATGACAGATTCATGTTTGATAAAACACTCAAACTTTAGAGGCGGAGGAGGTGTTCTTACCACACTTCCCTTGATAGCATGTTCAGGTTCTTTTATTTGGTTTAATCCTGAAATAAAGGGGGAAACCCTCCTATCTTTGGAACTTAACCCCTCAAGAAGCTACATTAGTGCTCTAAAACTTGGCTTTCTCCTCCTCTCACTGGGTCAGTGCTGCACCAGAAAAGGCGTGTGTTTGCTTGTGTTATTCCCACAGTAATGAAGTCACATGTGCTGCCCATCGTGTTTGTGTTCATGTGTAAGTGAACGTCTGTTTTCCAGCAGCTGAGAGCCAATTAAAAGGAAAGCTGCCGGACTTCTGACTTCCCCGTCTGACACTGTTTCTCCAGTCAGGCAAATAGTTGCTGTAAGTCAGCAGAGACTTGTGATCTCAACTGTCCGCCTCCAGTTTAAAGGACTGGACTTAAACATGTTGCTGCCTGTAGCCTGTTTCCCTACTGCTGATCTGCTATGAGGACGTGTGGATGTATTTCCAACGCAGTGACCACACACACAGACTCTCTGGTGACTGAAAAACACACTTGCTCAAAACTTTGCTTTAGCTTCACGACTGGGTGGTCTGATTTTTGGGAGGCAGATCCAAGCAGCAGCTGTCATCGCCATCTAAATGTGCATTATGGAGAAAAGGAGGACTAGAAACAGAAGTTGTGATATGCACTTCATGATTGTCTTTTTAGGCTCCTCTGAGTATTTTAACCATCCGACTGACGCAACAGTGGAATTACAGCTTTGGTAAATCTAGCGGACCTTTATCAAATCCACTGAGATTTAAAAAAAGCTATAACAAAAAGATAATTCTACAAAACTGTTAGGGAAGATGGACCTCCCAAGTGAAAACAAAGCACAGCAAAGCCAAGCAATGTGGACGAGAGATGGAATGGTTGACTGCTACCAATTAACCTTATCACCAGACTCCAGCCAACAGGTGCCTGTGGGAAGGGGACTTTCCAGAGGAGAAGGGGTCCCATCTGCAGCTTGGAGACCCGACAGACCGACTTTACTTCATTGCACGACACACCCCACTTAACCTAATCTTGACCCGTCGGCACCACCCGCCCAGTGCTGTGGCTGTGCTTGATATACTCAGCCCAGAGGTCGTCCCACTGGCTGCTTTTCAAGCTATCAAATTCTAATAGGAGCAAATTTACGATACTGTGAAAAAGTGTCAAATCATCGTTCATTTCTTTATATTTTGCCTGGAAAATGAGAAATATGTGCAAAGATTTAATGAAAGGTGCAAATATACATGGAAATATATGTTTATTCTTTAACACAGCCTGAGTTCTCTTAGGAAAGCTGTCATTTCTTTAAGTAGCCTTCATTAATAGTTCTCCAAGGTTCTTGAAGGAGATTTAAAGTTCTTCTTAGGATGTTGTCGGCCTTTTGGTTCACTCTCTGTCAAGATGACCCCGCACTGCTTCAATACTGTTGATGTCTGGGCACCATGACGGATTTGGTTCCACTGTTTGTTTCTTCTAACCTTTTCTGTTCTTTTACTGCATTGTTATTGTGTTTGGGGTCATTGTCGTGCTGAAAAATCAAGCTGTTGTTGATCGGATGCTTTCCAGATGGTATTGCATGGTGGATAAAAATCAGCACTTTTCTGTATTCAAAATTTTATTGATTTTGAAAAGCTCTTTCAGGTCATGCATCAGGTCTTTGCTGGATTTCTTTCTCCCTAATTCTTGGTCATGACTTTGGTATTGTTAGGGACACACAGCACACACTGTTATCTTTGGTATTTCTTGTAGATTTAACTATAGAAATGGGAACAAGTTTTGTTTTTTGTGACATAGCAAAACGTTGCTATGTTTTCTGTTTGGTTTTCCCTTGAGTTTAGGTGCCTTTTTATGGTTGAATGATTAATAGGTCAGTGGTGGTCAGTTATAAGGACTGAAAATGGATGAAAAAGCAGCCAGTGGTCAGAGAAAAACTTTGAAAGACCTGGAGAACTGTTGATTAAGACACCTTTTTAAAAAATAGCTTTAAGAAAGATAAAAAGTCTGGTTCATTGGAAGCAACAATGAGGGATGGGCCAAGCCTTTTGCACAGTAGTGTGGAGTGCTAAATTGTCAGCTAATATAAGCAAGCCTGCTTAGCAAGAGTGTAACTATAAACTGTACTTATGCACTGCACAGTGCTAGGTAGTAGGCTAATGATGTATTAGACTGTCAATCAGCAAAACTGGAGCACAAGTGTCTGGCCTCTCTGAACCACACAACAAGCCATAATATCCTTTAGATAATTCCACTACAGATACAGATCCAGCTAAAAGTGATTTCAAAGTAAAGAATCCTCTTAGAATAACAATAATAATCACAATGGAGAGTGAAATATAAAATAATTATGAATGATAGTTAGTTAATTATCATGATTAATAATAAAATGTTCTAGAAATAACAGATAAGAAATAGAATTTAAGTGCATCATTTGCCCATGATTATTTGTGTTATTTTATCATTTTAACAGATTTATTGCAACAAATAAAGAAACGTTCAGCTTCTTTATTTTATCATCTGAATCTAATTGACATGTTTTTACGGTCATTTTTGGCCTTGATGGACTTAATCAAGACCAGGCTCCACGATACGCTGCACTGTTATGCAGGAACCCCTTTTAACCACTAGGTGGAGCTATTTATCTTCGTTCACTATGCCGACTGGAGGAGAGCGGTGATAGCTGTAGTGCCACTGCGATGCTACAGGCTGACAGAAGAAGACAGGTCCATTATATCTTTAGCTGGAAAGCCAACCTAAACTATTTACCAGTTAGTGTAAAGTGCATTAGTTTATGTCCGTTTTACGCCATGTTTTATGGTCCTACTCCACCTGTCAGCTGTGGTCATCTTTCAGAATAACGTGTTACATTTGAAGAAATACAAACAAGCCTATTAAAAAGAACTGTTCATTTATGATCGCTTTTTATATTTGTGGTGCCTCACAAAAACACTGTGCTCGTCCGTTTCACCGCTATGGTTTCATTCCCCTCCTAAATAAAGATTAGGAGAGAGTCCAGTTAAATGTATTAGATTTTTTGTTTTTTAACCTTTTCTTTCGAGTCTTTCATCTCCTAACACACGGGTTCCCTCTGCTATGCCTTTAGGCAAGTGCAGGCGTGCACTTGTAACAATAATTTTGAGTAAAACTGCAACTAAAATTTCTAAAATCAAATTGTATTTCTTAAAATAATGAATCACTAAGGTATACCAATGGATTAATTTTGACCAGATTCCATTGAATGAAAGATGTCATATGTAAGTCAGCTTTTTTTCTTTCCTACAGCCAGACATACTTAATGCAATAAGCAGTTTCAAGAAAAATGCTTTTAAAATGAATACAAGTAATCTTCTTCTGACACATAAACGCAGTTGATTAACATCATTATACATGACATACTGAATAAATGTATAATTATGGGTTCATTTAAATTCTCACACTATTTACTGAAGATTTTGTATGTTCCATGCTGGCCTGCATTTTGAATTTTGCAGGGCAGCATGTTTTTCTGTCCTTTATGATACAATCATTTGCAACAACTGCAGAAAGAGAGTCAAAGGTCAGGTCGGCTTAGAGGAATAAAACAAATACCTACAGATGACCTATACCTCAAATAACTATTACAGTTTTAATACAAGTTATGTTTATTTTAGGCCACATGCCTGTAAAAATCTCATTCTTTTTGTTTAAAATAGTTCTGGTGCATGAAAGAAAAAAGATTTATTCATATGGTAAAAGTTAGCGCCCAAATATGTAGCATTAGGTTTCTTTTAAATTTGTATTAAAATCTGAGGTTTGATTAATGCTGCTAAATGCACTGACTGCTTTTTAATGTATTTGTTTCATCCTGTGATTAACTGGTTAGTTTCACTGGACATCTGAGGCAAAAGGAGTCCAGCAAAAAGTCCTAAAAAGTATACAAAAGAACGGATTTTGACAGCTGCAAAAGGAGAGGAAATAAAATATTAATAGCACTTATCAATCTGCCACACAGATCATCCTCAAGTACTAAAACAACAAAGTCTCTCACTTCTATACCTGTCTGGGTAATTGAGACGCTGAGCTTTTAATAACTACATCCCATCGGCCAATCAGAAACCAGAGATTTGTTGTTGCTGAGTAGTGCAGTCGGCAGAGCTCGAGCCGCTATTGGCCTAGGTTGGATTTCTTTTAGTGATTCCTGAACAGATGATGTGCCTACAACCATATGGCAGACCTCGGGGTCCTCCTTTGTGCTGTGACTGATGTGACTCCCATCAACTTTAAAGGGCCTCACTTTAAAAGCACGCCCCCCCCCCCTCACCCTGCTAAACCCCACCTTCCTCTTCCTCTGCTGCTGCTTATCTGCAGGATCAATGGGGAGTCAACTCTACGTCGTCGATCTGGCAAAGTGTGCCCTTCGTTTTGTATACAGCCTCCCTCCTCCTCTTCTCCACCCCTCCAGCCGTGCAGCCTGTCCACTCACAGCGCCAGACTTTGTTTTTTGGTGAAAAGGACCGGCTCAAATGTCCCATGCAGCCAGCAGCAGCTGCTCCTGGACCTCGCCATTCTTCAGCACAAAAGAGGAGAGAGGGCCCAGGTCTCGCTGCACCTTTGTTTGGGGCCCCTCCTGTCGTTTTCTGCTCTTTGTGTCCATTGATGGGGGCGTAGACGTGTTGGCTGTAGCTTTTTTTTTCTTTCTTTTTTGCCAGAGTTTTGTTTTGGTGTGGGTGTGCAGTGGGTGGAGGTGCGGCACAGGCACATTTAGCCATCTGATCTTCCTCCTCTGCAGCATACAAGGATACGGGCCACTGCTGTGTCACTCAAATCTGGCCTCTAATCTACATTATTACATAAATTATGGTGGCTTTGGACTCATTTCAGTGTTGAAATTCTGCCATGTTGTCTGTAAGGCTAAATGCATACACAGCAATTTGCCGTGTTGAACCAGCAGCAGCTGAGCCAGGCCCTCGAGGGCCTCAACGCTCAATGGAGAAACAGACCCGTGTTTTGGCAACAGCTGGCAGCGCTTCAGCTCTCTGAGTCCACTTTATCTTAACAAGCTGCAACGCTGGACAAAACAGATAATCTCTTTGTCTTCATATTTACTTATAAACACTCTTGTTACCCGAAAGATGAAATTGTCATGCAAACAAATGTATTTTCACTGATTTCTAATTAACTTGTAAAATTGCTGAAGTTTTCTCTGTTACAAATACAAACGAGCTTTGGTTTGCTTCTTTAGATGGTGGCGTGTTTACACCGGATCTTTGTGCAGGATTGAGGCCACCGATGAGCAGCGCACCCTTCAGGGGGCCTGCTAATGTAATTAGTGATTAGACTCATTACGAGCCGGAGCAGGTCTGGGCGATTGAGATCACAACCAGAAATTAGCATCAGCAGCTGATGACCGGGGGAACAGGGTGGGCGTTTCTGTCCCGTATGTACACATGCACACAAGCAGCGCAACAGCAGCAGGCGTATGGAAAGGATGAATCAGGAAATTTGCATAGTTTAAAAAAAAAGATTAGCATTGTTGTCAGACAGCTACTGATTTCTGCAATTTTGTTTTTTCTAAAGTAAAAACAGTTTAATTGACTTTGGCTTTGGCTAGGGCTCTTAGATTATTCAATATTTTAGGATTTTAGATGCATAAAAGCCTTTATTGTCCAAAAAACCCTAATAACCGAGCAAAGCAAGAAATATAAATGGATTGCTCAATCAAAACTCCAATAAAACAGGAGAACACAGAAACACACACTGAGCCTGCAGCCTGTCATTACCATCTGCTGCAGCTCTCCAGCACTGAAAAGACTTTAGGAGGAGAAGAAAGCTTTTATGTTGAAAGGATACTTGAGAAGCAGCATGCGCCTGCAGCAGCACAGCTCTTAATGGTTGGGTTGAGGCTGAGGGCAGCTGGGTTTGTTTAGGGTTCAGAGAAGCAGACAGAAAATGTACCCTTAAATGTGTTTGCAGGTGTGTTTTAAACCTTTCCAGTTCCAGCCTTAATGTTGCTCTCTGACTCCAGCGATGCTAAGCTATCCCCTGCACATGGCAGACACTGGTTCTCATTTAGTGTATCATAAAAAAATAAAATAAAATAAAAGCACATTTTTCTAAAATGCCCAAAACTGTTTAACTACTTTTAGAGACCGCTCAGACTTCAGATGTGTTTCTGCTGACTGCTCGGCCGGGGGATGTTGTTGTTAGTCAGGATTTGGCTTTGAATGGATGAATGGCAGCAGACTTGTGCCAGGCACAGGGCCACCTCCTCCTCCTCTCTCCCTTTCTCTCTCTGTCATTAAATTGGACAGCAGATGGAGTGAGTGTTGGGTTGGTTGCTGTGGAAATTTAAAGGGCTGATTACGTTTCAGCTGGCCTGGCCCTTTTTTCTTCCTCTTTTTTTTGTGTCACAAAGGGCTGCTGGGTGTGCGTACGTGCACACACCAGAGTGCAACACAGACTGATGAAGCTACTTAGGGTGTAACTGATTTAGATCAACCACTTTTCTTCTTCTTTGGTTTAATTTTTCAATCTTTTAAAACATCACATTAGAAAGCAGATCAGCAGAAAGAGTAAAGACTTAAGTAGCAATCATGGGTGTCTGTGTGTGTGTTTGTGTATGTCATTTGGGGCATGGGGGGCCTGCAGCAGCTGTTGACGCCACAATAGTTCACACTGCAGGCAACATGCAGGTCAGAGCGCCTTTAAAATCTGAATTCAAGCACACAAAAGCTTCTTAAAGGTTCTGAATTGTAAATTTGAGAATGAGAAGAAAAAAGTAGCATGTGCCAGGAGCAGAAGATCACCTCCATTAACCTCCATGCAACCTCTGTGTAGCTGAGTTTTATTGGGCGGGGGGTGTTTTTAAAGAAGGGTACAGGGTACAAAGTACAGTTAGCATGCTGACAAGAGTGAAATAATTTAAAATGTTTGGAGTTGGCAATACTAAATGAGCTAGCCTCAGAAAATGTCATCGGTTCAGTCACTGCAAAGTTTTATAAACACCCTTTTTCTTTCAAACATAAACTTACCTCTGCATAAACTGGCCATCAATTAAATGAGGAGACTAAACTTTAAACAGTTTGGAAAGAATCAGATCAGAAAAGCTTGATGGATTAGGCTGGGAGTGCTGCCTGAATGAGCATTTCCTAGCACGAAATGCTCCAGACAGTTAACCATGTACTTCCATATCTGCTCAATCTAACTTTACACAGAGTTTTTAACCAATAAATTAGCAGTGTATGTGTGAAAATGACGTGAAAAACACATTTTCATCATCTTGCTCAAGGTTCAAGGTTCAAGGTTCTTTATTTGTCACATGCATAGTTATACAAGTATAACACACAGTGAAATGTAGCCTGACACGCTCCTCGACATGTGCAAAAAAATTGGGGGGGTAGCACGCTCCTCGACATGTGCAAAAAAATTGGGGGGGTGGGGGGGGGTGGGGGGGGTGTAGAGGAAAAACATTATATATATATATATATATATATATATATATATATATATATATATATATATAGTATATACATTGGGTGAATGTGCAGTAGTAGCAGCAAGCAGGTGAATTCTGTACATTAATATGAATAGACATCTGACTATTTTACAGGATAGACAATATAAACATATTTAAAATTAAAGGAATTGAAATGTACATTGTGCCTTGGTTTAGTGTCTGGAAGAGTCCTGTCTCAGTCAATTATAGATGATGTGAGAGGGCGGGTGTGTGTGTTTAGGGCACGGATGGCTTGGGGATAGAAGCTCCTCTTGAGTCTCTCTGTCCTTGCCCGGAAGATGCGGAACCTTCTACCAGATTGCAGAAGTTGGAACAGTTTGTTGCCAGGATGGGACGGGTCCTTGCTTAAAGACAACAGAGAAGCAGAGTGATAGGTTTGTAGCATAAACCTATTCGCTGGAACGTTGAAGACAATATAATTACACCGCAAAGCAAGACACAAGTAGGCAAACTTCTTCATGTTACTCGTGCACGGGAGAGAACCGGACAAACGCCGTTCCTTGCTTGGCCCCAGTTGCTCTCGTCCGTTCTCCCGTACCACTGTCCTTTTATTGAGGTTACATGAATATGCATAGGTTCATTAACATATGACGTCTACATACAAACAAAGAGTACCTTGCCTTTGTGTGTGTGTGTGTGTGTGTGTGTGTGTGTGTGTGTGTGTGTGTGTGTGTGGGTGTGTGAGTAAATGTTTCTAAGCATAAATGACAATCAACAATACAAACTCTAACACAGAGTCATCTGAGGCCTCCAGTCTGAACCGAGTTTTACAAATTTGCATATTACCCCGACTTTATTCTCTTTACACTCACTCCGGGTTGATTTAAGAGTATGTTTTAAAACTGCATCCAGCACACTTATGTACATGAAAATGATTCAGACTATTTATCTCAACTTCTTGTTAGACACATTAGACACAGTGCTGCTCAGTGTCTTCATTCAAAAGCTCAAAATCTGTTTGTTGTCCTTTGTAGAAGACTGAAGCCTTTAAGGCAAACAGAGCCTTTTGGTCTGTGGCGCCAAGGCTCTGGAACAATTTACCACTCCACCTCTGTCTGTGAAGTCTTTTAAAAAATAGTTCACTTCTGTTGAAAAGGGGGATATATAACTAAGTTAAAGGTGTCAAATATGTTTATGTTGTCAAAGTCATCAGTTTTTGAGATAGATGCAGATGTTATTTGCCCGTCTATAGACTGCACTCATTATTTGGTCACATTTAACTCGAGTTTAGGTTCATCATCAACAGGACTTTGTAATAATTTAACAGGAAGCAAAACAAACTTGAATATCACAAACTGAAAGTTTTCCTTCATAGGTCAAAGTCGGCCTCTCTGGCTATAGTATTAAAACACAAGCTGCTAATAGCTAATCCACTAGGTTTTTAATGTACCAACTTGAAAAAGCGTGATAAACAATATATACAAAAAATACTTTTTAAATCAATTTTTGAGATTAGAGGGTCACCTGATAGCAGCGGTCGTAGGAATTTCACACTAAAAGAAAAAACATATTTTGGCATTTGAAGTACAGGAGAAGCTGCAGGCTCACAGAGACAAACTTAATTTGATCTGTAATCATTACTGTAGAAGGAATGAAAACAGCAGATTTAAATCTCTGGCCATGCCAGGTAACGTTAAAATCACCTCACCTCCTCTAGAGAAGTAAATGGATTGGTCTTAGCTGTTTTTCATCTGACTATGAAACTTTTTAGAGGTTTACCATTATGCATCTATTTTTCCCACTTTATTGTTTTTTATCCATCTCGTAACCCCTCCTAATCCTTTACTGCTATAAAGAAATGAGTCCGATAACAATAATCTGAGCTGTGCAATTACATTGTTATATACTTGGTTTTCTTAACTTTATTCCCATTTCACTCAGGAGCTGCAGACCTTGCTGAGTGATTCCAGTAAAAGTAAAACTCCCTAAAAGGAGCTCAAAATGTTGCCACGGGAAAAAAAATCCAAGTGTTACTGTGTTTCTACTTCAGACAACTGAGACAAAAAATTAAAGAATAGTGAATAAGCAAAGTAGAATTTTCAAATGTTTTATTTGTAACTTTTCATGTGAAAAAATATGCAAGAATTCACAAATAGTTTCGTTTTTCATGAAGTTAAATTGAAAGAGTTTTTGTTTCACACTTCAAGATTTAAAGTCAGATCTTTTTTTTTATTTAAACCTTTTTTTAAATTCAGTATTAAATATCCAAAGTGAAAACCTTAGATGATTTTTTTCTGAATCTTTTTTTTTTTTGTCATTGTTAAATTTCTAAAGTGAAACCTTTAGAGAATTAAGACAATTCTGGAAAGTGGGAAACATTTCCGCTGACTGCAACTGATGTCATGTTGCTCAGCGAAGAGGACATCCTTAAAAAGTCCCTTTCTAAGAAGGCCTCTCTCTCAGCACCGCTTCTTCTCCTGCTGCGCGTGCTTCAACGTGCGACATTTGCTCTGTGGAACCACAGGACGCAGAAATCGCTTCTCCTTCCTCTCCAAACCTCATCCGCACAAAGAATGAGGGTCGATGCGTCGCTCTTGTGGCATGCCCGACCTCATTCACATAAAGAATGAGAGTCATCTTGGCATGGACGGGACAAGAGGCGACGGTTCACGGGGGCCCCTCGGGCCGGCGCCGTGCTGCCTGGACGGGAATCCTCCTCAGGAGCATCCAGGGATGAGCAGAAACAGGGTCATCCTGTCCATCAGGATGAGTATTTCCAGATAAGAAGCTTTGCAGCATCTGAGCGAGTGAGGAGCAGGTCCCAGATCAGCGCTCGGGGAGGCTGATCTCAGGAACCCAGTCGTTCAGATGCCTGCTCTCCTCACAGAACAGGTGCAGCTTCTCCAGAGCGGGGTCCTCCCAAGACCCGTCAGCCGGGTTCTGATCAAACAGGAAGAGGAAAGCAGATTTAGTCGCACGTTTCTTTTCAGAAAGCACAAAAAAATAAAAACAAAAAATCAGCCTTGAAATTCTTCACAGTGCTGCTACTGAGCTCTACATACCGTGATGAGGACGCAGTGCGCATCTTCAAACTGTTCCGCCTTGTCCCCAACAATCTCCACTAGACGCTGCATGTCGCTCACTCTGACGATGCTGATGTCGTTGTCGAAGCAGAAGGACTGGATGAGGGTGAAGTGGATCTGGAGGGCGATGTCACACTCAAACTCCTCATCCATGGCCAGGACGCAGAAAGACACACTGTCCGGGTCTCTGTAGGCAAACAAAAATCATCCTGTTAAGCGCTGCTGTTCAGTGTTTATTAACCCTAATCTTAAGAGAAGATGCTAAGGTCACATGAAGTTTACTTACTCAGTCATAATTTTGGCGCTCTCATAGACTCCAACAGTGAGTCGCTCCTCGCTCTGAGCACACAGCAGAGCTTCCTTCAGAGATTTTCCAGGAGACTGCATGGTTAGTTTGTATCTCACAGTTCAGCTGAAGCAGTATCAGAAAGTCCAGAAAAGGCTGTTTGTGCTGCTTCCAGGAGATTGCCAACATTTATACTGCAGACCCAGCACGTGCTGACTCTTTCATTGGCTGATTGCAGCACAATGGTAACAAGAGGCCAGCAGCCCCCATCCCACCCTCAGGCACGCGTGCCCATAGAAAAGTCTTAGAAAGTTGGGGGCAGCTTCATTTGAAAGGATCAAATGTAGAAAGCCTGACCTTTAAGTGCTTATTTCAGCTTACAAGAATAATGAAACCACACAGCAAGACCAGACTACTATTGTGAAAGTCCTCAAAGTTTTGCAAGATTAAGAAGCGACTGATAACACCACTGAAATGCTTAAATGATGAAGCCAAAGGATATTTAAATCTAAAGTATTTCTCAATGCAACTGCACACTTTCCAAATCATAATATTGTGCTTTAGGGGGGCTTGTTTTAATGCACCCAGTCATTTGCATTCATTTGCATGGAGTTAAATTTACCGCTGTTTGTGGCATCTCACCGAACATCAACAAAGTGTTTGTCAGGTTCATTTCAGATTTTTCAAATCTATCTGTTTCAAACTTGCTCTTTCTTGTGCAATCAGCTAGTTTTAATAAAACTTGGAGTGATCTTCGATTACATCAAGAGTAACAGAGCATTAGTAGTAACTTTGGTCAAAACTCCTGCATTCTTGAGGTTCTCCATGTAACTGTTGCTGTTTTGTGCGAATTGATGTCTGCCTGGATCAGTGCAATAAAAAGCTCCAGTGAAAACAGTAAGAAGTCTACATCCTTTTGATCCAGTTATGTCATCCATATCATTTCATATTTGCCATTTAAAATGTATTACTCCATTCATCCACAGAGTTTGGGCTCTGAATAAAGCTTTCCTGCAAGGTTAGAATCCTAACACCATTCATCATGTCAAAGTTAACTTCAGATCAGATCTAAGCAAGCTTATAAAGATTATTAAAATGAGCTGAAATCACAGAGAAAGACTTGCTGTTTTAGTTTAACCTTTTGTGGAAATGAATGGGTGGCAGTGGCTGATTGGTTTGGTCTGCTGTTAAAAATCGATCTAAAGATGGATTTTTAAAATCTGAAGACAGAGCATTAGATGTTGAACTGGTTTGTTTTCAAATGATGACATTATATTTTTCTGTATAAATAAAAGTTTGATTTAATAAGCTAGTCAGATAAAGTCTTGTGTACACAAATGCTTCAGTAAATCTATTCGAGACTTGTAAGATATTTTCATGCTTTCACCACTTTTTGAAGTTTTTTAAAAGCTAAATATTTTATTCCTAACTGAAACCGCAGCTGGTGTAAAAATGCAAAGATATAAAAATTTATGAAATATGCACAATGTATATTTGTAAATAGGCGAGAAATGTCCAAATTGTTATTAATGCTGTGGTCAGAACAGCTAAAACACTATTGGAACACCGTCGGACAGGGCCCTTTTAAGACGTCGTAGAAAATTTTCTGGAAGAATAAGCAGAAACTTTCTTAAAAACAGCATCAATGCAGGGTATTCAGCAATGTTTGATGTCAAAATAATCAGATCTATCCACCCTTCTAACTGTACTGACTGTCAGGCAGACTTTTAGACGTCGTGACCAGCTTCACAGCATGAACTGTTTGTTGTAGATTAAGAAATGGCACGGGCCGCTGCTTTGCATGTGTAAAGACTGGCGCGTGGCATCTGGAGATGCCTGCGTGCTTTATCTCTCTACTCTGCATCACTCTCCATAGTAACCGGCAGATACCATCTGTCCCAGGGGGAAGGTAAAGTGAGGGTGAACAAAAGAAGTCACGCAGCACCTGCTGGGCGTAATAGACACATGTTCTACTCCTGCAAAGATTATTTTTGTAAGTTGTGTTTAAAACGCAGAATTGTAGACAGACTGCGTGGATCTACGCTAAATATGATTGTTATGTAATGTGTATCGCTCTCTAACTCAAAAACGTATTTTATCAGTGCAAAAATATATACAAATATTTTGTTTTTATTCACAGAGCTTAAGTCATCTCTGCAAACACTAAAAACACATTTCTGCAAACCTCTGAATTATCTGCCACCTTTGGACATTTCCCTTTATAACGCAGAGGGTGGGCTCTGTTGAGTCGCCGCAGGTCACCAGTAAAGAGCTTTGAACACCAACACCTGTCGCGCACTGCCGGAGAGTCCACCATCTGGCAGATGTGCTTCACCAACAATGGGTTGGTATCGATTTGCACGCGCCTGGCCCGTGGTGATAAGAGCTTATCCTTCCTAAAAGTAGATGTGTGTTTTATTTTGTATCAGCTAGATCCAAATCAAACTTTGGGCCAGATGACGCGCAGATGAGGACTGAAGTAAAAACAAATAAATGACCCTGTTTGCAATAATGCAAAGATAAGCATTTTGTTGTTAAACGAAACACTTGGGGCATTCTCGTCTGATTACAGCTCAAACTGAGAGTGATTTTTATTTGCCTCTACTTGTTTGGGGAGATAGCCTTTTACATTTTGCAAGTTTAGACTGTGAAGTCTCATCTTTGGTATTCTAACTTAATCAAAACTCAGACAACAGACTTGCGAATGCTGAGACATGTCGACAAAAGACAAAAGACAAAAAAAGCCCTGGGGTCGAAGATGACCTAGGTTTAGGAGAACGAGAATGGGGGCTTGGAGAAGGGGGGCTTGGAGGAGGGGGTCCCCTCATAGCGACAGTTCTCCATCTGCCACTGTGCCTTCCATAGAACAATAGTGCTGAATCAATCACCACCGACCTGTGTCTGCACCTCCAACCCCCTGCGCAATTTACGCAGCAATGGCAACAGGTCTGACCTGATGCAAGATGTGTTTTGGATTATTATGCAGATGAAATGGCACCAAATAAGAGAAGAGAAACGGCACTAGAAGTGAACCGAATGAGGCAGGATCGTGCGTAAAAGTTTCGGAGTGAAAAGAAGTTGTGGATAATAATAAAACCAGACACAGGTCAGGTTATTTGAACTGGATACTAAAAATTACCAAATAATGACAATATGTTACATTGAAAGTGCCCAACGCGTGGAGCAGGTGAAATGGAGTCCTGCGTAAAAGTTTGTCGGGACCACTTAAATCGCAAATGAAAGCATTTAGTGGAACTATGGGCCAAATTCCAAGGAAAATAACTTTTAAAGCTATTTCTGCGTAACTCGCGTGGCTCCTGAACTCCCCAGAGTTAATAAATAAAACCCGAGGAAGGAAGGATTTGGGGGCCAGCTGATGGCCACGTGGTTCGCGTGGGCCAACACTGCAGATTGTGCAGCACGCACTGCGTTCTGGCACGCGCTGATGATTTGCATTTGTATAGAAGACCGTGACAATAGAGGAGCTTCTGTGCTTACAATGGGGCAGTTTTATGGCCAGCCTGTACTCCACAGATGGCATCATCCACCTGCCCTTTCTCTGCTGCTGAGAGGGAGGAGGGGAGCTTCACACTTTCGCCATTCTGCTACTTAGATTCTATCAGAAAAGTATAAAATGAAGGAAAAGACATTAGAAGTTTGTCTGAGTTCAAAAAATGTTTTAGTAAAGTTCACAAAGACGTTTGTGGGGCTAAAAGTGTCCATAAGTAACCTTTGCAAAGATTTCCGAGTAGCTATATGCGCATTTTACTTCAGTTTGTAGTTTATTATGAGTACATGTAAAAAGACAGGTGCACGATGTGTCACTGCAACTTGAATCATATGCTGTTTTGAGTGCGTTGCACTAAAGTGCTGCAGAGTAATCAAACGCTTTCTGTAATATAATTAAGCAATTTTTAGCTTGCAGGGCAAGCTGCTGCGTGCGTGCAGCCGGGGGTGTGAGTGGCTCGATGACCCCCATCAATCTGCCACGAGCCGGAGTGTGACAATAGCATTATCATACCAATACACCATTCAGCTTTAGCCAATCAGGGCACAGAGCTTTCACTGCGCCGCACGAGCTGCAGGGTATAAAAGAGAGTGACCGCGGCTGTGAAAGCACTCTGCTCTCTCTGCGGATTTACTCTTCAGACTTTCTCGAGCTTTTCCACAGCGGAATATCCTCACAGCCTTCATCATGACTTTTGAGGAGGTCCTGATCCAGAAACCCACCGAGCGTGCTCAGTGCGCCGGCACTGCCCTCGAGGAGGTCCTGGTGACCGCCAAAGACAACGACTCCCTCACCGTTGGTGTCTACGAGTGCGCAAAAGTTATGAACCTGTAAGTATGAGACTGCTGGAAAGATAAAGTTTACTACGTGTAAACTCATTTAAACGCTGATTTATTCAGTTGTGGGTAGAATCTCATGGATTTTGTTCTTTAATGTCCCCACAGAGACCCGGACAGTGTGTCTTTCTGCGTCCTGGCCATGGATGAGGAGTTTGAGTGTGACATCGCCCTCCAGATCCACTTCACCCTCATCCAGTCCTTCTGCTTCGACAACGACATCAGCATCGTCAGAGTGAGCGACATGCAGCGTCTAGTGGAGATTGTTGGGGACAAGGCGGAACAGTTTGAAGATGCGCACTGCGTCCTCATCACGGTATGTAGAGCTCAGTAGCAGCACTGTGAAGAATTTCAAGGCTGATTTTTTGTTTTTATTTTTTTGTGCTTTCTGAAAAGAAACGTGCGACTAAATCTGCTTTCCTCTTCCTGTTTGATCAGAACCCGGCTGACGGGTCTTGGGAGGACCCCGCTCTGGAGAAGCTGCACCTGTTCTGTGAGGAGAGCAGGCATCTGAACGACTGGGTTCCTGAGATCAGCCTCCCCGAGCGCTGATCTGGGACCTGCTCCTCACTCGCTCAGATGCTGCAAAGCTTCTTATCTGGAAATACTCATCCTGATGGACAGGATGACCCTGTTTCTGCTCATCCCTGGATACTCCTGAGGAGGATTCCCGTCCAGGCAGCACGGCGCCGGCCCGAGGGGCCCCCGTGAACCGTCGCCTCTTGTCCCGTCCATGCCAAGATGACTCTCATTCTTTATGTGAATGAGGTCGGGCATGCCACAAGAGCGACGCATCGACCCTCATTCTTTGTGCGGATGAGGTTTGGAGAGGAAGGAGAAGCGATTTCTGCGTCCTGTGATTCCACAGAGCAAATGTCGCACGTTGAAGCACGCGCAGCAGGAGAAGAAGCGGTGCTGAGAGAGAGGCCTTCTTAGAAAGGGACTTTTTAAGGATGTCCTCTTCGCTGAGCAACATGACATCAGTTGCAGTCAGCGGAAATGTTTCCCACTTTCCAGAATTGTCTTAATTCTCTAAAGGTTTCACTTTAGAAATTTAACAATGACAAAATATTCTAAAACATATATAGAAAACAACAAAATGTCTATATTCTAAAGGTTTCACTTTAGAAAATCGCTCAATTAACTTAACGTCATGAGAATTTGTTAGCTTATCCTATAAATATTTTACTATGTAGCCTGTAGTGAAAACAAAAAGAAAATAAAATTTGACTTAATGTGTTTGATCTTTTTGAGGCAATGCTGGAAACTAACTTGGTGTTAACTTATCAGCTGTTTCAAACATTATTGGAAGCTGTAAGTGGAAAATACTCAATAAAACTTGAAAGATGAATTTTGCGTTGTGTTTTCACTTGCAGTTGCAAAACTCTGTTTTTTGTGCTTTTTCGGGGTGTTTAGAGGGAGGAGGGCTGAAACTAACACAAGCTTTAAGCTCCCTTTGGGTGGAGAGACGATACGGCCTGACATCTGAGGGAGGAGGGGGCAAACACATTCAGGCCCTCCTCCTCCAGACTTCATCTGCATATGTATGGCGCAGAGCACAATAGCGGGGCTCCCGGCCTGTCAGCTCCAGCGGTCCGAACAGAGTGCCTATTGTTTAGCCCGCAGATGTCTTCCCTGGCCACGCCGCGCCATCTGCTGCTTCCTGCAGGTTGGGGTCGGACAGGGCAGGGCTGGGAGGAGTCGGAGGGGTTAGTCATTACAGTGCTGAGTGAGGTCTGGCTGGTTTGGGCCGGTTTTGGGGAGAAGAGAGGGTGGGGGTCCTGACTATCTATGGTATCCTGCCAGCTGCTGTCGGGACTATTATTTACTGGCAGGCACTTGGTGAAACTTTGGTAAACACAGCACAAAGACAGGAGATCAGCTGTGTTTGGGTGCAGCAGCAGAACCACCTGCTCTGCCTTTAAAATGAAATCTGCATCAGGCACCGCTCCTTACTTTAGTTACACTTTCGTGAACAGGGCATAAGCGTTGTCTCTCATTTAATGTACGTCCCATTCTCTCTCTCTTTTTACAGCTTTTATATTGTCTGTTGGGCTTTAGAAAAAAAATATTTTATGTGTTTAAATATTGCTAAAAAGTAATAATAAATGAATGAAAACACACATTCCTTCATTGATTACTACCTTTGTTTAATTTCATTAGGCACTTCCATGTTTATTTAACATTTAGGGTATTCCAAACAGTGCAGAAGGTGACTGGGGCATTGCTGCAGGTTAACACCTGAGTTGCATTAGGAGGAGTGAAACAAATTTATCAAAAGCTAAAAACTGTAAAAGCTACAAGTCATTTAAAAATGTTCCTGTTTGTTGCAAGTTGGTATAAAATAAGTCTGTGCAAAAGCAGTGCTTTATTATGAAAGCACACATAACTTGGAGGTGTGCCTGAGGCCCCTGTAGGCCCGGAGCCCCTCCCTCTTGGGGTCTCTCACCATCCCTCGGACTACTGGGGGAGAGTCGCAGCCCTTCTTCTTCTGGGCCTGGTGAAGCAGGATGCGGTAGACCCCGGTGACAGGACTCCGGCTGTCTTTCAGCGGATTGTTTTGCAGGTGCTCTGCGGTAAAGCCAAGCTTCTCCAGCGAGCTTCTGACCTCCTCCACTTCCTCTTCCAGGCTGGTGTTCTCCGAGACCATCAGGCTCCGCAGGGTGGTCATTGAGTCGGAAGGGAGAAACGGCCAGGGGAACTCCACAGGTAAGAGCCAATCACAACCCAGCATCTGGTCGATAGCATATCGTTCACTGGGGACCAGCTTCAAGATGCCTTTTATGAGCCTCTGACAGGGGCCTGGCACCCAGGGGGGGATGGTGTAATTGCCTTCAATGACGCAGCGCCGCAGCTTGCCCATGGTTTCGGCACGGAACGGCATGGTGCCGGTCACCATGAAGAAAAGCAGGACTCCCATTGCCCAAACATCTACCGGAGGCCCCAGGTAGGACTCATCCCTGAAGAGCTCTGGGGCTGCGTAGGGCGGCGAGCCACAGAAGGTGTCCAGGGCATTGTTGCAGTTTGACATCTGCGTGCTGAATCCAAAGTCAGCCACCTTCACGCAGCCGTCGATGGTGAACAGGACATTCTCTGCTTTCAGGTCCCGGTGGATGATGTTGATGCTGTGCTGCAGAGCAAAACATAAAGAGAAGGTTGGAATTTCAAACTGTAAAGTAAATGTGAGGTTAGACTTTCACTATTAAAGTTGCATCTGTTAAAAGGCTTTTGGGAATTTAGATGTACAGCTGGATGGCTGTAATGAATTATAATTTTAATGGTGACCAGTTCAGTGACCGCACAACTTTAACATTGTTTTGGAACACAAAAAAGTGCTCTGAGCAGACCTGCACCTAAGCTGCCCAGGTTACAGCTAAACCCACAATCACCCTGAAAAAAATCTAAAGTGAAAATTAAAATATTCACTCCAATGGTTTAGATAACTGGGTCAGCACAAAGGCTTGTTTATAATCATGTTTTTGATGTATGTCTCCATTCTCCATTCCAAGATTTCATCTAACGGACCCTATTTTCATTCTTCTAATGCAACCTGACTATAAGAGTTGAGTGTGAGTCACTAAAATAATATCTTATACAATAAGATAAGGAAAGAACCCTTTTATGAATAAATATGAGATATATATTGGATCTTCATCAGGTCTTCATCAGGATTTTCCTGCAGAGAAAAAAAATTGGGACTTGCCAAAGAGGTTTTATTCTTTCCCTAAAAGAAAATCACCAAGACTGAAATAAAAATATTAAGCAGGATTTTATTTACTGAAGCATAAAGTGCATCGAGTATTTCATGGCCAAAAATAACAGTACATTTCCTCATGTAAGGTAGCACAGACTTGATGCCACTGTCATGATCCTGGATATTTGACCCAGTGCTTCTGGCTTTAGACTCTTTGTTGTAGTTCTTTCAGTTTTTTGCGTTCTTTACAGTTATCCCCCGGATGGTTTCCAGTTTCCTGGCAATGTCAGATGTTCCTTTGTTTGGTTACTTCCTGTTTTATTTTGCTAGTCTCTTGTCTCCTGTGTGTTTAGTTTTGATTCCTCTTTATGTCATTAGTTTGATTCTGTCCACCTCTCTTTATTTTTCCAGCCCTGTTCTTTATCTATAATTACCCACCTCGTGTGTGTATTTAAGCCCTGACTTTGTCATCAGGTCTTTGTTGTGTCATTCTGGTTTTTCCCTGGTGAATGTCCTGACTTTTAACCTTTGTTAGTGTGCTGATGTATGTAAACACATCTTACAATACATACATGTCATGAGGGGTTATGTTTTTATTAAAATACCTAATATAATAAATGCATAATGATAAACTAAAATGAACCGTGAAGCTGATGAAAATGAACCAAAATAAGCAAACTCACACTAGAAATTTACCAAATAAAAGAAAAGATAAAATTTCAAATAATTTTTTAAAATGGGTAAAATTATAACAGCTCTGTGTCAGACATGGTGGGATTAACTGTTAGCTGATCTTTGACCTGCCAGCTTCTCAGTAAAAATCCAGTTTGCGTTCCTGTGTGAACAGGGCAGGTTATAATCTGGCTTATTCACAGTGAGCCAGCGTCTGTCATGTGTCCTGCCTCCTGCACGCTCTACCCAGGCAGCTCCCTCACCTTCAAACCAAACAGAGGACTGCCAGCAGCCATGACACATCTGAAGCAGATGACATCTTGTGTGTGTCTCACATGTGAGAAGGTGTGACTTCACTGAGCACATAACTAAACTGCATGATGGGAAACACAAGCAGCATCTTGCTCTGAAAGCTTTCAACATCACTGACCATATGTTTGATGGCAGAGAGGATCTGGGCGAAGGTGATCTTGCTGGCATTGTCTGACAATTTTCCCTCACTGCATATCCTGCTGTGGAGGTCTCCTCCTCCTGCATACTCCAGCACCAGGTGGAGGCGTCTCGGCGTTTCCACGACCTCATACAAACGGATCACATTTGAGTGGTGCAGGGCCTCCATGCTGCTGATCTCCCTGGAGAGAAGACGCTGGGCTTCAGCATCCAGCCTCGTCCTATCCAGGATCTTCAGAGCCACTTTGTCTGTGAAAGATTGGACAGAATGACCGTGTCATGGTAACATAACTCCAGAGAAGGTGTCCATGACATCAGAGGCTGAAAGTCGAACAGAAACTGAAAGCTTACACAGAAACCGGAGTGCTTTTGCATTGCATGGAGATACATGGAGAGAGTAGTTAAATGAATCGGAAAAAAAATGTCTTTAACTAAAGAAGTGACTGCGAGCAGAATTCTTTTATTAAATTTATAACATATGGTGTTAATTATTAAGTAATGATCAAAAAGTTAATAAAGGGTTAGCTTGCTGAAGGTAAACCTGAAATCCCAATGTTTGAAATTGTTTAGCTTAAAGCAGGATAAGATGAAAAAGGACTGGCATCACCAGAACAGCATGTTTATATTATATAATCAGCTGCAGTTGATTGGTCCTCTTAATTAATTTATCCAGATGAACCACCAGATATCAGCTGCTTTTCAGACTTGACTCCTTGGAATAGAAAAAGTTTAACCAGGTGCATAGTGGAAGGCAACCTGTCTTTGAACATTTGCAGACCAACACAAATGGCAATCAGTCTCAGACAGATTGGCAACTGTTTGCAAATAACTGCCATCTAATTTATAAAAAAATGCTAACATGTTTCAACCAATATGAGTCGGTCTTAGGCAATAAGTGCAACTCAGCTGCGACATGTCTCTTTGCAATAGCAGACTTTTCTCAACTGTTTGTCAGCTGGTTGTATTCTGGTTATATTCCTATGTAAAAGCAGGTCTTTCCAAGCACTTATGCCATTTAGCAGTTTAAATATCTAAATTTCTGTTTCAAATCTACGAGATTCTGGCTAGAATCAAAATAATTCATATGAATTTCTGTGGATGAAGACGGCAACAGATTTTCACAGTTAAATGTTGTATTATCACAAACAAAATTACATGTAATTGTCAGTTTGACCCCATTCAATTCCCAATCGACAGGGGACTGATTGTTTCATTCCCATTGCCCTTCCTTCTTACTGCTTCCCATTGCAAGTTGCTTTGAAGATGGCAACTAACTGCGAGTGGTCACAGACCTGGCCATTTGAAAGGCAGCAATTTTGCAGTAACCTGTTTTCTCTAGCAGTTCTTGTGGTTCTAGTGGTTCAACCACCATTAGCAGTTTTAAGTCATTGGATTTGTGCTTAAATGTTGAAGGTATTTATAATGATACAATCTGTTTGTGCTTTGCAAATGTGAAAATCTCCTCAGCTTAACTTTGCTGTATGTTGAATGTGTTTGTGGTGGACTGTTTTGCAACACATTCAAAGAGAAGCTATCTCAAGCTATGTGAATAATTGGATCTTTTCAGGTCAGATTTCTGCCACCTGTCCTGAAACGACTCAACACATCAGGTTTGGAATCAGGTTGCAGCTGTTCTGCTGCTGTATTTCAGTAATTTCTCCTTTTAACTGAGCAACTAATCAGCATCTGGTGCATTGGAAGCTTTATAGATGAGTTTAAATTTGGAAACTGTGTTGCATAAAATTGCTCATTATTGCATGAGCTGTGTTTTTTTCTCAGTTTCAGGCCCATCAAACATCAGACGTGTGTAGTCTTTAAAAAAGGTTTTCAAGTGTTGTCAACAAAGGGCTGCAACCAGTTTAAACCTTGCATATCCATACTCTATTCAAGCTCTGCTTTGATAGGGTTGAGTCTGAGACAGAGGCAAAGGAAGCAAAGGTAAAATATAAGTGAAGATTATCTTGAAGATTCAGAATATCCATCTACCTCTCGTCAGAGCGTGGAAAGCCAGTTTGACCCTGGAGAATGTCCCGTAGCCGATCTCCCCGCGGACCATATAGAATCCAATTCTGCGCCCTATGATCAGCTCCTTGATGGTCTGCTCGTCCTTGCACATATCTCTGGTGAGCTTCTCCAGGGGAGTGAGGTTGTCTGTCTCCTCATCCTCAGGCCCAGCATCAGAGCTGTCCGTCAGGCTGTAGAGGCTGTGGTGGAGCCTGGCGCTCGCCACCTGGTACTGGCCTCCAGGCATTTCTGCAGCAGGCTGAAGATAGTGGTGGAGTCATTAACAGTCCATCTTATGTAAGTTACAGTACAGAGGAGCATATAGAAGTAAACTAGAGGGACAAAGGTGTTGTTTTTTACTTGATTCCTGATATTCTCTATAAATTTCCCCAAAAGAACCACTATTAAGTTTTGACACTTATTTCACTGAAACCAAATCGCTCAAGTAAAACATTAATTAAATCTGCAACGAATACATGTTTTATACTGTTTTAGAAGCCTAGTAGTGAAATGGTTGCAATAAAACAGTAACACACACAAATAACTACAATGAGAAATTTTCTTACCAAGTTTCTGCATCAAACCATGGCTGCAGAGCCCCTTGCAAATGATATTAAAAAAGGGGGTTATTTTTTCTGTACAGAACCCTAAAAAATGTCTTCAGAGCAGCGTTGTCATAGCCTCGCTCTCTTCTCAGTCCTCTAAATCAGATGACTACACACTCATGGCAAATCACATGCAAGGCAGCGTGGTAGGGGGAGCGTCACAACGATTAGTAAAGTGTTCAGTCAGTGTGGGCATCTCTGGCCACACCCCTCACCTTTGCTTATCTTCAGCCTCTTTTCGTGTCCAAGAAACGAAAGCTTAAGATGATGCCATGACCTCTAATCCTGCTTTAATCTGAGTCTGCCCCAGTCCTTTCATACAGCTAACATCAATTCAAACATCAAAAAAGGGGCCATAAAACAGATATGCACAAATAAGTTGTTTTTAGAGTTTATATGATCAGAATGCGGATTTCATGTCTAACATAATACACCTGTGCAACTGACATCCATGTGCTATCTAGGTAAAGTTGATCTCTTGGATTTTGTGAAGATGAAATGTTATGCAACGGCATTAGCAAATGTTCCCATAGAGATTAGCTCTCTGTCCCCTTTAGATGCTGGCAGAACAGCACAGATAACGAGATTAGAAAGGTCAACGCCTCAGCAGGCATGAGCATCTTCATTCAGGTATGTCATCCCTGTGTAGAGTAGTGGAAGGACATTAATCAGCAGACAGCAGTCAAAAACCATGCAAATGTACAAAATCATAATTATTATACACACTGCTCAAAACCCCCTCAAAAAACAACACTGCCAAAAATAAATCATGCTGGATATTTATACTGATGTGTGCTGGGTAACATGTTAGGAATAAAAGGATGAATAATCAGCCTGCAGAGGGCTGAATTCAAAAACACCCTGGAAATCAAAGTGAAAATGATGCAGCAGGCGAGTGGATATATGAACGTGTGAAGTTTTATTTTTACTGTGCAAAAGATGGAATCGTGACACTAAGGGCTAAGGCTAACATAAAAGCTAGTAGCAAATAATCTCCATCCAACCAGCCAAAGCTTGATTTCCAGCAATTAATCGAAGCAGTGCTGAGCAGACAGGCTTGTAGCACTGTAGCCTACCTGTAACTGTTTCCACGTGTAAACCGCTGTGAAGTGCTCTTACAGCTCATTTTCACCAACTTTGTTATTGGCTTTGTGTTACTACTTAATGCTTTCTTTTTTAAAGAAGCTGACAATATGTCACACTGACAACACCCATGCTGTTCACACAATGATACAGGAAGTATAAATTGCTGTGTCATCTACTTTATTCTAAACAGAGCTGCAATTTATAAAAGAAAAAGAAGAAAAGATTTGAAACAGAGGAGCTGTGCCCGATGTTTCACTGGATCAACTGAAGTTTTTTTAATACACATTTTCTTACACAGTCTATGATACACACAAAACATTAGCTTATGGCAAGACACTCTGCTAGTTGAAGACTTCTGTCAATTAATAATGCTCAGAACAATAAACCACAGAGAAAATGCATCTATATGAACACAAAGAGAACTCAGTGTGAATTACAATAATCTTGAAAAAAGGGGGATAAGTACTATTAATGATTTCTTTGAATGAAAACAGATAAACAGATTTACATCCTTGAATCAGACTGCCCTTTCAGCCAATTCATTCACAATCGCACTACTCCACCTACACTCTCTCCCTCCATCCTTCCCTGCAGGCGTCTAATTGGATTAAATCCTTAGACAGGAATACAGCATGTGTTTGTACTTTCTTTACACTGGTCACCTGCAAGAAGAGCACTGGACTTGCAGTCAAATCTAGTCACACTGCACAAGCACCAAGTAAATGTCCTGTTGAATATGTAAGATTGGAAATTTCAGAATGCTCTATGGGAATCATGCACGTCCACTGGCAGGTCAGCAGCTCGTTAGCCTCTAAACAAATTAAATCTTTCTTCTCTTTGGACGGCTGTCCAGGATGCTGCTGGCACGCTGATTCTCTTCCAGCTCTTTGATTCTCTGACGCAGGGCAAAAATCTCTTTGTTCTTTTCCTCCTGGAAAAACTGCAGCTTCTGAGAAAAACATAAAAAGACATACAACACACTTCTGAAAACACAAAATCACTGCTGACCTATAAAACACGCCCTGTAAATACTAGCTTCTATTCTTCAGATTAATGCCAGGTAAACGAGTTTAAATGAAAAATCTAGTCTGCCATGTGCTTTGCACTGAGTGGCTGCTGAAGCCACTCAGTGATATTTTCATTGCTGTTCATGATTTCATGCCTTTTGAAATTATTTTCTTATTCAATCATTTAAAGCCCAAAATGTAAGAAAACACATAACTGAACGGTTTCCCCCCTAATGAAATAAATTTTGAAATCATAATAATGAAAATTTTGGTTAGCAGTTTTCAACAAAACACACAAAACCCTGTCTGGGATTTATGAGATACCAAAAATAACCCAAGCATTAGACATTTTTTCTGTAACATAAAATGAGCAACCAACTACCCCACTTGAAGGAATGTTGTTGCTAAGTGGCTAAGTACACTCACTGACTAGTTTACAGAGTACATCTACTGGTTATTGCACATATCTGACGTGCCAAACACATGGGAGCACCTCGGTGCATTTTAGCAATGTACACACAGTCAAGATGACTTCCTTAAGTTCAAACCAAGCACCAGAATGACTCAGAAAGGTCATTTAAGTGAATTTGAATATTGGATGGTTATATCTAGTGTGCATTTTCTATATTCAACCAAGGCAGAAGCGCATCTCTGAATGTAGATGGAGGACGGTGACACAAGGTGATACCGCTGCCATCGAAGAACAGGAACCTGTGGCTACAGTTCACAGGGGCTCCCCAAAACTGAGCAATGGAAGATTGGAAAAACGCCTGGTGTGATGAGTATTGCTCATACCAAACTGGTATACCTAATAAAGTGGACAGCTAGTGTTAACCTGAAGGAGGTGTTTGTGACAGTCAGCATCAAGATTAACTGTGGTGCAGTTCATTTATAGCAATGAACCTAAAGTTGCCATTTCACTTCTTGGAGTTTAATTTATGCTTCAAAAATGATCCAGCTGACACTTTCGGGGTAAAGACATGCCCATGTTGAAAGCTGAGTGGTCAAATAAGACTAGAAAAGCAACGTATACAGGCAGTCAGCCTACCATTTAAGTGGGAATTTATGTCTGTTAAAGCATTACAAAGGCTGATAAAGCTTACACAGCATACCGGGAAGCAGCCTGATGACTTAAAACGTGTAGACTAACAAGATAAGATTTCTAGTTAAGACTTAATGGACTTTGCTCTACTCTTAGTTGTAGTTTCTATGAGAAGGATACATCAGTACATCAGTAACAGTTACACACATGGTGTTTACTCACCTGTGCTTTTGGAATACGGTAAATCACACCAAAACACTCAGTTACAGATTGACAACAGTTTAAACAAGGGGGTGTAACAGGTTCTGTGTGGGCTGCTTACCCTTTTAAAGACACTCTGAGGAAGGTTTGGGCCATGTTGCTGCTGCTGCTGCTGTTGGCTCCACTGAGCTGAACTCTGAACTCTGGCTAACTTTGCACCAAACTGCCAAAAACACAGAGCAAAACAATGAGCTTGTAACTGAAACTAGACACTCAAAACCAAAGCAGAGTTTATTCTTATTTCAAAGATTTAGACTCCTGCTCCTGCCTGTGTTCTTAATATTATTCATTAAAATCACACACAATTTAAACCTGATTATTAAACATCATAAATATATTAAAAGCAATGACAGATATTTATGTAGATCTATGTTAATCAAATTAAGTATGATGGTTACAATTTCAATTATGTTATTTTACCTCCATCTGTAACTTGAGTAGCTCGTTCTGACTCTCCTTTTCCTGATCTTTTAGTCTCTTCTTCATGTCCTCTAGATCCAGATCCTTTTTCTCCAGCAGCTTCTTACATTCAGCATCTTTAGCTTCCACTGAATAAAACAAATCACAGGCAGATTTCTCTGATTTTGTCAGTAAAAAACTGATGTAAAGTAAGGAAACTTCAACAGATCTGTTGTTAGCTGTCCGTGTTGTGCAATAGGACTCAAGGACCATAAATTATATAAATAATGTGTCAGTATTCCCTGAAACATTACATAACATCTCCACTCTCACTTATTCTGAGTCTTACAACCCCCTCATGCACTCAATGGAGTGTGCTCCCATTATGCATATAAGAGCTCAAGGCTGTCAAATTGTGAGATAATTTGCTTGATGCTTTGTCTCACTCTGTCTACAGCCATAAAAAGCAATCAATCAACAAAACAAGTGCACGTGTTCACAAAAACAGTTTTTAGAATCAACAAAACTAAAGATTTCCTGCAAATCTGAGCAAACTGTAAGTTGTTTGATGCCTTTAACAGTTTCTGCAGAGCTTCCTGATCAGAGTAGCGAGCATGTAGCTAAATAAGAGGGAGAAGCAAACCCTCTGCAGACTTTATTAAAGCTGCACTGAAATGTCTAAATGCACATCATAAAAAGATAGACTATGAAAGGATTTTGCAAGCTGACAATGCTTTTTTTGTGTTGGTGTGTCTGCAGGCAATGTGATTTAGGTATCCCATTTATCAGACAGTGTTTGGAACTCTTCCATCCTACTTGTTCTCATACATTTGTTGTAGCATGTCAGGGTGCAATGGGTTCATTGGACATGAACCAGTGTCTCAGTGCACTGAGCACTCTGTGAGGCCTTACACTGACTAAAATACTCCCTGTGGGCATCCTCCGCCTCCCTGCCACACTGCTGTCTTAGATCCTCTAGCGCCCTCTTGTGTCTCCCTTCTTCTGCTCTCATTTCTCTGACCAGCCGCTGAACTTCAGCTTTTCCAACCTGATAACAGCATACAAAGGCTGAAATTACTGCTGCGCAAAGTTTTAGCACAGGCTCCGACAGGCTCATACCCCTCAGATGTTTTCACTTCTAAAGATTTCCTCTCAACATACTGAAACCGAGTTTGATCGACAGCTCTGTCACTTGCAGGCATATTTTTGTATTTAGATAACATTGACACACTTATCATGATTTATTATTGTTATTATTACAATTAATCATTAAAGTTATAAATTTGGGTAAATCCAAGCATAGCTTCACTTGTTTCATACTTGGCAATAGAGTGCACTACGAAGCATGTGTGACCTGCCCAGGCTTTCTTTGCCTCTAACAACAGCATCAATAAACGCTGTTGTTGAAGGCAAAGAAAGCCCATGGCTCCGAAGAGATGTAAAGAATATTTTAAAAGTTGTTGCAGCAAAATGAAACACTGGTGATCCAAACAATGCAGAAAGAAAACTCATAATCTTGTACAATTTGATTATTATTATTATAATTATTATTATTATTATTATTATTATATTTTACCTCTCTGTGCACTCTCAGTGACAGCTTCACTTTATACCTCTTAAACTTTAATCATGATATTTTTGACATCATATGCTACGCATTAAGAAGTAAAAAGTAATTTCATTATTAAATATTCTGTGACAAAATAGGCTGATCAGTTCTCTAACCTGTCTGCTATTAGCTACAACAGCACAAGACCTGAAGCATTATGTTGCACTAAATGGGAAATTTCTTTACACTACTTGGCTCTAAGAAAAGTAATTATTAAAACACTTGTACAAAGCAACCTTTAAATCTGAAACAAACCCAAAGCCTCTGTGAAAACACATTTATGTGCGTTCTGCATCATCTGCCGAACGCTCTATTGCAAATTTCTGGCACCCTGCTGCATTGCTGTTCACGACAAAAAAGAGAAATTGATTTATGACTTTTAGATAACATGGTGCAATCCCAACGAATACAACACCGCAGCAAACTTCTGCTTAGCCAAACACAACAGATTGACAGCCAAACATGTCAACATCATATTGTAACATCTATACTGGATATAATCCAGGAAAAGGCACCTTCCTGCCTCAAGGTGTCTTGCATAGAGGCAGCATCAACTACATCCAACAGCAAGACTGAACAAGACTGCCACATTACATGATCAAAAAAACCATACCATACCATACCATACCAACTTTATTTCTAAAGCACTTTAACATAAAACCAGAGTTTCACAAAGTGCTGTACATGTTAATAGCATACGTAAAGAAAATTAAAATGAGATACGATAAAATAAATAGATACAATAAATTGAAACATGTTAAAACAAATTGAGTCAACCCAAAGGAGAAAGTAAAATGTGCAGGTATAATTCTGTGTTTCTCACTTGACCAACTCTAGGAAAAGCTTTGTATCATTTCTATGATAGATGTTCATCAGTTTAACCCTCTGAAGGCAGGCGTTGCCGATTTGCAACAGTTAAGAACTAACAACCGGATTAACCCACATACATATTTTATGAGGTTTTTTTACTCAGAAGTACCACTGCAGGACTTGGTTGTGGATTAGCAACAAAAAGTTTAATTTGAGCCTGAGAGGGTTAAGTTCCTTCACTCATCATAAACAGCTGAACAGGTTCTCAGACGTGCTCAGTCCTGTATGCTGAGGTGCTCAGACGTCACTAATGTCGGTCTTCGTGTTTCTAGCACCACCAAATTTATATAAAGTATTGAAAGTACTGAGCCTAGACTGCTTATGAAACACATGAGCACCACCACATAAACAAGATAAAGAAAGATTCGGCCCAACAAGACATGATCTGCTTGTTAAATTTGTATTTTCAAAACTTTGAAAAGAAAAATCAAACACAGAGAGCATATTGGTGGTAAGACCATCTGTGGCAAACAAAAAGTGTCAACTTACAATGGTCTTTAAACCAAACTCGTTTTCATAACCTGAAAACCTACTCTGGATATGTGTTCAGCATATGTTATTATGGAGATTTAGCTAGGTAGAAACACTCTATGTACCTGATAAACCCTTTAGTTTTGCTTTGTAGCCTAACAGTTTAGGTCTAAGGAGCCAGAGTGATTACAGGAAACACCTGTTGCTTGCTCCTACTTCTGTTCATACCTCTGCTGTTCTCTCATTCTGCTGTTTCAGATCTGCCATATCATTCTTGAGTCTCTCATTCTTCACTGAAACATGAAAAAGATGATATGGAGTCATTTTCAGTTGATTATCACCCTATCAAAAATATATAAAAATATAAAGGTTTTACATATCAAGACATAATAAAAATTATTTAGTCCTTATTTAGTGCACATCGCAGCAAATTCCCCCACAAATCAGACCATGTAATGCTCAGAGAAACCTCAAACAACCCAGACAAGCCTTATTTTCACATTTCAAATGTTAAAGTTCGTGACATACAATCAGAAAAAGACTGAACGAGTATGGCTTGTTTGGAAGGGTTACCAGAACAACCCACATGATTTCTTGAACACTGGTTTTTGGACAGCCAAGACCAAAGTGAAGATGTCTGGCCATGATGTGCAGTGTCACATTTGGAGAGAACTAAACACAGCATCTCAATAGAAACACCTCAGGGTTGATGGTTTGGGCTTCCTCTCCAGCATACAGGACCAAATGTGCAGCCATCTCTGCGACAGCTAAAGTTTATCCAAAACTGGATACTGAAACAAGGCAGTAATCCTAGAAGAAAACAATTACTTCAAGTTCTTGCTACTAAAACTTGTTCTACAAACTGCACAGGGTGCACTTAGTCTTTAACACAACATTTCTGCATTCTGGTTTAGTTCTTAAATAAATAACAACACAATATAATATGTCACTAATATGTCACATGTATATACCTCATTTTAAGACCTGCTAAGAACTATTATATTATTATGTCCTGATATGTAAAGCGTTAGAGCTGACAAAGGGTACCTTTTTTTGCTGTATATATGTGTATGTGTGTTTGATATGTTATTAGAGATACCTCTGAGGTTGCACTGCTCCTGCAGAGTCTGCTGCAGTTTGTTCACTGTGAGAAGAAGGCTATCTTTTTCTGAAAGAGGTTCAGAAACAAAGTCTACTTTCATGCTCCAAATACATATATAAAACAGAAATAAATTTAATAATTTACAGAACAAATCCCCAAATATTTAAAATGTTTTTCTTCTGTAAAGTGAATCGCTACCAAATCCGGCTTGTTATTAATATCTGCCAGATGGTATTTTTCTATGACATATGTGGAATTACAATGCTGGATACTGATATGAAATGTGGCTAAAATGTCAAATAATGAGATCAACAAGTTATAACATCTCACTTCATAAAGAGGATGAACCCAGGGCCTTCACCAAGGCCAGTATAAGCTGAATAACGATTATTTTTATATATGAATCATACAGCACTACTCCAGTAGGGCCCGATGAATGCAAAACCACCAGCAGAGGGAGATGTTATTAAACTGAATGATAGGTTTTGAGTTTTAACACTCACCCTCAATTAGGCTCTTCTCCTTGGTCTGGTAAAACTTCACCAGTCTATTAGCATCCTCCAACATGATCTCCAACATGCTGTTTCTGCCATTAACTTCAGTTATGTTCTGTTTAATAAAGATCCAGAGAAAATACTTTATTCCATAAAGACACATATGCACATATATAATAAAACACAAACAGTCTCAGGTTTATTATAAAGTAAAATCCACATTTATTACAAATGTATGATGTATGTTCATTAGGATTAAGTTTATTTACAGTCTAATCCCTCTTTTACTTACTAGGTTTCCTTCTTATGTTTAAGTGACTACGAGCAATAAAAAAAACAACACAAGAAAAAAAAGATAGCTGACATTAATAAAAACATTTGAAAGCCTTCCTGTAAAAGTTCATAGATAAACTCCTAGTCTAACAAAGAGGCAGAAAGTAAAAAAATGAGAAAGTAAATAGCAGATGAAGTTAGCCTATTAGCAAGTTAGCTGGCTAATAGGGCAATGTAAATTACTTTACCTGTTCTAGTTGACAAAACTCCTCCAGAAATTTCTCAAGATTAACGCAGTTTAACTTTGTCATATTTTAAGCCCGAGAGCAAGTCAGTATAGTATTGTCTTTATTATCTTCCTCATAAGTGATGTTAACATGATGCTAACAAAGACCCCAGCTCGTTTGGGCATACAGCTAGCTTACTAGCAGTGAAGCGGTTTCTCTGCAGTGCTATGATGATTTAATATTTAGTAAAATAAATAAATAAAAATCTGCAGTTTATATAAATTTCACATAAATTATTACCTTTAAGAGAAAAAAATGTATATGGTGACAGTTGTTACCATGTTCTATTTTTTTTATTATTGTAAATAAAAATATATATATTGTGACTGATATTTTTTTGATATTTTATGATTTTGACTTACTCAGAAGTAACCCAAAAATCAAGATACTTAGTAGATTGTGGGTTTTTACCAATGGCTGTAGAGTCACTGGTTTTTACATAAATAACGCAGAAAAACAAAACACATTTTAGTTTATTAAGACACATAAAGTCAAAATCTGATTTTTTATTTCATTTATTTGACAATATTTTTAGATTATTGCAATAACCATACAAATTAACACTGTTCATATACCTTTAGCTTTTACATTGCATCAAATGCATATAAGCCAACCAGAAATAAAAA